>NW_006282748.1:2513644-2513968 GCF_000327345.1 Myotis davidii | reverse complement strand
ACCCCCTCTGCCCGCCCGCCGCGCTCCCTCCCCGTCGGTTCAGCCCGACCGCCAGCTCCCCCGGACTGGCGTCCTGCAGGGGGTTTCCCGTGGCGATGGGTGTGCGGCTCCCGGCTTTTTATCATGAATATGAAGAGCCCCGGCACCTGGACTCGGGATAGTAACCCTCCAGACGGAATCGTGTTCCCCAAAACACACCAGTCGGAAACCTACAACTCGAGGAAACTTCACGGCCAGGGCTTTCCTCTCCAAAATGTCAACAGGACCCCCCGCAGCGCCCCCCGACGGGGTGGTGGGCGCGCAGCCCCGGGGCCTGACCTCTCC
>NW_006282748.1:2512267-2512973 GCF_000327345.1 Myotis davidii | reverse complement strand
CTGCGTGTCTCCCCCCCGCCCTTCCCGGCCGCCCCTCTCCATTCATCCAGCCATTGTCTCCCGCCCCCTCCTCCTCCTTTTCCCCAGGCGGCCTCCTCCCCCACCGCTGCCACGTCGTGGTTTGAAGGAGCCAATAGGCCGGCGCCGCCAGGTGTCTCTTACCTGCACCACGTGGGGGAGGGGGAAGGGGCGGGCAGGTAGGGCCACATCCCAAAACAGAAAAGCTTTCAGCCATTGCGCGCGCCTCCCGGGGGTGCAGCCCGGCTCGAGGCTCTTTGCATAGAGGCACCGGCAGCCGAATACAAAAAGGGCAGGTCGGCGGCGCCCTCCTTCCCGCCCCGCTTCCTGCCCAGGGCGTGGAGCGCTGGCCAGGTGTCGGCTGGGGTGGCTGGTTACCGCCTTTTGCTCCGGCTGCGGCGAGAGGAGGAGGTGGCGGGGGTGGGGGTGGGCGCACTTTCCTTTTCTCTCTGGAGCGGTGCTAGCGCCGGGCCACCCGTCCTCTCTCCCGCGCCGCCTCGCCGCCGCCCGACCCCCCTTCTCCCCCTCCCCACCGCTCGTCATGACGGCGTCTCCGGACTACTTGGTGGTGCTTTTTGGAATCACTGCTGGGGCCACGGGGGCCAAGCTGGGCTCGGATGAGAAGGAGCTGATCCTGCTGTTATGGAAAGTCGTGGATCTGGCCAACAAGAAGGTAGGTTCCCCCCGC
>NW_006282748.1:2490758-2511534 GCF_000327345.1 Myotis davidii | reverse complement strand
ATCCAGCCGGAGGCCCGGGGCGGACCTTTTGGGGAGCAGGTCGCTGTTCCTCTTCTCCCGGACCCTTCGGGGTCTTGGGCCAGAACTCGCTGGCTTTCCAGCTGCTTCCGGAGTCGTGTGCTGGGCCCGAGGGCCCGAGAATCGGTCGGGTTTTACCCATCGGGGGATGGACGGGGTTGGAATCCTAGCGCCCCCACCTCCCCGGCCCAGACCCCTGACGCCCCTGCCCGCTGCAGGGGTTTGGGCCTGCGGCTCAGCCGGGGGTCAGGGGGCGCTGTGGTGTCGACCCGGGGGGCGGCCCCCGTGCGTGGGTGCAGGATTCTGAGCTCCCCAGGGCTCGGTTCCGGTTCCATGATTCCTTCTGCGGTGGCCGTGGCCCGAGCGCCGCGCCGGGGCGGGTTGGCGGGCCCGGACGTGCGGGGGTGCCTCTTGGGCCACCGAAAAGAGGTGGAATCGGTCCCCTTCTTGGAATCGAGGTGACCTAACCCCGGCTGTTGCGGGGTCCTGACCTGCTAGGGGCTGGGAGGCGGGGCCGAACACCTGTGCACAGGTGCGAGTCCGATGCTCTCCTGTCGGGTTGCCCATGATAAAAGGCGAAAGTCATCATTTCTGAGGTGTGTTTCAGGAAGCGTGTGACCCGACTTTCCAGAGGTCTGTATAGCCATCCACCCACATTGCCCAACTGGCATCTTCCTTAAGCCTAGAACAGCCAACCATTAAAAAAAAAAGAAAGGAACACCAGGGAATGATGTAATCTGAAGGCAATCTGCTGATGAAACGAGCCCTCTGATTTAAGTCTTGGCTTTTTCGCAGACACAGAAAGGGGGTGCGGACGGATGGTAGGGTGCATGTACTGAATTCTCCCTCCGTGAGGTTGATTGGAACGCGTTCCTAGTTAAGGAAGCTGGGCAGTTTGTGGGAACCTGGTCTTCCTAAAGTTGCCCCCCTACCCCCCGCGGTGTCCCTTTCAGCAGCAGGCAGTTCGATTTTCTCTGGTGATCGCCAAGTGGGGCCACTTTGCAGAGTTTGTAAACCCTGCATCAATTGCATCCTGTGTCTTGTTCTTTTCAGTTTAACCAGTCAGTGAGCAATGAACTAAATATTGGGGTAGGAACCTCTTTCTGTCTCTGTACGGATGGGCAGCTTCATGTCAGGCAAATCCTGCATCCAGAGGCTTCCAAGAAGGTAAGAGTGCTGCCTGGTGACTGGAGGTTTTGTTGTTGTGGTTTTTAATGGTTTACCCAATTTTCACGATTTTGAAGAGATGCATATGGGGAGTCATTGTTGCAATTGTTAAAATGTTACAACATAGCGTGTGATGTATATTTTACCACAATACAGAATTCACAGCGCTTTCATAGAGGCATTTGAGATCGCAGCAATTTTTAGAGATACAGTTTGGTGACTTTAATAAAAGTTTTAGTTTTGTTTGTGTTAAGTTTCTGAAATGTTTGACAGTCTCTCTTTTCTAATGCATATTAGCTACACTTTTGACACTTAAAACGACAAGTAAAGAGAACTGTATTTTAATACTCTGTAATATTCCCATCTACATGAAAATTGCTTTATTTTAGGAAGGAAGGGGCCAAGGAAAAAAAGTCTAATTAAACTTTTTAGGTTATATTTCTCATATTTTCATTCAGAAGCTGGCACTTCAAAAGCAAGACTTTGTAACCAGTAAAACGTTAATTGTGGTGTAGTGAGCTTTTCTGACTTAAAGTAAATGTTCAAAACTGATTGGATTCTGTGTCAGAATAATAGGGTCAGCCCCATTTTTTCACCTTTGCTTATCTTTCTGATAATGGAAGAGAGTATGGGGTGCCAAAAGTACAATCTTATTGTAGATATACTGTGGTTTCTCTCCCTGGGAAGAATGAGGGTTTGGGCATAGATAGCAGAGCCAGTGTCGCCAATCTTTGCTAATATAGTTCATCTGATCAACTTAATTAGCTTGAGCTCTACCTTGAAAGGATGGAAGTAATATGTTTTTAGGGAAACTGTACGAGGCAATTCTTGCAATGAAAGGTTTTAGACTGACAGTTGATGTTGCAACTGGGTAGTCAATGCAGATCTTCCTTTTTCCTCCAGTAGGGAAAAGGGAAGAAATGCATGTACAGTGATAATTTTTAAAGTTTGAAGGAGAAACTCAAGTTCCTATATCTTGAGGATTGAGAAAAGCACTCCCTTTGTAGCAACCTTAGTAATTATTGGATTAGAAGGGGGAAGTATTTTTTGTTAATTAAATGCTAGACCGATTGCTATACCCTTGATCCAGAGTTAGACATATTTGAGGATTCCACACCGCCCTACTCCTCCCCCACCCCCGCAACTCATAGGAGGTAGGATAAAGCTTAATCCTTTCCCTGTTGGGCTGAAGAGAAACAGCTGCTTTTCTTATTTTAGATAGGCTGTCTTGGATATGGGAAAACCTCCAGAGAAAAAGAGACATTTTCCTGAGTCACTTGTATTAGGATTTTGATTAAAGAAAACAGAAACAATTAATTTAGTATAATAAAACAATTTAGTATCATAATGAACGATATTCTATTCGTTAAGAAAAAGTAGAGAAAATGGTAAAACATAAAAGTAAATATTCCTGCCACTCAGAATATATTAAAGTATTTTTCTCTAATATGAACATATCTGGATATATTCTTAAAGATTTTTGTAAAGAAAAAAAGCTTCGTTTTTACCAGGAGCATTCACACTGCACAAACCTTTTAGCCTACTTTATAGTTTTAACAATATGAATGTCTTCTGTAAGTACTAAATAAAATACTCAGCATTTTAAATGGATGCAACTATTTAAACCGATATTTTATGTTAAATATGGGCGTTATTGTCATTAATAATAGCTTTTAAGTGAGCATTTTTGTAAGCAGTTGTGAGGATTCATGATTCTTTTGGTAACTATTTTGAAAACTGGCCATTATACAGTGATAACCCTATTTCAAATATAGTATGAGCAGGTTACATGTAATAGAATCCAAAAAAGGAAAGATATATCGAGACATTCATTATGGCATAAATGTTAGGGGTTACAAACATTAAAAAGTCTTTATTTCCTTGATTTTCTAATTTACAAATGAGAAATTCCCAATAAGTAAACACAATGAGAGATTTTCAAAATTTTAAGAAAAATCTAAATTCAGTTTTAAAAAATCTTCCAAAGTTACTCAATGGGGTCCCCTGAGGTTGGGGTGAGGGTTGGGGGGGAGGGGGAGAGAAGAAACAACAGTGTAATATTTGCCCTGACAGTTGCTTTGTATGATAATCCTAAGAGTGGTACCTAAGAATAGCAGGTAACTACATCTCCGTTGCCTTTGAGACTTATGGTATCTTTTCTTTTAAAAGTCTAATTTGACTTCTCAGGTATAGCCAGAATAAAGGTCAGGAAAACTCATGTGACACTGTAATTTGGCACAAAAATAATTCTTTTCAGGTAATCAGGAATTCACGATCTTAATGTGATTTTGGTACAGGAAATATGCATTATTAGAACCTAGTATTTAAAACTATGTTTTCTAACTGAATCCTATGTTTAGGTATACATTGTGAACATACGCATTTTTAGGAGAACTGAAGGCTGGTTTGCTGCTGAAAATACAAGTGGACTAAAATTATTACAAGTCGAAAAAGAGTGTAGTTTTATCAAACAGAACATAGAAAATACAACAGCCCAAATGTATTACAGCATTTAGAAGTGTTTTGAGTGGAATGAATAATGGAACATAAGCATTATAATCCATTGCCTTAAACTAAGATGAATTTTTCCCATGAGACTTGTATAGAAGATACAATCCTATAACAGAAAATAAAAGCACCCTAACATTCAATTAAAAAAAATTGTGGTAAAATATATTTACACTCAATCCTTAGATTTATAGTTATTAGGGAAACGGTAACCTAAATTCATCTAGTTAACAGTGTATACCTTGTCCTTCCTCAGAATGTATTATTGCCTGAATGCTTCTATTCCTTTTTTGATCTTCGAAAAGAATTCAAGAAGTGTTGCCCTGGCTCACCTGATATTGATAAACTGGATGTTGCAGCAATGACAGAGTGTATCCTTTAAGTGGTTACCCAAGTATCATTTGAAAGGATAGCTGCAGGGAAAAAATGGCAACGCAAAAAACAACATTAAAACATTTTTAACTTTTATCAGTGTATGGATGAAAATGGCCTGTCCTAAACTTGTCTATGTGCTATGAGAACTAATGCAATTATAGGCATCTTTTAAAGTATTTAGAATTGGCTGAATTTTGAGAGTGACTTAGTTAGATGAATTTTTGTGAGTTGAACACATCTAGAGTAGAATAGAGTTTCATGTTATGGGAGTAGTTTGGGTCTTGGTGGTTGATGAATTGAAGAATGTGAAGACTCAATTTCTTTGATGCCAATTCCAAGGCCACTTGTTCTTGACTGTCTTGAGCAACTCCACTAGAGCAATAAGCCATCTTTTGAGATAAAGTGAGGTTGTTTTTTTTACCCCCAAGTTTTGTATTACCAAGGTGTAGTGTATCTGATGCATTATGTCTTTAAAAGTAAATCTAATAATCACAAGTCTTATAATCATGAATGACCCATCATCTTTAATCCGGTAACTCTTTAAAGTGCTAATTAATAAGCAGTCGTGTGCTAACATATCATGGAATACTGAGTAATAGAAGGGTTAGGTGACACGCCCAAAAAGCCACTATGAGAATTGTCATGAAGTTGGGTTCATGTTGCTTTCAGGAAGTTGTGGGTTATGATGTTTCTTCTTAAACCTGCTCATTCTTTTTCAGGAGCTAAAGCCTGGCTTTGTGTTTCTTTTCTTAATCCAAAGCCTGGTTTTGTTTTTTTTAAAATATATTTTTATTGAGTTCAGACAGGAAGGGAGAGGGAGGGGGAGATAGAAACATCAATGATGAGAGAGAATCATTAATCTGCTGCCTCCTGCACACCTCCACTGGGGATCAAGCCCGCAACCTGGGCATGTGCCCTAACCAGGAATCGTTTTGGTTTATAAGTCAATGCTTAAATACTGAGCCATGCTGGCCGGGCTAAAGCCTGTTTTTTTAATTTATTTTAACATTTCTTTTCTTGATTGAAAAAAGATTTGCGTATTTTTCCTAAGCACTTGTAAGTGGGTCAAACTCTAAATTTTATTTGCCTTCTTCCTGGAAGCAGTTAGCTTCAGTTTTGGTTTAGCTGGTTAGTAGCTAGTTGTTTAGTTCCCAGTGGAGCTGGGAGAAGGGTGGAATAAGCACATTTTGCGGGAATCCTTTGTAAGAATTTCATTAGAAAGTTGGGACAGCAGAAAAATTCTTACTTTTTGTTCTGTTGGTTTGAATGCTTGTATTTAACTCTGGCTGCCATAACAAATACCATAGACAGGTGACTTAACACAATTCTGGGTTCTGGGAAGCCTCTAAGATCAGGAGGCCAGTTTCTGGTGAGGGCTCTTCCTACCTCCTCTCTGTGTTTCACATGGGTGGGGGGAGCAGTGGGGGAAATACTTCTTTTTCTCTGGAAGGCCACAGATCTAACAAATGAAGGCCCCTTCCTTATGGCCTTAACTGCCTCCTGAATACTTGGTCTCCAGATACAGTCACATTGGGGGATAGAGCATCAACAGAAATTTTGGGGAGGGACACAGTTCAGTCCATAGCAAATGCTAACCTATCTGATGCACTGGCACAAAAGAGAGAACCAAACATTCTAGAAAGTAAATGAAAAAATAGTGGAGGAAAACTCTTATAAGTTATCTTAATTTAGAAAAAGACAGTTTGAGTAGGAAAGGCAGTTAAGAATCCTTTATCCCTGACTATTCAGTTTTCTTAATGTGTTGATAGTTTAGGGAAAACTTGTTAAAAGTTCATCCATTTTTTCTTCTTGGTTTCTTAAGAGTTTCACATATATAAGATTCGGGTTTATTATTCAACATTTTCAAATATGGTAGACTGGGCTTTTTACTTGTTCATGTTACTTTTAAAAATAAAACATTGCATTATCTGACCTTTAGGTGAATGGGTAGGATTCTGTGCCAGTTATTTTTTGTCATTCCTTAGTTAATCCTAATTCTATAACTATTTTGTTGGTGGTTCTTTTTCAAATGCCATGGAGATGAAAATTAAATATAACATGAGTTGTGAATGAAGCTAGGTCAGGCTCCATTTCAGGCATATCACACGTGAACGTTTAGGAAGGATCTCATAGCCATTAAATAATGCCTTCATTGAAACAATTAGGGACCTGGCTGGATTGGCTCAGTGGACAGAGCATTGGCCTGGGGATTGAAGGGTCCTGGGTTCAATTCCGGTCAAGGGCACATGCCTGGGTTGTGGGCTTGATTCCTAGTAGGGAGTGTGCAGGAGGCAGCTGCTCAGTGATTCTCATCATTGATGTTTTCCATCCCTCTTCCTTTCTGAAATCAATAAAAATATATTTTTAAAAAAAGTAGGAAATTTTATATTTCTTTAAAAATAGCTTAATTAAAGCCTAGTTTCTTTTGGCTTCCATTGGGAGAGTTAGATTTATAGTTTCACTACCAATCAAGAAGTGGATTTTAATCTTAAGTGTGTCCATTAATGTTTTCTTGTGTGTCGTCCCCCCCCCCCGCCCCCAACACTTAGCAGGTAAGAAATATTAAGCTTTTCTAGGAGTGGTTTTTGTTTTACTTTGCTCTTGTGATCAATTATTTTGTGACTCCTATTCAGACGAATCATTATTTCCCTGAGCAGGCCACCAAACCAATTCCTCAGGTCAAAAGCAATTATACCAAATTTGACTTATCAACTTGCCCTTATCTATTGCAACGGATTTCTACGGTGCCTGCATTGAAAGAGCTGTCCTATTCTTTCAGACCACTAGACATTTCCCTTTGTAATATGGAATTGGCACTAAATTGGGAAACGGTAAAGAGGGTCATTACACATCCTTGGTGGTTTTGCCAAGTAGATGGAGAGTCACTTGCTCCTGAAGGATTTACCTGTTCTACCAGGTAAACCAGCAAGGAAGGGCGGCTCTTGCCAACCCCTGGGACCAGACAAGCGAATACGCGGCGTGGCTTTCCTGGGAGAGTCACTTGCCTTCTCCAGGCCTCAGTTTTATCTCAGGTATTCCCAAATGAAAGCTTTGCAAACTATCAGGTGCTATGTAAACAAAAAAGTGTAGCTACTTTGATAAGAGAATGGGTTTTAGGAATTTCTTGAATGCCGTTCTGGTTCTTATTTTAGCACTTGTTTTCCTCTTTTGTGCTGGTTCTAAAGCCACTTCTGGTGTTCCTGTTGGGCCCCTCTGAGTTACGCCAGTGGCAGGGTTGTTACCTGCCTTTTGAGTTATGCGGTCCCAGCTAGAGAGGCTTCCTTAGTAGGTGAACTGTGGGTGGCATTTTGTAAGGTTTTTACTTAATCGGGTGAGGTGGTGAGGGTGTGGTGATAGGGACTGGGGCCCTTGCAATCTGTTGTTTGGTTTGGGGGAAGAAATTATCTTAGGTCCCTTATGGAAATTAATACTATTTGTCTTCTGGTAATAGGATATTTTGCTTGTGGGACTATTTACATAAATGAGTTACCCAGTTTTCAAAAAGTGTAACTGTATTTTATCCCCCTAATGTTGGATAGAATTGGTTTCTTGACCTATTTTTTGTTAGCTTTGTTATTTGTGAACTGATTTACTCTGATTAATCAAGACCCTCGCCTGTTTTGTTTACTCCACTTTGCCAAGCCTCCACTAAGAACTTGTTTTAATAAAGTATGGCCTGTAAGGAGAGCAGGTGAAAGAAGAGAACTGTTTGTTGAGTGCTTACTATATATGCCATCAGTAGCCTCACAAGTGCCCAGTGGGGAGTGGTATCACCCCTTCTTACAGCTGGGGAAACTGAGGCTTAGAGGTTTTATCTTTTGTTAGTTAGGAGCCGCCAGCATTTAATCCCAAATCTGTTGTAAAAGTCCTACTCGTTAACTAGGGAGTAATATTCTAAAATGTATAAAGATCTTTTGAGGGTGGGGCGGGCATTTTAAGTAGATTATCTCCCTTATAAATTTACCTTCTGTGCTTCCTGAGCACATACTAAACTAATCAGAAGGAAAAGGAAGTTGATTTTGTAAAAATTCTATTCAGTGGTAGGGTATTGCATCTGTATGTACAGTTTGACATTAGCAAACTAGAGGCCCAGTGCACAGAATCGTGCACTAGTGGGGGGCATGGCCTATGGGGATAGGCCTGCTGTGGGAGTGCCGTTTATCCTGGTCAGCTGAGCTGCACTCCACTGTGGGAGCGCCCTGACCACCAGGGGGCAGCTCCTGCATTCAGTGTCTGCCCCCTGCTGGTCAGTTGCACATCATAGCGACTGGTCAACTGGCTGTTCTGGTTGTTCTGCCTTTTGGTCGCTGGGCTTTTATTATATAGGATACCATTGTATTAATGCAGCTTTTCATTATCAGGTTAAAAAAAAAATCACTAAACCACTCTTACCTGCCCATCCAAGGATGAGTAGAGGTGTGAGTCTGTGTTTATACGTGTTTTACCACTTCTCAATGGGGGTAAAGGATGTGTGTGTGTGTGCGCGCACATGCTACTAACACAGTGACATTGGCCTGTTTTTTCATATGTTAACGGTGTTCATATACGGCAGAGTGCTTAAGCACATGAGCTCCGGAGTTGAATTCATAGGGGGGAATTTACTGCACCTCTCTACCTCAGTTTCTCCAGTTTGAAATGGGCATGACTGTTGTAAGGAAGGATGAGGCATTGTATGCAACCACTTAGCCAGTGCCTGGTCTGCGGCACACCCTCCAAGGTTGACTGCGATCCTTCAAACCTCACCAGGTTGCTGGGTGTCTCTGATGAAGAAAAACAGCTGCCAAGAACTGTGAAAAGGACTTCCTTATTGATTTAAGATCATGTCTAAATGGCTTTGCCCTTAAAACTTTTTTTAACTTCGTGTGAGACTGGATATAGACCTTTAAAAGCCTCAGCTGCATGTTAATACAGGCATACTGCAGGGTTAATTTCACTTCTCTGTTTGTAGAATACTCTGTGTTGTGAGTGTCGTTCATTCCGCTCTCACTGTGCCTATTTGTTCTGATTAATTGAACTGGGCCTTTGCAATCGCGCAAGGCTTCATTGCCCTGCCTGAAAAGTGAAGGGAGGATTGAGAATCCTACTTAGTACCTTTCAGCGTATGAAAGGGATTTTTAAATCTTACCAAGTGCACAATTATGCTGGGCTAGGAGCGACCTTGTTAGCTAGAGAGGTGAGAAATGATCTTTGGCATCACGTTGATATGATGTGAGCCAAATCGGCAAATACTCTGGTTTGTGGTCTGTAATAAGTTAGGGACTAGAAATACTGTATATTCTTGGCCAGCACTCAGAGATATGTCGATTTCCTGTGGTTTATTTTAATTACAATTTACTTGTAAAGTGTGAGTTGGGAATTCCAGGATAATTTTTTTGTGTGTTTCACGGCTTTAGACGACTTGTTTACTGTCATGGAATCTCCCTTCCCTAATATACCCCATATCAATTGCTTTTTCTAAAGTAAAATTTTGGTCTCTTTTGTTGCATTAGTCCTTCCATCTTTTTTTCTTTCAGGATGTAATTGACTTGTCAGTTTTGTTAGATATTTATGTGGTGCTTCCTTACAATAACACCTCCTGAAGAAATATTTATTAGGGTAGATGTCATTGTTTTTTTCCTCTTGGAAAGGGTAAGCTTCTGAGGAATAGAGTTAAAGGTTATTGTCCCAGCATTTATTCTAGGTATAAAGACATTTTTCTTGTCTTGGCTCCTAGTTATGTTCTTATACATAGGCATTCTTGATTGACTTCTTTTCAAAGCTCCTTTTAAAGTATGGCAGCTCATTTATAGAACTTATTTTTCAATTTTCAGGGGAATTTGTCGCTGGTTTCGTTCCTTTACATAATTGTAGGAAATTCAGTTCTTAGTTGGAGCAGTAGTTCAGCTTTTCTCTTGACATATTTTGTTTGCTATTCTTTTATTCATTGCCATAGGTATTTTATTGTCATATGCCTGGCAATATAGTCAGTTGTGTTATACTACAAATAAAAGGGAAACACCCTTGTTTTTGAGGGGTCTCTGGCAGGGCAACAATGGCTTTGAGTTGAAATTTTGAATTGGGGTGCAATTATAACTTAGGATATTTAAATTGTAATATATAGTTTTTTTTTTAATATATTTTATTGATTTTTTTTTACAGAGAGGAAGGGAGAGAGATAGAGAGTTAGAAACATCAATGAGAGAGAAACATCGATCAGCTGCCTCCTGCACATCCCCCACTGGGGATATGCCCGCAACCCAGGTACATGCCCTTGACCGGAATCAAACCAGGACCTTTCAGTCCGCAGGCCGACGCTCTATCCACTGAGCCAAACCAATTTCGGCTGTAATATATAGTTTAAACATCATTCCACAGTGTGCTGTTTTATATGTGTGTGATTCTCTTAGGTATTAACTAAAAATTTGGTTTGGTTTAAAAAGATATTTAGAAGTAAAAACTGGGCCTTCTGTAAACAAATTTGTCCATTTTCAGGCAGTTGGAAAAGGTAACTTTTTTGAGTGGATAAGCTAATGAACTTTGTAAAATTGCTCTCTCTGAATTCTACTTTGGACTAATAAAAGTGTGGGTTAAATCCTGAAATCTCTTTCACTAATGGTGGCACTAAAGAAAATAACTCTCTTGTTCAAATAGAGGCAAGGTCTCTGGACTTCTAAACTCTGTATAACTGTAGCCTTTTGCTCAATTTTAGCCTGAAATGTTAGATTTGTTCCCACCTGCGTGGCTTTACCCTTCCTCATTTCCTCACGGCGTTCCTCATCTGTAAAGCTGGCTGAGCCTGTTGGTGCTGTTGAAGCTGCCTCAAGGGCAGGATGAGTAAGTTGCATGACGAGCCATAAATCAGGAGGTGCAGACTCATCTTGCCTTACCTCAAGATCAGACGTGCAGCAATTCAATATATAATTATAAATTGATAGGGGAAAGGATTGGCACTGAAACTTTTTTCTTCCTTCCTTCCATTTGTTCATGTTAAATTCTGGTAAGGATTATGAATGGAGCAAACCTTCCAAAAGAGAGGGAGGGTGTGTGTGTGTGTGGAGGGGGAGGTGGCGGGTAGTTTGGGTATGCAGGAGGTTAGGTGACTTTTAAAAATTAGGAGCTTCGAAACGTGTGATGACTTGAAGAGAAACGTGTTGGCACATGTTATGTGGAACCAAGTTCGACAAATGTCTAGAACATGCCCCTCCCCAGTTACATTTTGCATTCAGTATTATTCTGTATTAGCTTCAGATCTACAGCATAGTGGTTAGAAAATGATGTACTTTACAGAGTGGTCCCCCTGACGTTTCAAATGTCCATCTGGCCTCATACATAGTTATTACAATATTACTGACTATATTCCCTATGCTGTAATTTATATCTCTGAGAACATTCTCTTAATGAAAAAGTAGAATTCAGTAAAATAATTCATTAGCTACAAATCTGTGTCTACACAGGATACTTTACATTTGCTCTCTTTTGCTTGGCTCTTACCTATACAGGTAGAAAGCTCCTCACAACAAAGTATTGCTCAAAACAAATTAGGCAAAGTGTCTTGGTGCAGGGAATCAGGTACCCATAGTCAGAACAGAGGTGTGTTGTAATTCCAGCTCCCTTACTTACCAGCTGGGAGACTGGGTGAGTTACAGCACTTCTCTAAATTCTAGTTTCTTAACCTGTTTGGTTTTGCTATTGGCAGGGCTATTGCAAAAATAGGAGGAAATAGATGGTGTTCGGCCAATGTTCTTTAAAATCTCTGTCTAGTAATGGCCTCTAACATGAGAGAGTTTTTTCTGACAGTTCCACAATACATGGCGAAGGGGGGAAGGTGGAGCTATTGGGAACTGTTAGCTTTCCCAGTGGTTCTCAACCTGGGGTGGGTTTTGCCCACCAGAGGACATTCAGCAATGTTTGGAGAAATTTTTAAACATAATCAGGGTGGGTAGCAGCCAGCAGGCTGCAGGAAACCCTATAGTACACAGGAAACCCCTTCTCAACAAAGAGAAATCTCTGCCCTACATGCCAGTAGTGCCACGGTTGAGAAACTGGCTTATCCAATAGGGTTGGTTTCCATTTCTTGGATATCTTTCTCTCTACTCCATTCATTCCTGACAAAGCTGAAAATGTTACTGTACTAGAATTGCAGGGTTCCAAACTATTATTCAGCCGTAACAAAGTTTTGTATCATAAACTATGGCTAGTCACAGCTAATCTTTCTTTGTTCTGTAAGGATCCTTAAAGTAGTCCTCCCTGATCCCCTGTTCCTCCACAGAAAATTTAGGGCAGTCATCTCCCCAAAGTATCTTTACCTTTTGATTCTGGTTTTCTATCCTGTTACCATAATCTTTGAAAGTGGTACAGAATTAATAAATATATATAGACTAGAGGTCCGGTGCATGAAATTCGTGTGCGGATACGGTCCCTAGGCCTGGCCTGCGATCAGGGCCATCTTCCCCCGCTGCCTGCAGCCGGATCTGCACCCCCACCCCCGCCACCACCCACCCTTGGTTCCCCATTCACCATCAGGCGATCAGAGCCTGCCGGCCTGGGGGAGGAGCCAAGAGGTGGTCAGTGCGCCTCATAGTGACTGGTTGAGTAGTCGTTCTGGTCATTCCACCGTTAGGGTCAATTTGCATATTACCTACCCTTTTATTATATAGGATAGTACAGCCTTTCCACAGGTGACCATTTTAGTGGCCCCAATAGGTGGTCATTGTTCTGTTGCTCAAACATCTCCTGGGATTGATTTTTTTTAATCCTTCAATGAGCAGCACATTTATTTCATCACTAGATGATGTAAAGGGAGTGATTGCGCAGGTGTGTGTTGCAGAAATTATTTACCATTTTAGCCTGATGATTATCTTACGAGTATCCAAATCGGCATCTGGTGAATTCAGATGTTTTAGTCATAAATGTGACCCTCAAAGTGTGATGAAATAATGGGTTAAAATGGGAAAGTTGGTCTCCTGGTGGTTCTAGGAAGAAAGGGAAAGGATATCACTTATTAAATGCCTGCTTTGTGCCCTTGCTTGCTTTATCTCATTTCGTCTTTACCCAAAAAAACAAAAACAAACAACAAACAAGAAAAACAACCCCAGGAAACTAAAGATGATTACAGTTTATGCTTTACAGATAAGCTGAAACTTAGTGGGGTAGTTTGCCAAGACCACATGGCTGCGTCTGTACACGTGGTATATGTAACTGCAGAGACATGCAGCTGGTGAGGGACAAGAGAAAAATGAATTTGCCTGGCAGGGTGGGTCTCTGCTGGAGGAAGGAAGGAAGGAGGAGGCTTAGGAGGGGGGTTGAAATGGAAAGGAGATTTTGACTGGAGAACGGAAAAGGGTATTACTTATTGAATTAACTACAGATGATCGGCTCTAATGATTGGTGGGATGGAGCTCTCTGAAGTTTTTTTTAACTTTTTTTTATTGATTTCAGAGAAGAAGGAAGAAGGAGAGAGAGAGATAAAAATATCAATGATGAGAATCATTGATCAGCTGCCTCCTGCATGCCCCCTATTGGGTATCGAACCCACAACTCAGGCATGTGCCCTTGACCGGAATCGAATCTAGGACTCTTCAGTCCATAGGCTGACGATGCTCTAGCCACTCAGCCAAACCGGCAAGGACTCTCTATATTGTTTTAACATTGTATATGTCCTCTTCATTTGAAGTAAGATAGTGCCTAAGAACTTTTTCTTAATAGCTGCCTTCATATTTTATCCTTATAAAATATCAGTCAGAAAATTGTAAAATAAGGCAAATAGGCTAATAGCCACCACCCTAAATATAGGCTATCTTCATTTTATTTCTTTTAGTTTTTTTAATTGTGATAAAATTGGTATACAAGCCTATATTTATTTCAGCAGTAAATATAATTCAATATTTGTATACACTACAAAATATTCACCACTGTAAGTCTAGTTATCATCCATCGCAATACAATCTATCCCCTTCATTCCTTTTGCCCTCTTTCCAACCCTTTCCCCTCCAGTCTGTTTCCCTGAAATCTATGGTGTGTGTTTTTTTGTTTTTTTAAGATTGCACAAATGAGTGAAATCATATGGTACTTGTCTTTCTTTGTTTGATTTATTTCACTTAGCATGGTACCCTGTGTCCCTCCATGTCGTTGCAGATGGCACGATTTCCGTCTTTTATTTATGTGTGTGTGTGTGTACTGATTTCCGAGAGAGGAAGAGAGAAGGGGAGAGAGATAGAAACATCAAAGATGAGAGAGAATCATTGATCGGCTGCCTCTTGCACTCCCTCTACTGGGAATCGAGCCTCAACCTAGGCATGTGCCCTGACCAGGAATTGAACCGTGATCTTCATGGGTCAATGCTCGCTCACTGAGCCACACCAGCTGGGCAAGATATCTTTCTTTGTTATGGCTGAATAATACTGTGTACCACATCTTTATCCTTTCATCTAGGTTGCTTCCATATCTTGGCTATTGTAAATAATGCTGCAATGAACATGGGTGCAATATATCTTTTTGAATTAGTGTTAGTATTCTTAGGATAATTACTCAGAAGTGGAATAGGTAGGTTATATGATGGCTTTATTCTTAATTTTTTAAGGAATTGCCATATAGTTTTGCATATAGTGGCTGCCCCAGTTTACATTCCCACCAACAGTGTATGAGGACTCCCTTATTTCCCCATCCTTTCCAATACTTATTTGTTGTCTTTTTTAAAAATAGCTGTTCTGACAGATGTGAGGTGATCATTATGGTTTTGATTTTTTTGACTTCAATTTTTCCAGTAATTAGTGATGTTGAACATTTTTTATATACCTGTTGGTCACTATTTTCATTTTGAACTTGAGAAAAGATAAAATCCCATTTATGATGGTGTGTTTTTTGTTTTGTGCTTTGAGGGTGAGAGGAATATAAAAAGAAAAGGCTTATCTGGCTTTAATTGGCTTTCATTTCTCTTGTCAAATGGGTGTGGGATTTTATTTGTACACGTTCTAATGGTCCTAAACTACTCATTAAATCCTTAAACAGGGTAAGCTGTGGGGCAGCTTAAACGATCTGTTGGGGAAAATCTTTTTTTTAAATATGTTTTTGTTGATATATATTTTTTTAGACAGAGAGCAAGGGAGAGAGAAAAACATTGATATGAGAAAACATTGATTGGCTGCCTGCTGCATGCCCCTTACTAGGATCAAGCCCACAATCTGGGCATCTGCTCTGACTGGGACTCAAACCGGAGACCTTTCAGTGTGTGGGAAGATGCTCAACCAACTGAGCCATACCGGCCAGGACTATTAGGAGAAATCTTAATCAGAGAGAAATTGCTCCGTATTGCCTAATTCTTTCCCTTCTGCTTCATGTGCACTATAAAGTAGGCAATGCATGCGAGGGTAAGCCTAGCAGTTAGCAAAAAAGAAAACTTTGTGAGCCCACTCTGCCATCTCAGCACTGGTTCAGGTCCATTATTTGGCCATAGCCTGTTTGATTTTCTAAAATAATCCAAGGAATCCCTTTTCCATGAGCACTCTCAGGCTCTCCTTTGTTGAGTAGCCTTTAACCTCAGCAAATTTGTGAAAGGTGAACATCATGATTTCCATGGCGTCTTCCATTTGAGATGGCATTTTGTGAAGTCTTGACTGGAGGCGGGCAGGACTGCTAGGCTGCCTGGAACACGGGGCCAGTCAGTATTGTTACATGACTTGTACTACGTTATAAAATCGATGCAAATCTATGCATAATACAAGTGTGACTATAGCATTGAAACTTAAAAAACAGACACTTCAATGACTGTTAGCTTCTAAAGGTAACTATCGTAACAAAGATACATGCTTATTTTCGAGGGATTTCAAATTCATAAGACTTGATGGAACTCTTCTTTGGGGTTCCACCTTGAAACCCAATTTGAGGCGTGTATTTCTTAAAAGCCATGTTTCCTGTTTTACCCAAATAATCTCCTTTCTGGATCAAGAGCTATGTTGGCCAGTGTTGGCGCGAGTGCTTGAATTGTTTCCTAACACAATTACTCTCAAAGGACAAGCGTTTGCTGCGGTAGCATCCCCCCAAAATAGCGTCTTCAGTAATTTGAGGTGTGTTTTTCCCAACATTAGACTTAAAAAAAAAAGTCATTTATGATCTTCGCGGACATAACCATATCTTTATGTCAGTATAGCCATTGCCTTGTGTGTGCTGTAACGATATATAAGATGAAGAGTTCTATTGATTTTGTTGAATACTTCATGGTTTGAAACTCAACAAAAGTCTCAGTATTGATGCATTTACTACTGCTCAACAAACAAATTTTGTTGCTGGTAGTACCTCAGGACAGGGTTTATTTGGCCATTTTTATGTAGGAGAGATGGGAGACTTCAGGAAGTGTGGGTGAAGTCCAAACTGATGGGATGCAGCCATTCTGAGATTTTAAAGAATTGTCCATCTAGGTACATTTTACTTCGCTTCTTAGCTGTGTGTGTTTCATTTGAAGTTAGAAGCAACCTCATTTTACCTCCCCAAAATGCTTCCTTTACTTAACCTCCCAGGTTTAAATTTCGAGAACAATAGCTCAGTGTCCCGGTATGGAGCCTCTCAAGTTGAAGATATGGGGAATATAATTTTAGCAATGATTTCAGAGCCTTACAGTAAGTATTGCCGTTGTAACAACGTACACCTAGAGTTTGATCCCACCCTCTCTCCCTCACCTATGCTTTTGAATTTCCTTCTATCACCTCTCTCTCTGATAGCTAAAATGATGACGTGTGTGTTCTCGTTTTTAGATCACAGGTTTTCAGACCCAGAGAGAGTCAATTACAAATTTGAAAGTGGCACTTGGTAAGTGTTTGAGCCTTTTCGTTCGTTTCATTCACTTTGTGACATTTAACTTCCTTTATACTTTGGCTATCCGTTTTTCAAATAGCAGGTCATTCCTAGAAGAAGGTTTATCTTAAAATGTGCTTGGATGTCGGGATTAATTAACATGTAATGAAATGTTTGTATCCTTAGTCACTATGCTCTTATGTACAGCAGCGTATGTTTGTGTCTGTGGTTATTGGATAGCCTCTCTGAACTATCCATTCTCTCACTGGAAAACGTCCAAAGGGGAAAATCATAGGCTTTACAAGAGTTCACAAGGCCTTTCCTGAGATAATTTGAAGTGTGTTCTATCAGCTTCTACTTTAAAGCAAAGGAAATAACTGGGGAGGAGTATGAGGTGGCGGTATCTCTGTTTGTGATCACAGGCAGACTAGTTAAGTTTGTAAATCACTGCAATGAATTGTGTGAGATTGCCTGGTGCCTGACATGAACAGAAACTTCTGGCATCTTTGCCCACAGAGAGACTTTAAGGCCTATTTCGTTGTAGAGAAAGTGACTCACTAGGAAAATGTCCTAGGAGTACTGAAAATATGAATGTGGGAGGAATAGAACATCAAAAGGTGTCAAAATCTATCATAGGTGGTTTGCAAATGACTCATTAAGGGGTGTGGGCACTCCCAGGCATTTCCATAAACACTGTCTGAGATGGCTCCCCTGTTTGATAGAGGAGATATTTTAATGGCAGACTTGTGACCGTGCACACACATTCCTACGTGGGTTAACCGCCAGCTTCATTCACACCTTGAATTTTGCTATCAAAGTGCGTTTAAAACCCGCCGGTGTCCTGGCCAGTTCTGAGGATGAATTTAAGCCTGTCCTTCTTGGCTCTGAATTGACAAGCCATCCGGATGTTGGGAGAACTCTGCTTTCTCAGAATCGATCCTGGGCCCTTTCGAGTCTATGGCAGGCAAGCAGCAACTCAGCTGATGGATGGATTGCAGGGGGAGCTAGCTGTGTTAGATCTGCACAGCCAGTTATCTTTCTGTAGTGAACCACCTAGACATAACTTTGAATTGTGCCCAGATAATCTTTGGTTTTACACAGTAAATTAGGCAAGATTAAAAGTCTGTCCACACTCCAAAAGAATAACACTTCATGTGTGAATAGGCAAATTGTCTTACAGGGGGTAATAGGTCAGACGCCCTAGCTTTAATCATGCAACCTGAAGTTTCGCTTGATCCACAGCAGCAAGATGGAACTTGTTGACGACAACACGGTAGTCAGAGCCCGGGGTTTGCCATGGCAGTCTTCGGATCAAGATATTGCAAGATTTTTCAAAGGACTCAATATTGCCAAGTTGGTTTTCTTTCATCTCTATTTTTTACTTAACAATCCCAAAGGGATCATGGGTTGCCCATCAGTTTTCCCCTGACTGTATTTTTTTTTATTTTTCCTACTGCTCCCTGTTCTGATCTTTCTAAAGGGGAGGTGCAGCACTTTGTCTGAATGCCCAGGGTCGGAGGAATGGAGAGGCTCTGGTTAGATTTGTGAGTGAGGAGCACAGAGACCTCGCACTGCAGAGGCACAAACATCACATGGGGACCCGGTACATAGAGGTACGTCCTCACAACCTGAGACCCTGACATCTTGAGTGCAAACATTAGAGGGCTCAGAAACCATATCTTAATTTCCCTTTCTTTTCCTAGGTTTACAAAGCAACAGGTGAAGATTTTCTTAAAATAGCTGGTGGTGAGTGCCTTTTATAAAATGTGGCTATAATAAGAATCTGAAACTTTGACCTATATGCCAAGGTTAGATAAGTAGTGTCTTGAATAGTTTTTAGTTCCCAATGAAACATAGAAATTAACTTTTTTTTTTAATAGGAGGAAGAAAATGTCCAATAGTATCAGTAAGTGTAATGCATGACTCTTGCCCTAAGGCTTGAGTCAACCAACTATAGTTAAATAGCCATTAAAAGTAGGATTACACAAAGTGAACAGGTCATATAAAGTTCATGTACAAGGGCAAGAGTAGTTCTTAAAAGAAATGAGGTCTGAAAACTACTTTTAAACAGCCAAGTAGAATACCTGGAATTGTTGCATATCTGCTGCTAGTTTTTCTCTAAATTTCCTGAATTCATCAATGGCCACGTCTATGGTAGCTTTCTGGCATCTGGTATTTTAGGATATGTGGCATAAGTCTTTATCCAATTCTTGGGTGATTTGCAACTTTAAAACCTAAAAATAACAGATGCATAAAAAAATGTTAACTAGGACTTGCCCAACAGATTTTTTTCTATACGTATAACTACTCTGTAAGTTTCTATTGCTCTGTCAGATTGCTTTATAACTCCCTTGCTCCTTTTAGTATATTGAATATCTTCCTATGTTACTCAGTTTTCTTAAATGTTCATTACTATTCAGTATTATATGTACCATACATTTTTATTAAACATCCCTGTTAGGCATCTAGAGCTTATGTCCAACTCCTCACTCTTAAGTATGTTACAGTGAATATTTTTGTATCTATGTATGTGCCACTCATTAGAATGAATGGCTAAAAGTAGGTTAGCTGAATCAAAGGATGTGGGTGGGTCTTTGAAGAGACCTTTGATACCTATTGCCAAAATATACTAGGGTAACTTTCACTTAATGACAGAGGACATTTGTATCCCTGCATTATGTAGCTCTAGTAAAAAATTTTTGCAATTGTAGAACTTGTAGCAGCAGCTTCTGGTTTACACAATTTGCTGGCATAATTCTGTCCTCGAACTTATTTCTTGAGATAAACCACGGCTTCCAAATTTAGAGCTTCAAGTTTAATAGTGTTTCCAAAGTAATGTTTGCTATTGGTTGAGGATAGAGTGTGTTTTGAGTTGCTATGATTCTGAGGTCCTATGATAGATAACATTGTAAGTTGCAGGTGGCAACGTTATTAATGTTCAAGTTAAAACCTAGTATTTCATGGTATGTGAGCAGTATAAGTAAGGGAAAATATTGCTAGTGTAGAGCTTGAATGATGTGCATTTGAGTATTTGCTACATGGCCATACTGTACAAAATGCTTTATGCTAGGCAGAAATGTTAATAAATGTTGAAATTAACTGCTAAGTATATTTATTATACTATTCTCTGTATTTGAGTATGTTTTAATCTTTCTTAATAAGAAGTAATCAGAAAACAATAACAAAAATCGCTAAAGTACTTTATATATAATAACTTATAATTTATGAGATAGGTAATTTTACCCTCATTTTACAGATGAGGATGCTAAGTCACAGAGGTTACATTTTTCCAAGTCCTGTGTACCCTAGTAAAATGGTAAAGCCAAGATTGCACCCAGGCATTCTGGCTCCAGGACTTAGGCCCTTAACCATCATGATGATTAATTGCCTCTCCATGAGAAGAATATGGTGGCTGGTCCATAATTGAATTGTCTGGTTATCCTCCTAATTGAGAAGTGCTTTATGAAAATGGTAGGGGGAAAGTTTTAAGACTGTGGGAAGAGAATTCTTTTTTCCTCGGTTGTTATTAAGAAACTCAGCTGGGAGTGTGGGACTTTGTTACAAATTCAAGACATTGCCAAGAATTTTACCATTTCAAACTTGGTGAAGTTGATGTCTTAATCATTTCTCCCCCTGCTTCCTAATATTTGTGTTTCCTAGGTACATCCAACGAGGTAGCCCAATTTCTCTCCAAGGAAAATCAAGTCATTGTCCGCATGCGGGGGCTCCCGTTCACCGCCACGGCCGACGAAGTGGTGGCCTTCTTTGGACAGCATTGCCCCATCACTGGGGGGAAGGAAGGCATCCTCTTTGTTACCTACCCAGATGGCAGGCCAACAGGGGATGCTTTCGTCCTCTTTGCTTGCGAGGAGTATGCACAGAACGCACTGAGGAAGCATAAGGACTTGTTGGGTAAAAGATACATTGAACTCTTCCGGAGCAC
>NW_006282748.1:2481116-2490551 GCF_000327345.1 Myotis davidii | reverse complement strand
ACTCTATCCAGTGAGCCAAACCAGCCAGGGCCATTTTTTCTATTTATTTCTGGAACCAACCCTCCACTATTCATTGTTAAAATAAAATCTTACTCTGTTATGAAATGATAGCCACGGTTAGCTTGTGTACACACATACAAAAATACCAGGTGTTTTTATATAACTGGAATGCTGCTATAGATATTCTTTTATATTCTGTTTCAAAAGTATATATCTGGCCCGGTCGGTGTGGTTCAGTGGTTGAGCATCAACCCATGCACCAAGAGATCATCGGTTCAATTCCTGGGCAGGGCACATGCCCTGCTTTTGCAGGGTCAGTCCTGGGTAGGGGCTGGGCCAGAGGCAGCCAGTGTTTTGCTGTGTTTATTCTTTGTTTGTCACCTCTTACTTAGAGAGCAACTGTGAACAGGGGTGAGTGAGGAAATTAGGGCAAATTTTCAGGTGTCCTTTGATTGCTATATTTTCAGTTTATAGGATGATTAAGTTTGCAATGGTAAATTGTTCAGAAAATCCAGGGATGCCACACATGGCATTTGCACAGTATTATCAAATAGGGGGCATGTTCTAAACTAAGATAAAAATCTGCAAGAGCTTTGAATTTTACGTGGGAACATTTTTTTTTCTCCAAAATGAACTTGACCACATTCATTCTCAAGATAGCTAAATTTCATGTATTTAAAAGTCAAGATCCTCTGCCTTGCCAGTGTCTAAAGTTCACATGGAAGCCAGTGATTATTTTCATGGTCACTAAATTTTTTTTTTTTAGTTTTACATTGCCGTTCTATCTTTTTGCTTTATATATTATTTGCTTTGTAAATGTGGCATTATAGTTTAATATAATCCAGAGTCACTGTTTTACCTGTGGTTCTATTACTGGGCTATTCTCTTTATACTTCTTGGGTTTGGAGCAATGTGAAGCAATACTAAGGAGAATACTGTACTTAAATAAAATGAAACTGATAGATTGCTACAGTAGTCCATGATTAGCCATCCCAGATATTGATGAAAGTGATACGTTTTAAGGATGGGTGTTCCCAGGCAGATAGTGATGTGTTTGTCGAGGTGACGAGTCCTTCATCTAAGCAGATTTGTGCTGTGTGTGGTATATACCTCAGCACACGTTTGCAAAAGTGGGTCTCACGCCCTGATGCAAAGCATGAAGCCCTTTCTCCATGAGTGCGTCTCAGACTTTCATATGCTATGCATTACCTGGGGACCTTGTTAAAATGCAAATTTATACTTAGTAGATTTGGGGTGGAGCCGAGATTATGCATTTCTCACAGGCTCCTCCCCCAGTGATGCCAGTGCTGGTCTGCAGACAGCATTGGCAAGGAAAGACTGAGTCCCCTTCTGTTTTGCTTTGAGTACAGGTGCTGAATCGATTCTCCTCCGCTCCTCCTCTCATTCCACTTCCGACCCCGCCCATTATTCCAGTACTACCTCAGCAGTTTGTGCCCCCTACAAACGTTAGAGACTGTATACGCCTTCGAGGTCTTCCTTATGCAGCCACAATCGAGGACATCCTGGACTTTCTGGGGGAGTTTTCCACAGATATTCGAACTCATGGAGTTCACATGGTATTGAATCACCAGGTAAGAAAGTCACTTAGCTCGAAAACTGATTTGCTTATTATTATCATCAAAGAGTCTCTCCCCATAAAAGAGTGCAAATGTTTGTCAGTTTTATAGTTAGCCTTGCAGGAAAGATGTAACTATAAATGCTAGAGGTCTTTAGGATGTACTCCAGAAAGAATGCTGTCGTCATTATGGTAAGTACAAATTTGAGTCTGATTCTGTCATCACATATATCCATCCATCAGATTCTCAGTATCATCACACAGTACATATCAGTCTAATACAACATTTTATTGTTGCAACTGCTGAGCTCTGCTACTCTGCTGTCATAGTGTGAAAGCAATCATGGACAATATGTACCCTGAGCTTGTCTGTTCAAGAGTATTTTGTACCCATAGACTGTTTAGAAAACATGTATGTGTGCTATATATCAAATTACATCCAGTAAAGTACAAACTCAATAAAGACTAGTATCTGTACCACCTAGAATAGGATGTGGTCATAATAGGCACTCAAATGTATTAATGAATTATTTCATAGAAACCTATCAAAATCTGACCCAATTCTGTGG
This sequence comes from Myotis davidii, assembly GCF_000327345.1. Lineage (NCBI taxonomy): Eukaryota > Metazoa > Chordata > Mammalia > Chiroptera > Vespertilionidae > Myotis > Myotis davidii. Next base: position 2,488,406 of record NW_006282748.1, on the reverse strand, counting down.
TATGCAAGTATACACTCTAAGCATATTAAAAAGCATTCCTGGCTTAGTGTCCCTTAATTTTTGGTTTAAATAAAATTAATCATCTTTGTTGCTGGACAATATGCCAGTATTTTGTGCTGTCATAAGCAGGACAGAATCCTTAAAACCTATAAACCCAGTAGTCCTAATTAAAAATTTTGCAACTCTTTACTAAAAGCAAAGTTGTATTCATCTTTGAAAATGTTTCTGATCAATGATGGGTTTAATATGGGTTTGTATTGGAAATACCAACGTTTTTCTAAACTGCTAGTGTTCCACTTTCTCTTTTCACATGGAGATTTGGTCATATTTGAAACCATAATCCTGCCTCACTGGGAAGTGCATATCACTGGGTACAGGCAATCGGAAACTCCTGAACCCCTGCTTGGGTTTCCACAGCAGCACATGCTAGGTCCCCTCTCAGCGTGCTTCACTGGTGAGAGTCCGTTTGAAGAAAATGCCCCACAATTGCCCATAAATCCCCACCAGGGATTGGTTTGGTTTTTCTTTGAGTCACCATTTCTAATAACTTAGGGGCTATTATTGCTTTTTAACTAATAACAGTAGACAGATTGACCTATCATTGACCCACATCACCTATTGTGATTGCACTTGGGAGAAATGCTTCTTAGATGATGGACAAGCTGCCTCAAAGATGTTAGGTTTCCCTCTTGGACTGGGTTTCCCTGGTGTCCCTGATTTCCCTGGTTTGGCAACTCGTATGGTAACTTGCATGGTAATCATTTGCACTAAATAGTCCCTGAGAGGCTTTTAAAGAAATCCATAACTATGAAAGAATTGCTATAAGCTGATTGTGTCTTTTTCTCCCCCCCATAAAATATCCATGCTCAATATAACTAAGGATTCCAGTTCTGTGGAACACATCTATCAGCTTGGTTCTAAATAGGAGATTTTTAGCAAGCTGTTTGTCATAGAGAAAATCACTATCAGCACCTGTTTGACTAAGATTTAAGATGGAGATGCACGGGCAGAGGCGAGAGAAGGGCTTCCAGACAAGGCTGGTGGCCCTGCTGTCCCCAGCCTGAACTGTGTTTGGCCCCTGCCCATTTCCTGTCTCCCTACCTTGCCCCAGGCCACATTCCAACCTAGGCTGCAGGGAGAAGAGAAAGGTATGTTGCAGGTCAGTGATGGACAGAACTGAGAGCGGAAAGAGAACACTCGTTCATCCAGTTTCTTACAGGAAGATCCATAAGGCTCTAGTACGCATTCTGTTATCAGCTTTTCTCAATCAAATGTTACAATTGGATTTTTCAGAAGTGCAAGATCCAATACACAATCCTATACTTTGAAACCACAGTCACAAGGTGACCTCGTCAACCCTTTGTAAATCTGATAACTAATAGAAACCAAGAAGGATCACGTTCTCCCATGAACCCTCAAAACTGTTCCTTCCATGTTTTGCGGGCCATTCTGGTAATTAGGGGATGAAATGCCAGATTTCAGGACAGCACACTGTCACCCAGATCACTGTGGTGATTGTCACTTTGCATGTTTTGAAAGCAACCATTTCCTCATTGAAGGAGACGGTCTCCTTTTGTTTTTTATTCTTCCCCCGCACGCTCAGGGCCGCCCATCAGGAGATGCCTTTATCCAGATGAAGTCTGCGGACAGAGCATATTTGGCTGCACAGAAGTGTCATAAAAAAACCATGAAGGACAGATATGTTGAAGTCTTTCAGTGTTCAGCTGAGGAGATGAACTTTGTGTTAATGGGGGGCACTTTAAATCGAAATGGCTTATCCCCGCCGCCATGTAAGTTACCATGTAAGTTTTTCTTGGGTCTTGGCGCTCTTCTACGCTATACGCTGGTAGGTGCTTAAGCTGCTTTCTGTGTTCCTGGTTCTTTCTGAGGCAGGCAAGGTGGTTACGTAGGCTTTCCCATCTGAAATTGGTAGTATCTGGGAATCATTGAAGACCTTGGTTGCGGACACCCCCATAATTAGAGATGCTACAAATACCTCCTTTCCGATTATATTCTCGCTTTTCCAGTGATAAGCCCTTGATTTCTTAAGCTTAGTGTGCTCAAGATAAGCACTGACTCTGGGAGGCAACCTGGCTATTGTTAGATATTTTAATACGCATTTAAAGGTAAAATAAGTATGGCCAGATCTTTATTTTTTTTTCTCCTGTAACCCAGGAAGCTTTCTGTAGAAGGGTCATTTGATGCCCATTTTGCATTTCTAAGTTATTGAGCATTAAGCATTTTTGGATAGGATAACCTGGGGAGCATTTCTCATGCTCTCCAGGATATCTGGAATGAGCAAGTTAGTAAAAAATATATACATATATATAAATGCGTAAATAAATTAGCCAAAGTTTCCATTGGATCGCAGGATCAGTGCTTAATTTCAAGACTTGCTCTTGCGCATTGGCCCCTGGGTGCAAGCCCTCTGGAACCCTGATTGAGAGGAATAAGCCCTGTAGTCTGAAGACACCAAGTTCTGGTTAGTCACGTGTGTTAAAACTTCGATCTTTGGACAGTTTCCACTTTTGAATAAAACATACCTGTCAGGAGGCATGTTGGGTATGTTTGAAGCGTGTAGCACTTGGAACACAGTCCAGAGATAACGGAGACAGTAAACTGGATGATGTGCTTGATTACAATAAAATAGGGAGTGTTCGAGAACATTACTTTCTAATACAGAGAAATCTATATCAAGAAACCTATTTCACTAAGTGTTAATTCAGAGAATATTCAGTGGGGCTTAATCCTTTTTTTTCCCCCCTTGGAATTCCTAAATGCTAATATTCCATTTACCTGCTGCTTGCTGTTGGTGAATAGCTAAGAGTTGATCTAATGAGCATCAAGTTTTGAAAGTTATGATTGGGTTTAAGTAGTAACATATATATATATATATATTTTAAATATGTTTTGATTGATTTCAGAGGGGAAGGGAGAGGGAGAGAGAGAGAGAAACATCAACGATGAGAGAGAATCATTGATTGGCTGCCTCCTGCATGCCCCACACTGGAGACCAAGCCTGCAACCCAAGCATGTGCCCTTGACCAGAATCGAACCTGGGTCCCTTCAGTCCGCAGGCCAATGCTCTATCCACTGAGCCAAACCAGCTAGGGCTAAGTAGTTATCTTAAAGTAATCTTAGTCACATGTATTCTGTCCATAAGCCACTGATTCTGTCAGTCACTTTTATGATTTCTCTTAGTGATAATCTATCGAGCGTTATAAGGGAATTCCTCCTTCATGTGTAACCCAAATTCTGCTGTGATACCATTTTATTTCTCTCTTCCTGGTGCAAAACTGGTCATTACACTTTCTTCATAAGACTTTTCATTTCTTCCCTTTCTCCCTCACAAGCCCTAAAATAATAAACATGATAAATGTATTTTTCACATAAAAATATATTTACACATTTTTACTATTAATATTTTCCCAAAATTTTAACTAAAATTTGGCCATTTTCCATTTTAGTGAAAAAGTTCACTTATTTTTTAGCTTAAGTCAGAATTCCAGTTTGTGCTAATATTATGCCTGTTCTACTGGACTGTTCTTTCCTGCCAACTCACTTTAGGTGATTGCCTATTTATACAACAACCAAAAAATTTACAGAAATTGCATTGTTTTTTATATAATCTCAAGGACTAATACAGTTAAAATAGTGATTAGTTATGATTCACTGAGGAGTTTCTTACTGAATTTGGGAAAGAAGTGCTGCTAAAGTATCATTGTTTTAAAGTTGTAAACTTTAATTTGTTTATAAAAATTTAACTTTTCTAAAAGCTGAGCATTTTAATTTCACCTCCATGTTTCTAGTCTATGAAAGTATACTCGTTATTCTCTTTTAGGAATATGAGAATAGCTGTCCTATCATTTGAGGAATACCCAAATCTGAGTAGACTAATATGCTTAGTTATTAAAAATTACTACTTTTCTTTAAGGCAGAAAAGACTTACACCTACTATATATATCTGTCTTCTTGGTTTGAGACACTGTCATTAATGAATTGCTTGATAGTTTTGAAAGCAGGAAATACACACAGGCTTTATAATTTTTTATGTGACTGATGCCTTAACTTGTCCTGATTGCCCTTTTAAGGCCAGGAATCATAATCTTAAAATTCATCTACATGTAGCTCGATTTTCAGCGAGTATGAATGAGGTATCCAAAAGGTGAACACGAGGTTGAGATGTGTACCCATATGCAGCTGACCGCCCTGCTCCTCTCCATACACATGTAGAAACACACAAGACTTGCAGAAGACAGGAGAGATTTTCATGTGAAAAAGTTATCTCCTATGCCTCTGAAATTTGCAAAATAGAATAGGTGGTTCCAGGTGTGCAAATTACAGTTAGGAACGTTGCCCTAGCCAGTTTGGTTCAGTGGATGGAACGTCGGCCCGAGGACTAAAGGGGTAGGGGTCCCAGGTTCAATTCCAGTCAAGGGCATGTGTCTCAGTTGCAGGCTCGACCCCCGGCCCTGGTTAGGTGACCTGTCCTGCGGTAGGTGACCAGTTGACGTGTCTCGGTCTCTCCCCCTCCCTTCCACTTTCTTTGCAAATCAATGGAAAAATATCCTCGTGAGGATTCACCAAAAAACCAACTTAGGAACCCTAAATTCAGGCAACCTCTCAGTTACCTCATTGTTGGGTACAGATGGCCTGGATAGTGTTCATCTCACTTAGTGAGTTGGGGAACCAGAAAACAAAGGAATTTCATTCTTTCTATTTTCTATGTAATCTGAGTATACCATTTACGGCTGAGTCTCAGGAAGACTTACACTTCTATTTCTCAGGGCTAATTCCCAGGTTGGATTTTTTAAACATGTTTTTATTGATTTGAGAGAAGAGAGAGAGAGAGAGAAGAAGAAGAAGGGAGAGGGATAGACAGAAACATTGATGAGAGAGAAACATCGATCGATTGGCTGCCTCTTGCATGCCCCCTACCAGGGATTGAGGCCACAAACCAGGCATGTGCCCTGACCAGGAATCCATCTGTGACTTCTTTGTTCCGAGGGTGACTGATGCTCAACCCCAGAGCCACATTGCCTGTGCCCAGGTTGTTGTTTTGTTTTTGTGGTTTTTTTTTACAAGTTTGAAGGTGTAGATTAGCTTCAAATCCCATCATCTGGGTTACCTTTAGGTGGAAATAATGCCAAGTTAATCCAGCTTTTAGTTGGAAATTATACTAAATGTCAGCCTTATGTTTCTTTCCTCAAAAGTTTTTGTGGTAACTGGCACTCAATAGTAGGGGGGGAAAAATCACATGTCAAGAAATGGTTGAGCTGGTGTTTGATGATACTGGTTTTTTCCAGCTTTTAGACCAAGAACGGTTCTGTAGGTTGATGGAGTGTGAGAATTGCGATTACTTCTAAGTTTTGTCTGTATAACCAAAGGAAGTTGCATGGGGTAGTATAAAGATTTGCTCTCTTACTTTAATGGAGTGTGTGTGTGTGTGTGTGTGTGTGTGTGCGCGCGCGCGCAATAGTAACCTTATGGCTTGAGTGCTGAGCACACATGCGTCAGCTGTTACAAATGTCTCAAAGTGTCTCTCTCTGCTTATGTAGGCCTGTCTCCTCCTTCCTACACATTTCCAGCTCCTGCAGCTGTGATTCCCACGGAAGCTGCCATTTATCAGCCCTCTCTGCTTTTGAATCCACGAGCACTGCAGCCCTCCACAGCATACTACCCAGCCGGCACTCAGCTCTTCATGAACTACACAGCTTACTATCCCAGGTAAGGCTATGGCGGAAGTGGAAATGCGGGACAGAAACAAATGACTCCTTTGATGGCCGGTGCCTGAGTTCACAAAAGACTATTGTCTGCCACGTTGAAGGTTACCATGGTAGGCAATAGCTTCTGGTCATCTCTAAGCAAGAAGGTCGTTTCAAGACAAAGCAAAATAAGTTCTGTGTTTTTTCTAAACCATATGTTAACAACATCTTTTAGGCTATTTTTGTGTACAACTTTGCTTTTCTCCTTTCTCCTTTCCTAGGGCCCTAAGTGAGGGGCACTGTGATCATTGCAATAGGGTGGCAATATATTGTGAATGAATTTAAAAAAAGCAAAGACTAAAAAAATCCTTAAAGATAACAATTATATTTTTAAATAGCATTAATTCCTGTTACCCCACAATAAATAACAACAGTTCTTTTAAACTGTACACAACTTGTATTCTTTCACCCCTAAGTCTTTACTAACAAGTCCAAAATGAGACTTATTTAGAACTTTCTTAGAATCAAATTTTTTACTTTTTTCTGGATTCTAGGGGAAAAATTTTTTAAAATTATAGTTCATATACAATATTATTCATTTCTTATGTACAACATAGTGATTAGACATTTATACAACTTACAAAGTGATCATCCCGATATGTCTAGGACCCACCTGATGCATACGTAATTAGTACACTTTTATTGACTATATTATAACTGCCAACATGTACTTCCTAATTCCTACATATTTTTCACTCCACCCTTGAAGCCTCCTCCCATCTGGTAACCATCAATTTGTTCTCTGTATCTGTAAGTTAGTTTTGGTTTTGTTTGGTCATTTATTTTGTTCTTTAGATTCCACATATAAATGAAATCATTCCGTATTTGTCTTATGCTAAGTGAAATAAGTTAGACAAAGACAAATATGGCATGATTTCAAGCATCCATGCTATTATAAATAGCAAGGTATTTCCTTTTTATGGTCAAGTACTATTTTATTATATACATGAACCACAACTTTTTTATCCAGTTGTCTATTGATGGGCATTTGGGTTACTTCCCTATCTTGGCTCTTGTAAATAATGCTGCAGTGAACCTAGGGGGGCATATATATCTTTTTGAATTAGTGTTTTTCTTTTCTTTGGATAAATATCCAGAAGTGGAATTGCTTGAGTATATGATAGCCCTATTTTTAATATTTTGAAGAACCTGCATACTGTTTTCCATAGTGATACCACCATCCCACCAACAATTCATGAGGGTTCCTTTTTCTCCAAATTCTCATCAACACTTGTTGTTTGTTGGTGTATTGATAATAGCCATTCTGATAGATGTGAGGTGATGACCGGTTGTGATTTTAATTTGTATTTACCTGCTGGTTAGTGATGGTGAGCATCTTTTCATATATCTCTTCGCCATCGGTATGTCCTCTTTGGAGAAATGTTTGTTTAGGTCCTCTGTCCATTTTTTAAAATATATTTTTTTATTGATGTTATAGAGGAAGGGAGAGGGAGAGAAAGAAACATCAATGATGAGAGAGAGTCATCCCTCACACACACACATTCAGGAGAGAGACCAGAACCTG
>NW_006282748.1:2469976-2481098 GCF_000327345.1 Myotis davidii | reverse complement strand
CTATTTTATTATATACATGAACCACATCTTTTTTATCCAGTTGTCTATTGATGGGCATTTGGGTTACTTCCCTATCTTGGCTCTTGTAAATAATGCTGCAGTGAACCTAGGGGGGCATATATATCTTTTTGAATTAGTGTTTTTCTTTTCTTTGGATAAATATCCAGAAGTGGAATTGCTTGGGTATATGATAGCCCTATTTTTAATATTTTGAAGAACCTGCATACTGTTTTCCATAGTGATACCACCATCCCACCAACAATTCATGAGGGTTCCTTTTTCTCCAAATTCTCATCAACACTTGTTGTTTGTTGGTTTATTGATAATAGCCATTCTGATAGATGTGAGGTGATGACCGGTTGTGATTTTAATTTGTATTTACCTGCTGGTTAGTGATGGTGAGCATCTTTTCATATATCTCTTCGCCATCGGTATGTCCTCTTTGGAGAAATGTTTGTTTAGGTCCTCTGTCCATTTTTTAAAATATATTTTTTTATTGATGTTATAGAGGAAGGGAGAGGGAGAGAAAGAAACATCAATGATGAGAGAGAGTCATCCCTCACACACACACATTCAGGATCGAGCCCAGAACCTGGGCATGTACCCTGATTGGGAATCGAATCATGACCTCCAGGTTCATAGGTCGATGGTCAACCACTGAGTCACACCAACAAGGCTGTCCCATTTTTTAATTGGATTGTTTGTTTTGATGTTGAGTTATATGAGTTCTTTATAATGTTTTTTAAATATAAATTTTGGATAGCAACCCTTTATTAAATGTATCATTGGTGAATAGCTTCATTCAGTAGATTGTCTTTTTGTTTTGTTGCTAGTTTCCTTCCTTGTGCAAAAGCTCTTTATTTTGATGTATTCCCAGTTTTTTCTTTTCCCTTTCCCTGGGAGACATATCCCCAAAAATATTGCTATGAGGAATGAGGGCTGTTATAGATTTTCCTGCATATGTTTTCTTCTAGGAGTGTTATGGTTTCAGGTATTATATTTAAATCTTTAATCGATTTTGAGTTTATTCTTGGATATGACATAAGAAAGTGTTTCAGTTCCTTTTTTGTTTGTGTCTGCCTAGTTTTCCCAATGCCATTTATTGAAGAGAGTGCTTTTATCATGTCATTCAATACTCGTTTTATGTATTTAGGTCCTTTTGGTACTCCTTTGATGTGAATGTTGGCACACTTGATGTTTTCCCCAAAGTCCCTTACATTATTCTCATTATATAAATTCTTCCTTTTTCTCTTTTGATATTCCAATTGGGTGTTTTCCACTACCTTATATTATAGATCCCTGATACTATTGCTTTATTTTAATTATTATTGATTTGAGAGAGAGAGATAAACATTGATTTGTTGTATGCATTCTTATATGTACCCTGACTAGGGATCAAACCAGCAACCTTGGTGTATTGGGATGATCCATTATGTTTAATTCTTTTATAGAGTTTTTAGGGTCCCTGGCAGGTCTAATTGCCCATGATTCTCACTTGAATACATAAGGACCTCTCATTCTTAATTTTCTTTCTATAAAATTTATTAAAAATCTTTGTTAATCCAATAACCAGTTCAATTTATTAAAATTTTACTTTAACAGGCAATATTGCTCAAAATTTAAAAACTTTCATCAGGTTTTGTTTTTTTTCTTCCCCAGCTGTTTAGACTAAATGTTTTGAGTACGTCCGCCAATATGTGACTTTTTAAAAAAGTGTCCTGGAACTAACACATCTGATTTCTACAGTTGCTATGTTGCATTGTATATTTCTTTCCTCTCCATCTCTAGTATTTTAGTAGGAAGGAAGAACTTTGGAATCTCAGTAGCAGTGAAGCTTGTAGCCATATTAGTGAAACTATTCTTTATTCTACTGGGGAAAAAAAGAATCAGGAGATAGCCATGATGATTGTAAGCTGGCCAGCTTTTAAAGGGTTGAAAAAAAGCATGTGTAATTAATTTTTCATCATTGAGTACTGTGTCAGGCACCTCTCCCAACTCCAATCTGTCACCTTCTGTGGACTCTGTGACAATCACTTGCTGGCAGTGGTTATAACAGAGGTCTTTGTTTACCTTTCTTACATCATTAGAATGTCAGGAGTGGAATGCATTGTTTCACTGCATACCTGGTCGAGTTTCTCATGCCTACAATACATTTATTTGCAGAATATGCAGTTCCCCCATTGACTTGCTCTCTGGTCGCTATTAAAAGAAGGAATCTCTTAGAAATAATTTTCCACCACAGTGAGATGGAAAACTCTTGAATTGGAACCCCAAATGCAGAAGGAACTGACACGTATGGCTTAATAGCTCCTGTAATTTTGGGCCCCTGACTATATGTTAATTTTTTTTTTTTCCTTTACTAGTTTTAAAGTTTGTAAAATCCTCATTGTTAACTCTTAAGAGTACAAAGTATAGTAAGGAAAAGGATATTCCCATTTACACACTTCATAGTCTAGATTAATTACTATTATTAGTTTGGTAACATACACATTTGTATGAGCTTCTAAATAATGTGGCATACTTAAACCTGTACTGCCTATTTGTTCTGTTATATATAAACTTTCCAATATGTCATGGAGTTCTTCCTATTTATCTCATTCTAACTTCCACATGATATTAATATAATCGTAATTTAACAATTTATTTTTAGACATCTAATTTTATTTTCTCTAGTAAATAAAAGTTACTGTTGATCTTTGTGTACTTATATTTCTGTAGGATAATTTAATGATAATTTATAAAATAAAAATAATTTGTAGGAATAATAACCCATAGAAATAAAATAAGCAAATTCCCAAAACAAGAAGATATTTTACAGTTTTGGTGAACACCATTAATTTCTAACCTCACATGATTATTAAGGCATTTGAGGCTAACAGAAAACTTCGTTGTGTACATGTCTTTGATAAGTGGGCAAGTTTGAGATCTCACACTCTAAGCTAAAAACGATATTAAATCAGAAGATTTGGAGTTTGTCTCTGAAAGTAACATTTCTGTAATTCCCTCCATTTTAAAAAAGGATATATGTCAGTTTGATTTCAGATTAATGCAATGTATTCATTGCTTTAAAACATCAAGATTCTAATGTATTTTGTGAATTTCTAAAAGCCTGTCCCTCAAAAAAAGTTAAGCATTTTTAACTTTTAATTTTACTAAGCAAACTTATTTGGTATCTCTTGAGTTTGACATTGGGACTAGTAATATAAATAATACATGGACCCATTGGTTCCACAAATGCAAACCGGAATTCAGTGTATAATATAATGACACTAGAATGTTGTAATAGTGCAATAAAAGCAATAGTGTAATAATGAAGAAACGCCAGATAATTTTTGTTGATGGAAAGGATTATCTCAGTTTTTTTTCAGTTTGGATGATATTTCTAAATGATGTAAGCAAGAACTGCTGTGGGCAATTTTTTCTCTGCTCTCAGTGAGAATTCATTCTAGCTTTCATGGAAGAAGTAGTCATTTGCTAGTCCAAAGACCTAATACATATAATGAGCAGTTCAGGGAATTAAAATGCAAATATACTTACAATTATTTTTAGCATTACAGAAAATTATGAAGCACAGGGAATCTCAAGAAAAAAAAATAATTGCTCAAAAAACCTAATAAAATTGGTTTCAATTTATAGATCTGTTTTTCTAAGGATTTTTCTGACAAAATTGGGATCATTTATTTTCAAGAAAAGTTTAAAAATCTGTAAATATGCAAATAAACATAAGTTGAGAATATTACCCAGTTGTATCAATATTTTGCCATTTTTGTTTCATCTATTAACACTCTTTGCCTTACCACCAGAACACTACAAAAGCGAGGGATTGCTTCTTTCTATTGCTATTTATGATGTGTCAAATATATTTTTAAATATAATGCTTTAAGAGTGAGTAAGCACCTTCCTCTTAAAGCATTTACACTCCAGTTAACAGAAAGAGAACTTGACTAAAATACATGTGCCAACCTTGATAAAGAAAATAACTCTGCCATGGCTGGTGTGGCACAGTTGGAGCGACCTCCTGTATGCTGAAAGGTCGCAGGTTCAATTCCCTGGTTGGGGCATGTGTGGGAGGCAAACAATCCATAGTGAGGTTTCTCTCTCTCCCCTTCTCTCCCTCCCCACCCCCCCCCAAAAAATAAAAAACATTAAAAATAAAATAACCCTATTTTGCATCTACTGTCCTATTTAAGCATTTCCTTGGTATATCTTTAAGGGACTCTACTAAAGTAGGCCCAATGGAAGAACTGACATTTGTATATGAATTTTACTTAATAATACAGGCTGATTTGTGATTTTCTTTATGAGTTAAGTAGTTTCTTAAACTACCTCTTTTTAAAAATTTTTCTCACTGAAAGCAAAATGTTGTATTAGCCAACGTTTTCCACTTACATACAAAATAATCGATAAGGTATCTCTGGAAACATAGACAGTAAATAACCAAGGAGCTGTAACAGGTTGCTTCTATAGAGTGGTTCAGATCTGTTGGGGGAAAGGGTATGATGGAGTCATTTGTACCTTCCCTATTGTACAATATTCCTATTCAAAAAGACAAAACTGTATTTTTTTTTAAATGACCATTTTTTTCAAGAGTAAGTTGTGAATGGACATTGTCTTCTGCTGCGGTGCCAAGAAGCACAGAGTCCCATGTATCACAGTGTGTTTGGCTTGTTTCTGCGTTCTGTTATGTAGCATTCTGTTCCTTTTTAAAATTCATTTTCTAAAACATGGAAGAGGATCAGTTGTGTTATGATTTTGTGCTTTCAGTCAAACAACAAGATTACTTTCAAAATAATATCGAGTGTAGCATTCAGTTTTGAAATGAAACATGGGGCTTGCCCCAGCCTGGTGGCTCAGTTGGTTGGAGTGTTGTCCCTGACAAAAAGAGGGTTTCGGATTCGATCCCCTGTCAGGAGGCACCGGACCCATGTTTCTCTTTCTCTCGCTCTTTTTCTCCCCCTTCCTCTCTCTAAAGTGAGTGAAAACATATCCTCGGCTGAGGAATTTTTTTTTTTTTAATGGGGCTTTCTGGAGGCTCTCCTTGCTTTGAGTAACCAGCCTGTCGCTATACTATGTACTTGAAACATGATCACTATCATGGCGGGTTATATTGTATACCCTTTAACATAGTTGGATTAAAATTTAAGTTTAGTTACCAAACTATTTCGACAGAACATAAATGAGCTGACTAGGTGAAATAGATTCTTGGAAGATCTCTTGAAGCATTCCGAAGTGTTTTCATACCCGTTGGTTATTTAACTTTCCTTTGAAAGGTAGATACACATGCATAAAGAGGTGTGTACAGTCATGGCGCCCCATAAGGATGGTTCAGTGAGAAGTGTCAGTGATGGATTGCACATAGAAAGGTGGATCCACAAGTTAGAAGAGCGCTGAAAATTTCCTAACACCTGATAGCCATCACAAATAACCTCATTGCAAATACTTGTCATTGTGTTACAATTGTCTGCAGCAGGGGTGGGGCACATCCAGCCCGCGGACCATATAAGGCGCATGAAATCACTTGGTCTGGCCCTGCCAAGGCATTAGGGGTGAGTTAATTAAATGTTTGACCAAATACAGCAGGCCAGTTTTTAAGTTGATCATGTTGTATGGCCCTCAAATGATGGTATACATTACAAATGGCCCTTGGCAGAAAGAAGGTTCCCCACCCCTGATAGTATTCAGTAAAATAGCCACCTACACAGGTTTGTAGCATAGGAGCTGTATGGGAACAGAATGTTACCCCAAAATATGTCTTCGGCATTAGGATTATTTTAGTCTGATTAAGAGACAGCACACAAGCTTTGCGCAGTGGCAGGATGGTAGCCAATGAGGTTTATCCGAGGCGCGATTATGGCTAATGGTTTAAAAAAGAAAAAGAAACAGCACACAGGGAGATGATCTCTCTGAAAAGCAAGTTGAAGTTACTTTTTGTAAAAGACATTTACGTTCGTTAGGAAAATCTCTGTTAGTAAGAATATCCCCTTCCTGTGAAGAAGAGAATGATTTTTATCACTAGAAACTCTTAGTACTGAAAACAACAATCTTAAATCTGCACAACCTTAACCTTGTTTACTTTGCTTTTCCTGGTAACCTGTCCCCCTCCCCCTCAACTCATCACTCCCCCTTGTGGTAGTTAAGGTGGTGGCTTCAGCCATTCTGGGGAGTTACTCAGATCTCCTAAATCTCTCCCATGCTTAAAGTATACATGTCATTAAGCTTTTTGTTTTTCTCCTGCTAATCTGTCTTTTTTTTATTTTTTAATATATTTTTACTGATTTCAGAGAGGGAGTGGGGAGAGAGAAATATCAATGATGAGACAGAATCATTGATCATTTGCCTCCTGCTCGCCCCCTACTGGGGGTTGAGCCTCTTGCACGCCCCCTATGGGGGGGTGGGGGTGGGGCGGGGGCGTTGAGCCTGCAACCCAGGCACATAACCTGTCCTGGAATCGAACTGTGACCTAGTTCATAGGACAATGCTCAACCACTGAGCCACACCAGCTAGGCTAATCTGTCTTTTAATACAGCCAAGAACCTAGGAGAGAAGAAAATTATTTTTCCTCCTCTACAAAGCAGTAAGCTATACTATTTAGGTCTGTATAAGTGCACTCACTCAATGATGTTCAATCAATGATGAAATTACCTAAGGATGCATTACTCAGAGTTAAGCAGCACATGACCGAATATAGCCTTTCAAAAGAGCTAAGAAATCCAGGATCCAGATAGAGTAAGCAGTCCATGAGCAGCCAGGGAATTAAATTTCCAAAAGAGTACTGAAAAGTTAACCTTGCTGAAATGGTTGATTTCAGATGAAAACTTAAAGTTAGTTCAAAAATTTCCTATATAACATCCAGCTGGGGTGGGTCAGTGGTCGAGTGTCTTATCTATGAATCAGGAGATCATAATTCGATACCAGTCAGAGCACATACATGGGTTGCGGGCTTGATCCCCAGTGGGGGACTTGCAGGAGGCAGCCAGTCAGTGATTAGCTCTCATTATTGATGTTTCTATCTCCTCCCTTCCTATCTGAAATTTTAAAATTATAATAAAAATTTTTTTAATTTCCTACATGAAAACAGTCACTTTCCAAATAAAAGATCTTTATAACACTCGGGGATTTAATGAATGTTAGTCCAAAAGGATCTGTGTAGTAATTTTGTCAGGCAGTGGGAACCAGGTGTCTTTCGCAGGACTTCTCATGTTTCCTCTGCTAATGTGTTGTGCCCATCCAGAGGGGAGAATTCAGTTCTCTAATCTTGTCACTTAACCTATTTCTTTACCTGATAGGTAATGCTGTGATCCTCTCTCCTTCAGAGAAATATGGCAAGTCCTCAAATGATAAATACTGTCACACTATGACTTTATATTTTAGAATGCCGCCCGATAACATTAATCAGTGTCACCAATGTTTAGTAATTTGTAATATTAAATGAGTAAAGTGTATGTGACACTTGTTTTCTCTAGAGTGTATGAGTGTCATGGGGTAGGCATCCTGGCCCCCAGTATTTTATTTATTTATTTATATACACACACACACACACACACACACACACACACACCTGTTCTACACAGAATTTTGAATAACTTATTAGGATACATTGAACATTATGCAATTAAATGATATAAATTAGTATCTGGGAAAATGTAGGCTAGGAAGCAGTGTTTGAATGGTCTCACAACAGGATCTCCAGCAACTAAATTAGAATTGCAAACCTCAAAACTTCAAAGGAAAGGAGGTCAGACTCTGAGGGAAACAGTTTTTCTCTACATTGGGATTAAATTTTTCTTTTTACCTAAATATGTAGAAAGGACATGGAGTACTGCAGTGGAGGAAATCTGGAACAACTTTATGATACGTGCACTTGTGTGCTAAATTCAGCGATTTCTTAACACGTGTGGCTTGTGAAGGAGCCTCAGCCGTGGTCATAAGTACTGTCTGAGCAGCAGCAATGCTCCGAGGTGCCGAACTAAACCTTTGGTAAAGCCCCTCTCCTGGTGTTTTTCTTTTCGCTTCATTTCCTCTCGCCCCCACCTCAGTCCTTTGTTCAGGCAGCTCCACAAGGTTTCTGACCCAGCTCAAGTGCAGTCCCCTTGTTCATTTACGTGATGTGGTATGATCTTCCAGCCCTCTCTAGACCTTTGAATTCATTGCTGCATTGACTCGTGGAAGTTACATTATTAACACTATGTGCACAAGAGACACTGATAAATATTGACACTTGAGAATCTGAAATCTAACTAAAAATACAATGGATGTGAGTAAGAACCAAAAACAGTGGCTAACAAGTGAGCATAAAGATTAGGATGAGTTTCTGATGTAGTCTGGCTTTGATGGACAGCTCTTATCTGTTTTTTCTTTTTTAACTGTATTGATTTCAAAAAGAGGAAGAGGCGGGGGGGAGAGAGACAGAAACCTCGGTGATGAGAGAGAATTGTTCAGTTGCCTCCTGCACGCCACCCGCTGGGGATCAAGCTTGCAAACCCAGGCATGTGCCCTGACTGGGAATCGAACTGTGGCCTCCTGGTTCATAGGTGGATGCTCAACCACTGAGCCACGCTGGCCAAAAAAAAAAAAAAGATATTCTCTTTTTCAATGTTTGGTAAATTCACCTGTGAAGCAATCTCTCCCAGGTGACTCTACTAGGCAAACAAGTTGAGGATCGCCGCTTTAGAAACTGCAGTGGTTAAAGGCAGCTTGATGTCAAGTAATGCTTTCAGGCCCTTCCATATTTTCAAAATAGTGAAATAGAATGATGGTTATGGAAACAGCAAAGGTGAAATAACAAATTATTGCATTCTATGGTTTATGGAATAACGTGGTATGTTTGATCATTGCATCTGCAGAACAGTTTTGTGGAACTTGAGAGATGCTATCATCCCCATCTACCAAATGATGTAATTGAGGTTAAAAGAAATTAAGTGACTTGCTCAGGGCTACTGTGCCAATTAAAAAATGGAGTCTGGAACTAGATGCATACCTGGCATCATTCCTATTAACCATCCGTTAGGATTATGTCGGCTACACAATCTCAAAGATTTTTAGTCCCTTCCATTTTTGTGTTTGCTTGTCTTTGAAATGGGATAATCACCTACGTAGAAAGATTTATGAAGGTTAATAATCTAAAACGGTGGGTCTTTATTGCTCTTTAAGCTAATAACCTATTTTAAAATTTTCCCAATATTTTCAGTTACGGGTTTCCGGCCACTAATTGTGGTGGAAAACCTATTAGGTGGTGAATAGGATGAAACTTATTTAATAATATGGTAATTACTTAAGCTGCCATAGAAAGAAGAATTAGGTGTTCACTTGGTGTGTGCTCCTTGGGGGTGATTGCTGCAGGTGTACCAAGAGGGACTCATGCATCGGCTTTCCCGTTGTGTTAGTGGTGGTCGATTTTAATTTGCTGTGAATCTTTTCCACTTTACCCGACACCTCCTCCTCTTGCTTTTTAGTCGAGTTGGAAGGGATAACAACTCAGAGGTGCTTCAGTATTTTTGTATTATTGTGCTCCACTTACTATGCAGTACCTTTGCTTGTGGGCATGGGTAAAACAGTCTGTTCCTTGGGAAAATCCCTTCAAATGCTGCTTTCTTTCGGTGTCTGTGGCGATGGCTCCTATTAGTCCTTATGGCGAGCCGGTTAATCATCAATGAGCTGGGCTGTGCAAGTGGTGCTTTGTGGTTGAGTGCCCTGAAAGGCTTAATTCTCTCCTTCCTGTCCCTTTAAGAATCTCCGCGAGAACGGGATCTTTGAGGAAGCCCTGCACTTAACTCTGCATTCACCCTTTTCCCCTTTAACTTCAGGCTTTTCTGGGAATGCGGTGTTCTTACCTGGCTTGGGAGTGATACCTCGGGTGATTCTGAGGTCACCCTGAGAGAGTCTGTTACCTTAAGTAGCTAATGTTTGTAGAGTAAATATTCGACGTTGACTGTTCCTATTGGTTCACTGTACTTTCTCTTCCTTTAGCCCCCCAGGTTCGCCCAATAATCTTGGCTACTTCCCTACAGCTGCTAATCTTAGCGGTGTCCCACCACAGCCTGGCACGGTGGTCAGAATGCAGGGCCTGGCCTACAATACTGGAGTTAAGGAAATTCTTAACTTCTTCCAAGGTTACCAGGTCAGTAGCTTGAAGAAGAAAACTATTCAGTGCCCTTAATACTTAAGTTGATTTGCCTAACGAATGCAGCCAGGAAATAAACCGATTCTCTGAAACTCAGGTGTGTACACGCTCTGCTAGATGGCTTACGGAGGCAAAAAGAGCCCGAGTCAGCCAGTCGGGAGCACAGTGTGAGTGCTAACTTCTAGCTCATCCCTTTGACGAGATCAGGGCTTTTTCCACGCTATGTTTATTCTATTTAATCTGTTGGTGCTTTTTTGGGAAAAGCTCTTTAGGGCACATAGCAGTGTGGGTCTTTCCATCTAGACTAGGACTGGCTAAAGGGTTTTCCTCGAGGTCAAATTCTTTTTTCTTTTTTTTTTAATCCTCACCTGAGGCTATATCGTTTCTTTGTTCAATTCTTTGTTTTTACTGGAGAGAGAGGAGAGAGAGAGAATAGAGGATTGGTTGCCTCCTTCTGGGGATTGAACCTGCAACCTTTTGGTGTACAGGAGGACACTATGACCAGCTGAGCCACCTGGAGGGGCCAAAGTCAAATTCTTGACTAACAAAAAAATACTTAAAGGTGGTGGTGAAATTGAATATTTACAAAGTTGTCAGAGGGCTCTATGCCTATCCTGAAAAAAAAAAAAAAGGAAACTCAATGAATCGTTAGTTAAGAACTCCTTAAAATGAGCTATAGGATATTCATTGAGCCTTTTATGTAATGATCCACAGTTAATTCTTGTGAAACTGGTATTACTCTTGTCACTCTACCACTGCCTGTGTCCATCAGTTGTTTTCCGACTTCAGATAAAGAATGAGATTTTTCTTGGTAAGCTCTCTTTAACAATGAGCAAAATCCCCTCATTGCCATCTCTTCTGAGCAGACACCTTTCCTTAAATCACACAATACCTAGAACCGAACTCTTCTTTCCTGCAATAGCTAAAAATCATTATCATACAGCCTTTTGATTGCATTAATAGCAAGAATTGTCTTTCTTCTTGGAGCTGAACTTGGCTTGA
>NW_006282748.1:2461569-2469796 GCF_000327345.1 Myotis davidii | reverse complement strand
CCCAGATAGCAGTAGATACTTTGCTTTTCCCCTAAACAATTAAGCTCCCTAACGGAAGAAGCCCTTGCAGAGATGACTCAGTAGTTGAGCTTCAACCTATGAACCAGGAGGTCAGGGATCGATCCCCTGCAGGGGGGAGTGCAGGAGGCAGCTGATCAATGATTCTCTCTCATCACTGATGTTTCTATCTCTCTCTCCCCCTCTTCTTTCCTCCTTGAAATCAATAAAAATATCTATATATTTTTTAAAAGTTACTTTCTAAGCTTCATATCTGATTCATTAGGTTATGAAAAGAATAGGGAATTTTATCAAAGGTTATTGAGGGGTTGCTTAGCCCTGGCTGGTGGTTCTCAGTGGTCAGAGCTTCAGCCCACGCACTAAAAAGTCTCAGGATCGGTTCCCAGTCAAGGGGCAAGTACCTGGGTTGCAGGTTCATTCCCAGGCCGCAGTCAAGGCGCGTGCAGGAGGCAACCAATCCATGTCTCTTTCTCTCTATCTTTCTCTTTTCCCATTCCCTTCCATTCCATCTAAAAGCAATGGAAAATCCTCAGATAAAAAGTAAAAAAAAAAAAAGTTTGCTTAATCTCATGGAGTAAACATTTGAGTTTTGTAATTTCCCCCATTGTTTTTCAATTGTAGAAAGTATAAGCAAAGTTTTAGGTTTTAGTGGTCAGCTGAATTAATTTGTTTTTTATTTTGACTGATCAACTTTTACATTCACACTGAATAGAATTAAGCAGTCGTACACATACGTTGGTTTGAGATTAAGCAAAACTGCTGCTATTATGAAGTGTGCGATGGCTGGCTTTTGTGGGTATTTATTCTACCACAAATAAGTAATAGCAATCATTTTTAGATTTGTGGCTAAAATATTGGTGTGCTTCTGAGTTGTGATAAAATAACTTCAATCTGCAGCAGTTTGTCATCAAGATTTTGGGGTAGAGTTATCTGATTTCAAAAGCAGGAAGGTTGTGCAAAATGATTTCATCTCTAGGCATTTGGCCTTCCGTTTTTGAAGTACCTGTAATTTATGACCTGGCCCAATGACTTAGGAGTATGCAGGGACCTCGATTTTTCAATTCAGTATATCAAATTATTGCAGTGTTTTCCTCCAGTAATTTGAGCTTTAAGATAGTTACAATGCATCATTCAAAATCTTTTCTATCCTAAGTTCTTATCACTCTCACAGAAAAGCTCATATTTTCTACTTTCTCTAAGACTTCATAATTTTTTTAAATAAATTATTTTTATCTCAGTTATATTAAGAACAGAAAATAACAGCCAGCTGTGAAGCTGGGGAGAGCTGGCCGGGCCGAGGACATAGGATCTCATTATCCTTCCAGCGACTTGACCCTCCTCGGAAGGCCCTCCATAAAAGAGCCTGATCCTAAAAAAGAAAGAAAGTAACAGCCACTAGCTGTGGGATTCCAGATTCTTTAGATACCATTTTGTCACAAGACCAGTCAATCAGAGGAGGACTTTTTAAATCTTTACTTACAGTGTATTTATTGGTGGTTGCTGATTTAATAGTTTTTCATTTGATTCCTGGTTATTTAGCATTTGTTTTATGTAATTATATAATTTACTTAGATTAAGCAAATACTTGGTAATAATTGGGTTAAGAGAATGATATCTCTCCATAGTTTAATTCTGGCTTTTAAAAATACATATATCTTGCCCGGTCGGTGTTGTTCGGTGGTTGAGTTGCCGACCCATAAACCAAGAGGTCTCTGGTTTTATTCCCGGCTAGGGCCCATGCCCAGGTTTCGGTTGTGGGCTCAATCCCCAGTGGGGGCTGTGCAGGTGATTAATGTTTCTCTCTATCGCTCTCCCTCTCTCTCTAAAATCAGTAAAAATATTTTTTGAGCCCTAGCCTGTGTGGCTCAGTGGATAGAGCACTGGCCTGGAGACTGAAGGGTCCCAGGTTTGATTCTGGCCAAGGGCACATGCCCAGGTTGTGGGCTCAATCCCCGGTAGGGGGCATGCGTGCAGGAGGCAGCCAATCAGTGATTCTCATCATTAATATTTCTCTCTCTCCCTCTTCCTTTCTCTCTGAAATCAATAAAAATATATTTAAAATATATATATGTTTTTGAAAATACACATATCTTGATGTAATGATGGCATATATTGTTCTCTATACATATGTTATTTTTAAATACAGTTTTTGGAATTATGTTTCCCCCACTCAGCAAAACTCCTTCTATAAAACTACTCCAACTTAAGTTTTCCGTACTTCATTAAGGGTGAGGCTGGAAAGGGCAGGATTTCCACAACAGGGGGAATTCTGGTGGGCTCAGCAAAATGCAGGGCATGGGTTCTGCTAGGGAATCTGAGTGTTATAAAGTTACCTGATTTAGGCCCATTTTGAGGAATGAGATTAATAGAATGAGGACTGCATTTACTGAA
This sequence comes from Myotis davidii, assembly GCF_000327345.1. NCBI lineage: Eukaryota > Metazoa > Chordata > Mammalia > Chiroptera > Vespertilionidae > Myotis > Myotis davidii. Next base: position 2,467,387 of record NW_006282748.1, on the reverse strand, counting down.
GATAAACCACCAGTAAAACATTTGATGATGAGAATGTCATTCTGGTCATGAAAATAAGCCTGTATTTATATTTTAGTTGATGGGTCTGTTATTCTGAATGGACTCTTGAGAATCCTCATATTAATTCCTTTTAAGTTTTTCATTTGCTCTTTGCATGATCTTTTACTGTCGATGATTTTGCATTTTCAGCAAGTGCTAGGCTTGATTCATGATCTCTTGGGGCCTTTCACTGCTAAGATTTTTACTTGCTGTCTTACTGAGAGATTACAGCAGTATTGAAAATACATCGAATACTATTTAAAATTGACAGGGTTGTTAGGACATACTTGGCTTATTTTAGAATACCTTGCAAATAGGTGGTACTCAAATATTTGCTATCCAGTCATACCTGTGGTATCATGGAAACTGTACTGTTAGCAGGCCCTGAAGTATTTGGTGATGTTTATTGTGAAATGGTGGTGGTGTGTGTGTTTAATCTATGTGTTCAATCAAACTTCCCTCCCAGAAGGGATTTTTAAGGTATTCAGACATGTTAAGTAACAAATGAAGACTTGGGATTAACAGTTATGTATATGGCTTGTACCAGTTTTAACTTGTTTTCTATAGTCTAAATGCCCGATAATTGGTTGGTAGATCTATTCAGTTGAAATACTAACCATTCGTGGTGACAGTTTGTCCATCTTTTGATCCTGTTTGTTTTAACTTGCATTTTAGTATGCAACCGAGGATGGACTTGTACACACAAATGACCAGGCCAGGACTCTACCCAAAGAATGGGTTTGTATTTAAGGGTCCCAGCAGTTAGACCACCCTCAGAAAAGAAGGTAAGGCTCTGTGATATGAAAGGTAAATGATAAAGGGCTAAACAAATAGAGGTCAAGAATCAGGAAGTGTTTTCTTAGGAATCAGGTGAGAAGTTTCCTCTTTTCTCTAGTGTGATGTAAGTGTGTCAGAAACACTGGAAGGGATGGAGACTGCAGTTAAGATTGTCATCTCAGTAGGTGGTATCTCAGCAACATTTGTGGATAATAGTATCTTACCCTCCTATATAATAAAAGGGTAATATGCAAATTGACTGAATGGCGGGATGACCGGTTGCTATGATTGCACTGACCACCAGGAGGCAGACATTCAACTCAGCAGCTGCCCCCTCGTGGTCAGTGCGCTCCCCTCAGTGAGCCTCTACCGCCTCGTGGCAGCGCTAAGGATGTCTGACTACCGGCTTAAGCTGTCAGTTGTACACCACCCCCCCCCCCCCCCCCCCCGGGCTCCCAGACTGGGGGAGGGGGCAGGCTGGGCTGGGGGGGTCTCGGGGTGCATGAATTTTGTGCACTGGACCTCTAGTTTGGGATAAGGGAAAACCTTTCCATTTGGAAATTCTCTTGCTATATCTCATGTGGACTATTGGTTAGGATTTGCCTATGGATATTTTGTATAAATGAAATTATATTTTGTACCGGGCTTTTCACTTCACATGTTTTTGAGGTTCATCTATGTTGTAGCCTATATCATTACTTTATGCCTTTTTGTGGCTGAATGATATTTCATTGTACAGATATAACACCTTTTGTTTATGCATTTATCCTCTGATGGACATTTGTGCTGTTTCCATTTTCTGGCTATTGTGAATGCTAGCACTGATGTTAGCATTTATGTACACATATTTAAGTACTTGCTTTTCATTTGGGGACTTATGTATCTATGAGTGGAATCACTGAGTCATTCTATTAAGTTAGATAAACTTTTTTCCCAGTTTCCTTTTTTAAAAATTGTGGTAAAATATACATAACATAAAATTTATCATTTTTTAAGTTTACAGTTCAGTGGCATTAAATACATTTCACATTGTTGTGTAAACATCGCTACTGTCTAACTCCAGAACTTTTTTCTTTTCTCCAACTCTGTTTACCTTAAATAATAAATTCCCATTTCTCTCTTTCCCCAGCCCCTGGCTTCTCCCATTCTTCTTTCTGTTTTAATGCATTTGACTGTTCTGGTTACTTCATAAGTGGAGTGACAAAGTATCTGTCCTTTCATGACTCACTTTTCACTTAGCATAATATTTTTAAGGTTCATCTAGGTATAATTTAAATGTGATTTATTCCAAAATGATTGCAAGGTTTTTGTTGCATATCTTTTTCCTAAAACTAAATCTAGAGGGAAGGAACCCTGATAAAGTTTCTTTGAAATTAGTTGGGTTGGGTTTTTATTTTTTTTCCTTTTCCTATTAATTATAGCCTTTTCTTGAAGGATGATGCATTCTGGGTGAGGATCCTCGAGAGGTGGATTTGTAGGAACATGCTCAGGCAATAGTGTGGTTTATTTCATTATTACTAGGTTTGCTGAAATTGGCTTGCTGACATGTTGTTTTCAAATTTTGCCAACATTTTCATGGTTAAGGACCCTTTGGGTTTCAACCATATGGATTCTAAATTGAAATTGGGGTTGCCAAAAATGTTATCCTTGAGAAGTCACCATTGGGGACTTACCCTCTTTCTCTGAGGTTGTAGAGACTCCAGTTCTGAGTTGGAAGTGATAGATTCTCTGCCATTTTCAAAGAGGTTTCAGAAAGCATCATGCCCACACACTTAGCAGTGGGACTATGGAGGCTTTTCTAGTGTAGTTCACAGTGGTAGGAACCCATTAGTTTAGCCTGTGGATATTCATTTTGGTTCATACTTTGTCTTTCCCAATGTTCTTTATTCAAGCCCTTCATGCTGTGTCTGAATTTGGTAAACCTACTATCTCTTGTAAAATTAGTATATTGAATAAGAAATGATTATAAAAGGAACTTTTTGATGTTACATTAGAAATGTTCTAAATTGACTTTTGGTGTATAGGAGGATGCTCTCACCGACTGAGCCCCACTGGCTACCCGGTGTTTTTATTTTAAAGTTTTTGTGTGGTGTATAACTGAAATATCATAGTGGAACCAATACTGTGTTCAGATTCTCAATCTGCCAATTTTTCAGCCTCTATAGGATTAGTTGCTCTGGGCCTCAATTTTCTCATCTGTGAAATAGGGAAAACATGGTTTGGGTAGTTGTGAGGGTGAAATAACTCAACTAAAGGTTCCTAATCAACTACATGCTAGTCTTTGGCATGTAGAGCTCATGCTTGCTGCTGTGTCATGCCTCTGTGCTTCTTATTGATGCAGATATTTTTGTTTGAAATTAATGGTTTTATTTCTTTTAATAATGATATTAAATGTCTAAAATCAGAGGGATGCCGTCATAACTTGGGGACCCAGACTAAGGAGTGAATAGAATAGTCTCTCCACAAAGGAGTTGAGTAAAGTAGGGAGAAGGAACATACAGAGTAGTCTATGCATGATAATACAAAGGGTAGGAAATTGCTGAAATGTGAATTATCACATAACCTTCATTTGCCTATGCTGTACTCCCCAAGAATTTGCTGTATAAATGCCAACTATGTGAACTACCTTAAGGCTTTTTTAGAGCTTTTAGAATTGAAAATTATTATGTTTTTATAGCTGCTAAGAATTAAAAATTTTAGAGACTATAATATTTCCTTTTATTTATTTTTCCCCCCAGTGTTTGAAAGATGTATGGTGATCCTGAAACGATCAGACACCTCACCAACTTCAAGCAACTTCAGGGGAAGTTTGTCTACACTCAGGCTGCAGTATTTTCAGCAAACATGATTGGACAGTGGGCCTGTGCCCTATCTTTTGGTAGAGTGGAAAATTTGAGCCAGTGAAGCCAAATCCTTCTAGAAGCAGAATGCCTGGCTCCTTGCTGATTGCATTTAAAATGTGAAATGGAAATTGGATGTCTCCATTACTTCCAGCCAACGTGGCATCATAGGTGTTTCTTAAGTTTCATGCCTTAGGAGGAAAAATACTCCACTTACATGTGTACTATCTCCACCAAAAACTCTGTTATGCAAACTTAATTTTTGTGTGTTCCCACTCTTCTCTCCATCTTCCTACTTTCTACACAATCATGTCCTCTTACTAAGTAATTCAAGAAAAATGTCTTGGAATACTTAAATCACAAACTTAGAAATAAAACTAATATTTTCTTAGTTTCCTGGCTATGATGATATCTCATAGCTAAAAAAACAAACAATGAAAACAATTTTAAAATACCTTAGGATAAATCAGAAATAGCGCAGCCACCACAAAACATACATAGTTTAAAAGTTGGATCTTTTTCCCCAGCAGATACCAGTTGTAAATAAGAATGAACTCTAGGGGCCAAAATGCAAAACCAAAAATGAAGCAGCTACATGTAGTTTGTAATTTCTAGTTTGATCTGTAACTGAACATTGTGGCTTTATATGTATTATTTTATATTGTACTTTTCCCATTGTTGATCGTTTGGACTTGAATAAGAGTAATTCCATAGTTTTAAGTATGACAAAAATATTTGGACAGTGTGTTCTTGAAAGCAATGTACTCACTGAAGTGAATGCTTGTATATAGTAAGATAGCCTTAAACCTTCTCTAATGCCTTAACTATCAAACAATAAAACTTTTAAAGCCTAGGATTATAGTCAGTCAGCATGCTAGACTGAGAGGTAAACACTGGTGTGGTTAGAGCAGGTACTGATGCTGTCAGTATTCAGCACTATGTGTTTAGCTGTGTTTGTGCTAGCTACAAAAGTGCAATATTAGACACTAGCTAGCTAGGACTGCTGCCTCCTGGAACTCCAAAGAGGAAAACAGGATTTGATTAACTCAGTGCACGTTTCTTTAAGTTACTCATGTTGTCCTTTGCTTGAATGCAATGCCATGCAGATTTTCGTGGCTGCTAATTTTTATTTACTTTGCATTATGTTGACTAACGCTTGGAGAACCAAACATCCCTTCTTCACCTGACAAGGCATAGCCCTTTAACTGCAGTAAGAAAAAATAAAAATAAAAAACAAAACCATTTTGTGTGAATATTGGTGATAACTGGCACTTAAGATCAGAAAACAGTTCTTTATACTTGATGCCTTAAGATGCAGTCTGCCCAAAGTTCTGAAAGACTGATAGGCAAGTAATACTACAATACTACTACTGAGTTTTTGTAGAATATTTACATTTGATAATAAAACTCACCTGTTTAATCTCAATGTTTCCATTCTTTTTTTGTCATTAAAAGAGCTATAATGGTCGAAGGGCAGTGGGTCAGCCATCTTTTCCTGAGGTGGTAAGATTTTTCCCTAAGTTTACCATAAGTATTTATAAAAACCTCAGTGGATAGGGCGTCGGCCTGTGGACTGAAGGGTCCCAGGTTCTATTCCAGTCAAGGGCATGTACCTTGGTTGGGGGCACATCCCCAGTAGGGGGTGTGCAGGAGGCAGCTGGTCCATGTTTCAAACTCTCTCTCTCCCTTCCTCTGTAATAAATCAATAAAATATATTTTTTTTTAAAAAACTATTAATGATAAATGCACTCCAGATACAGTACAACCATCCCTAGATGGTTAATTACTGAAACTTGGTGACTTTTTAAAAAATATATATTTTTATTGATTTTAGAGAGGAAGGGAGAGGGATAGAGATTGAAACATCAATGATGAAAGAGAATCATTGACTGGCTGCCTCCTGCACGCCACCTACCGGGGATTGAGGCCGCAACCCAGGCATGTGTCCTTAGCCCAGAATCAAACCTGGCACCCTTCAGCCCGCAGACAGACACTCTATGCACTAAGCCAAACCGGCCAGGGCCTTGGTGACATTTAACTGTTGTGGAAGTCAGAGATATTAATATTTGGTCCTTGCATTTACTGGAGATCTAGTTGCTTGACGACTTGAAAACCTGTTTAAGCCACATAAAAGTAATACAATCTAGAACTTTAGTGTTTCT
>NW_006282748.1:2458559-2461513 GCF_000327345.1 Myotis davidii | reverse complement strand
CTGATGCTAAGTTCTCCAATATTGTCTAGTCCAAATTCTATCCATTTTGGGGGGCTATGGTGCAGTCTTGACTGACTTCTTCCACTTCAGAGCTATATATATTGCCATTATCACTTGTTTGACATATAATCTTGTTAAAGAGTTGAAGTGTATCAATTCTGAATTTCTATTATAACCATAAGGGCAGGAAGTTTACCTGTATGTCACTCAAATGTCTAGCACATTTCTGTTCACTCAGTTTGCCATTCTTAAGCACTCACTGAATCGAGTTTAATTTACCCAGGAAAGTTTTTCATTCCCAGTCTTTGCCAGTGTCATTTACAAAAGTGGGACTATTGCTTTCTGGTTTGTATTTCAGCTTTGGGTCTCTGCCGTTATCTGCAAGGAGATAAAAAATAAAATTTTCTCCTTTCAGAGCCTAGGTGGACAGCATTTGCAGAAATGCCCACACATGATTGTGCACACGTTACTGCCCACTGCAGATGACTCATGCTGCTCTTGTGGGTTCTGATATATTCGGAACACAGTGAAGCCAACGCCATCATTTTGCAGTGCCCAACCAAACTTCTTTTTGTGGAGATTTATATTCTGGACTACGCTGCAGTTTTTGGTGGATGACAGTCACAAAACTCAAAATCAAGTAGTATCTACTGGCCTTCTGAACTCCGTGCACACCCTATTTTAGTCTCCTACACTTGTTCTTCCTGGAATGTCTGCATCTCTCTACGTTAATGCAATTTCCCTCTCAAAATTAAAGATACACCGCTCTTTCTGACACACATCCCACGCAAAGCCTCATTGGACTTTTTTTGCTAAATTAAAAATGCATTCAACAATCAAGTTTCTAAGGTGTTAAGTGGGGAAAGATAATGTGTAATAATCAAGAAATGAATTTACGCCTTAGCTGGTTTGGCTCAGTGGGGAGAGCGTCAGCCTGTGGACTGAAGAGTCCCAGGTTCGATTCCGGTCAAGGGCACATGCCCAGGTTGCGGGCTCTGTCCCGGGTGGGGTGTGTGCAGGAGGCAGCCGATCAATGATTCATCAGTGATGTTTCTCTCCCTCTACTTTCCTCTCTGAAATCCATGAAAAAATAGATATTTTTTAAAAAAATGAATTTACTAAAAGGAAACAGAAATATTGACCATTTTTTCCTCAGGAAGGAGAAATCTGTGGTGACCGTAACAGACTATGAAGTCTCCTTAAAAAGCAGTATTCTCATAAAAGAAGAATCAAGTTTTTTTTAAGCCCTAACACTAGAGAAACAGGAAGATTTTATATGTTGTGTGTGGGTTTTTGTTTTGTTTTTACGTTTTTTGCCTAAAGATTGAATAATATCTTTCATATTTCTGTAAGAAGCTATTTCTTCTCTTTATCCACTACTGTATAGAGCAGGCAAATTTATAATTAAGTCCATCAGTCACCCTGGTGATGGTGAAGGAACAACAGAAGGAATGGACATCACCTCAAGACCCTCAACTTGCAAAACGGTGGTCCTCATTGGTCACTGTATTGTTCTCCCATGAAGAGCTTTTGCAGAAGCTCCTCTCGTAATCAGGACACTGGTATCTTCTGCCATATCGTGCAGTTTTCAAGGTCCATACATTGTGTTTTCCCTGCTTTGACCCAGGTCTCTTCTGGCCCACTAGTACCTGCCATGGTATTTCTTTTTTTAAAAAATATATTTTATTGATTTTTTACAGAGAGGAAGGGAGAGAGATAGAGAGTTAGAAACATCAATGAGAGAGAAACATCGATCAGCTGCCTCCTGCACACCTCCTACTGGGGATGTGCCCACAACCCAGGTACATGCCCTTGACCGGAATTGAACCTGGGACCTTTCAGTCCGCAGGCCGACACTCTATCCACTGAGCCAAACCGGTTTTGGCTGCCATGGTATTTCTAACTCATGTCCAATGTTGCTTGTCAGCAAAACATATGTAGAGGCAACCAAAAGCAAAAAGAGTTCCTGGAACTGTTTTTGCACAGTATTGAAAACTGACAGCTGCTCCCCAAACATCCTCACTTGACAAAGGTGCTATTAGGAGACTCTTGCTGCCTGCTAAGAATGGGGCATCCATAATTACCCCAGACTTCACTGAATTCTAATCCTTTTTTGCTCTTGCTCTAAATGGGCATTTTGTCAGTTTCTAAATTTATTTAGAAGTACTGTTAGAGGAAAGGTCCTGGTATTTGTTTATAAGAATGTCATCTATATATATAAAAGCCTAAGCCACCAAACCACCCAATGGTGGACTGGTCCCTATGACGAGCACTGACCACCAGGGGGCAGACACTCAATGCAGGAGCTGCCCCCTGGTGGTCAGTGCCTCCCACAGTGGGAGTGCTGCTCAGCTGACCTGGAGGAGCAGGGCAGGATGAGTGGAAAGGCTCCTCCCAGGCCACCTGCAGGTTGGCACACCACTACATCCCTAGGGGTATGTTGGGCGCTGAGGGACCGGCCTCTAGTATATCTAACAAAATTGAAGACATACACAGTTTGACGAGTTAAAAGCATGTTCCATTGTTGCGCAATACCTTCCAAGTGCATCCTGTCTTCTGCATAGAGGATAGGGTTATTGTTTTTAAAAATAATATCATGAGCCTCGCCAGTGGCTCAGTGATTGAGCATCGACCTATGAACCTCAGCTCCATTCCCGGTCAGGGCACATGCCTGGGTTGCCGCCTAGGTCCCCAGTAGGGGGCGTGCAGGAGGCAACTGATCAATCATTCTCATCATTGATGTTTCTCTCTCTCTCCCTTCTCTGAAATCAAAAATATATATATTAAACAAGAATATCATGAAATGCAGATTTACTTGGTTAACAAGTTTGGGTGGTTAAACACACGGAGCTCCAAATAGAAGCTTCTTTCTTGCCCTGGTCAGGAGGCCTATACACCCAAGCTCTCACCCGTGGTGGGTGTCCTGCGCACCCGGAAAACCCGAGCCTGCAGAC
>NW_006282748.1:2446247-2458116 GCF_000327345.1 Myotis davidii | reverse complement strand
GGCTGCGGGCGCGGGGGGAGGTTCCCGAGGGAGCGGAGTGAATGGGCCCAAGTTCTGTGGGCCGAGGTGGGACACCGAGGTGGCGCTGAAAGTTGGGAATCGAGTAGGAGCAGCAGAAGCTGTGGGGGGAGTGGCCGAGAGCACGGGCTGTGAGCGGATAATGCTCGGGTCTTAGGAAATCATACCTTTAAATGGTTTGTTTTAGATGGTTTGTTTTAGAAGCTTAGGAGCGGGGACCTCCGGTTCGATTCCTCGGCACATGCCCGGGTTGCGGGCTCCATCCCCAGTCGGGGGCGTGCAGGGGGCAGCCGGTCAATGATGCTCATCATTGATGTTTCTTCCTCTCCCCCTCTCTGGAATCAATAAATATATATATATTTTTAAAAAGACAGTGGCGTTAAAAAGAAATAGCACAGCCATGCCCTGTATAAAAAATACAAACAGGGGTAGGTAGGCACCCAGTGGCTGTTTGAAAGCGGTAGTTCTTGAACCAGGTGCGCTCCGTGCTGCCTGCACAGATGAGAGGCGGGGGAGGTGGAGGGGGGCCTCCGCCCAGGGCCCCCAAAAGAGACGGGGGTTTGGGAAGAGATGAACAAGCAGAAACTGAAGACGTTCACCCGCAGGGCAGGAGGAGATGGCAAATGTGGAAGGACTAGAAGTCGTTGGGGATTAGGAGGCCGGGAGAGCCGTGGAGGTGGGAGTGGGTGAGCGGAGGCAGCGCCCCGTGCCCCCGCAGGGTGAATGCCAGGGAGTTCATTCTCGCTGCAGTATCGAGTCCTAGGGAAGGACAGGTATGAGCCCTAGCCGGTTTGGCCCAGTGGATAAAGCCTCGGCCTGCGGACTGAAGGGTCCCCGGTTCGATTCCGGTCAAGGGCATGTACCTTGGTTGCGGGCACATCCCCAGTAGGGGGTGTGCAGGAGGCAGCTGATCGATGTTTCTCTCTCATCTATGTTTCTAACTCTCTATCCCTCTCCCTTCCTCTCTGTAGAAAAAATCAATACAATATATTTTTAAAAAAAGAAAGAAAAGGACAGGGTATGAGAAAAATGGGGAACTGGGAGGCACTTGGCGAGCGATAGCTATGATAGGAAACATGCCTGCCACAATAACTTCACGATGCCATGTTAGCTTCAGGAACAGGTATGATGTCCCAGGACTGAGCGGGTTTTATTTTGCTGGAAAACATCACTTTTTTTTTTTTTTTACCCTATTGACGAGTTTGTATTGTGATCTATTTAGAGTTAAATCTTATTGACCCAAGAAGTGCAAGGAGAGCGTTTTAAGAATTCAGTGGAAAGCGATTAAAAAAAAATGTATTTTTTTAAATTGATTTCAGAGAGGAAGGGAGAGGGAGAGAGAGATAGAAACTTCAATGATGAGAGAGAATCGTTGATCGGTTGCCTGCTGCTTGTCCGCTACTGGGGATGGAGCCTGCAACCCCGGGCATGTGCCTTTGACCAGAATCAAACCTGGGGCCCTTCAGTCTGCAGGCCAGTGCTCTGTCCACTGAGCCAAACCAGGCAGGGCAGGAAAGCGATGTTTAAAACGGAAATTGCGAGGCGTGTGTCGCTGTCCTGTGACTTGCTCTCTGGTCCCTCTGCTCACACCGGCTTCATCTTTCCCTTCTCTTCCTTGAGTTCCCGGAGTGTTAAAACGGATCTAAATGTAAGACACGCTACCTAAAAACAGCTTCAAAACAACACTATTTGTGGTTGGTGAGGAAGAGTCTAATTTCATTTGTTGCCTTGGATTTTTTATCTTTGGCTGCAGTATATTTTTAAAACATTTCTTGATATTTTCTTTTCCTTTTCTGACTCATTGCAAATGTGGGGGTAGGTTGCTGAGCTAGCTTATAAGTTTCCTTGAGCACTTTCATGCTCAAGTGAAAGCAGCAGCTTTCACCGGGTGTGCTGCAAGAATTTTTAAGACATGCAATAACTGACTTTTTCAGTCAGCGGCACTGACCTCTTGTGCCTTAGATTGTCAAGGAAAAAGAATGACAACAGCCAACACAACAATAGCCGTCTGGTGTGAATGAATCAAAATTATACCTATTTTTTTGGTCAGATCAGCCAAAAATATATTTTTGTGTGTGTGCCACAGAATTTTAGTAATTAGTTTATGTGCGGCATGAGGTGAAAAGGGTTGAAAATCGCTGAGTTAATGCTGGGGAGAAGGGTGGAGGGAAGGGGTCAACAGGAAGAATAGGGGGAGAATATGTTAATACTTGCAACAATAAAGATAAATTTAAAAAATTAATACTGGGTACTAAAAGTCTTTAATATTAGGCATCATATAAGATGACATTATAGTTACACAGTTAAAAAGACCATACCACCCTGCTGGTGTGGCCCAATGGTTGGGCGTGGACCTATGAAGCAGAAGGTCACCTTTTGATTCCCCGTCAGGGCGCATGCCCGGGTTGTGGGCTGGATCCCCAGTTGGGGGCATGCAGGAGGCAGCTGATTGATGATTCTCTGTAATCATTGATGTTTCTATCTCTTCCTCTCCCTCTCTGAAATTAATTTAAAAAAAAAAAGACTACACTATGTGATATAAAGTGAAAAATGATTTTTGGTTGTAGAATTACAGATATTTCAAAGCAGTTAAATACATCTTATATGAAACATAATCAATTGCAGTTTATTTAAAATATATTTTCACTCAACACATTTTTAAGTTACATAAATATTTGGATCCCTACTGTGGTAGGTGCTGGGGTATAATGGTTAACAGTGAATAATTAAATTCTTATATAGTAATGCTAGTAATGATATTTGTAGCAAGCATGTCTGTGTGCCAGGCATTCTGAGTGTTTTACATTTACTTAGGACTCAATTCTTTCCCCCCACAAAACACATATTGTATTCACTGTGTTAAAATTAGGCTAATTTTACTTGTATCCCCATGTACTCTATATCTTTTTTTTTTTTTTTTTTTTTTTTTTTTTTTTTTTTTTTTTTTTTTTTTTTTTTTGCTTATTCACTTGGATCCTCTTTGTTGTCCCACGTTTTCTCTAAATAAATATTTAGGAATCTCATCTTCCAAAAGATGTCTTCTTTGACGCTAAGGGTCAGGGTGTTTATGCTTCCTGAACAAAATGTTAGAGCAAAGAAAGAAGTGACAACCTGGAGTAGAGCAGTACTAACACTTCACTTGGAAATTGCTACATTCTGGACGGACATGTGCAGGCCTCTTTGTATTCCTACTATCTCATGTAAAGGTCACTGGGCCAGAAATAGCAGGATGTTTTTGTGGCTGTGTTATTTTCATTTTTTCTTTCTTTGCAGTGCTAAATATGTAAAATAGTGAAAGGAAACTTGAATTCTATCCGAGAGCTTTTCTATCAGAATTCATAATCTAGTTAGTCCACTGCTTTGGCCTTTATTACTTACCACTGAGAGATTCTTGGCTTTATCAATTATTAAGTTTGGAGATCAATATAGAGAAAACAGGTGAGATTTGCATCTAATCAGATTTGTTACATGGTACCAGTTAGAAAATTAGTTTTAAGAACAAGGTTGAAGCCCTAGCCGGTTTCGCTCAGTGGATAGAGCGTCGACCTGCGGACTGAAGGGTCCCAGGTTTGATTCCAGTCAAGGGCATGTACCTGGGTTGCGGGCACATCCCCGGAAGCGGGTGTGCAGGAGGCAGCTGATCGATGTTTCTCTCTCTCTATCCCTCTACCTTCCTCTCTGTAAAAAGTCAATAAAATATATTTTTAAAAATTAAATAAATAAAAAAGAACAAGGTTGAAGAGATTGGCTAAAATGAATACTGTATTTCCCAAGTTGTACTTTTTGTTCCCACAATTTAATGCCACTGTAATTGTCATGTTCTAAAAGCAGTGCATATATTTAACATGCTCATGGTTTTCCCCCCTGAAAAACTTATTAAATAATATCTTTAAATGAATGGCATTTTAGAATTAAGAAAATAAAGCATTATAGATCCTTTTAGTATATTGATTTGTATGATCTATCATTACTAATGTAGATTCTTGAGAGATGACTGTTAAGATTTGTATGCTTCATAAATTATTTTGGAAACTGCAAAATTTTTGTATAAATTGTACCTTCATAAATAAAAATCCATTTATGTGCACAGAGAACACTTTATTAAAGACCCTAGTAAAGTGATTTATTTTATAAAGATTTTTTTAAAAAAAGGAAAATTGTAAAGAACACTTTTTATGTGAACACTCCCTTCCCAATTTATCTTTATCTTAAATGTGTGCTTTTAGACACTGTCTAATAAAAATACCTACCTTGGTCACAAACACCCACTGGTCACACACATTTGTTAACAACCTCAATATATTTGTTAATTTGATTTCAGAGAGTATCCAATTAAAATTTTTTTAAAAATCTAAAACTATTAATGTGTTTAATATGCATGTATAGCTAAATAAACTTTTTGTGTGTTTTTTCCTGTATGCTTTTTAAATAAAATTTAAAATAATAACTTGCATATGAAGACTTTATTGGCTTTACATAAAACTTTATTCTAGTTGACCACTTCTAACTTTTGCTCTAACTCATATAAGGGGAAAATTAAAAGGGCATCATGAAGAAGGAATATATTTATTAGTTGACCCAGATTTGTATGCACAAAATCTCAAAATTCACAGTATGGCTTTTCTAATAATGTCATTTTCTTATGTATTCATTGGCTTCACTAATGTGGTAACACAATATAGTATAGAAATGGTTGAAAATTAGGCTAGTCAAACTGAATCCACAAAACACAGTTTTTTTCCTCACTATGACAGTATTTAAAGATATTTTGGCAAACATGAATTTACTTTGACGCTATTTTAAAATACACTTATTTTAGCCTGTCCGATGTGGCTCAGTGGTTGCATGTTGACCCATGAACCAGGAGGTCACAGTTCGATTCCTGGTTAGGGCATATGCCCAGATTGCGAGCTCCATTCTGTTGGGGAGCGTGCAGGAGGCAGCCTATCGATGATTCTCTCTCATTATTGATGTTGCTATCTCTCTCTCTCTCTCCCTTTCTCTCTTTCTGAAATATATATCCGTTTATGTGTGTGTGTGTGTGTGTGTGTGTGTGTGTGCTTTAAAAAATAAAATACATTTACTTTATTCATTTTCTACAGTAAAGTTAGAGGATAATCCATCTTATCAGCAAGAGTAGCTGATTCACTTCTCCTTTTTTGACTCCTCTCTTTAGGCTTATATTTCATGGCCTAAAGTCATCACAAAAAGAAAAGAAAAATCTCCTCTATAAGGAGGAGACAAATTCTATTTTTTTTCTTTTTTTTTTAGGAGGAGACTAATTCTTAAACCACCTTATAAACTTGACAGGACACTCTAACCTCATAAGGGCAAAGCTTACCCCATAAGTTAATTAGTTCTAATGAGGAAAAGTATTTACACTGAATATAGTAAATTTCTTTTTAATTTGGGAGTTAGTTTACTTGTTTGAAAGAACTTTTTCTGCATTATGCCTTTTTTTTATTAGATATATAAAAGGTAGATAATCTAATATTGGGGAATTTTCCGAGATTTCCTAAATTCAGGGATATTTATAGGTTCAGCCTATTTTCTAATACCTAAGTCTATAAGACTATTAAAGGATAATGATACCACAGCATTGTGAAATTCTGCAGAACTTTCAGGGTTATTTAAAAAATGAAGTATAACCTGGCCCGGTGGCTCTGTTGGTGAGAGCGTTGCCCTGATGAGCCAAGGTTGTGGGTTTGTTTCCCATTCAGGGTACATACAAGAAAGCAACCAATGAGTACGTAAGTGGAACAACAATTCCGCATTTCTCGCTCTAGAAATCAATCAATAAAAAGTAAAAAATGAGATGCCTGGTCGGCATGGCTCAGTGGTTGAGCATCAACTTATGAACCAGGAGGTCATGGTTTGATTCCTGGTCAGAGCACATGCCTGGGTTGTAGGCTCAATTCCCAGTGTGGACACGCATGCAGGAGGCAGCCGATCAATGATTCTCTCTCATCATTGATGTTTCTGTCTCTCCCTATTCCTTCCTCTCTGAAGTCAATAAAAATACATCAAATAAATAAATAAACAAACAAACAAATAAATAAATAATAAGGTATATTTTTATGGTCAATGTATTTTATATTTTGATTAAAAATCATTAATCCATGTATTATGCATGTAACTAATAGGTAACTAGAATAATAAGCTAATTTTTTACATAACAGTTTGTTTCCCAATCATGAAAAAAAATTACTTATTTTGGGATATTGTGAAAATACCTTCATCTCCGGAGAAGAGCTCATTAGTTTATCACTAAGACTCTGAAAGCACATGCTGAAGGTGGAACCGATATTGTCTTTTTTGTTTGTAGGAAAGACAGTTTTGTGATGAGTGCTAAAATAATTATGAAAAAAGTTATCTTTGGTACTAATAGGTCTTGGTGTGACTTTTACCTTAGTATAATAAAAGCTAATCATTTGGGATACAGACAGAATGATTTGATACACATTGCAATAACTTTTAAAATATTTTAAGGACCATCTATAGAACTGCGCCAAAGAAAAAAGCCAAAATCTTCAGAAAATAAAGAATCTGCCAAAGAAGAGAAAATCGATGACACTCCAGTTCCTGAAAGAGCTCCAAAACGTAAGTTAGATAGATTTGGAGTTTTTGTGCTCCCGCAAAAATACAGTTATGCTAGGTAGTCTATTTTATATTAATACTTTAAATGTAGATACATATTTTGTGTTTAAGATGTGGTGATACCAGACAGCTTCCATTAGGTTTTACTGAAGAACCACCTCTAAATCTCACTCATTTATAACACACTTTAATACCATTCTAAAGTCAGGAAATTTAAAGTAGAAACAGTGTAAGTTGGGGAGTGTCTGTACAAGATTTGGTTGAATATATATTTTTCTAATAGCATTTGATAATTAGGATTACCTTGCTATTGTGTAAGACTTAATGAAACACACACACACACACTCACATACACACACACACACACACACAGGAAAAGATCCATGTTTAGAAACTTTGAAGAACTTTTGCCAAACCAAATTGCTGCCATAAATAAGTTTTCTTATTGTGTTTTTCCCGAGCTCTTACTATCTTCCAGGCCAGATGCTTTACACATGCTATTGGAAACAGTAATTTTAAAATAATTTTATCATACAGATACTATTTGATTTACCGGGTAGGGTTCTTCAAGCATTTTGATTATATTCATATTAATTTAGTAATATCTAAGTAGGCTTTAATGTCTAATATGCTGTGCAAACTAACATTTATGAAATAATATATTGAAAATAGCTAAGATTTTAGTTTATCTAAACAAATAAATCAACAAGTTGATTTTTATAAACTTCCAGTCATTCAGTAGCAGAACACTAGGCTTTGGGCCTTTAGACCCATGCTTATATTTAATCTTAATAGTTATAGCAGGACTAAATCATCCTGTGTGTAGAAAATCCAAATATGTAAATATGTTTTATGTTAGTTCATCAAGAAATTGTTACATATACATAACAGTTGTATATGAAGTTTTAAATACATAATCATCAAAAGTCATTTAATTGTACATTTTATTTTATTTTTGTATATATATTTATTTTTTCCATTGATTTTTAGAGAGAGGGAAAGACAGAGAAAGATCGATGTCATAGAAACACATCGATTGGTTGTCTCCTGCACGAGCCCTGACAAGGGCCCTGGGCCAGAAGGAGCCTGCAACCGAGACACTTGCCCTTCACCGGAATCGAACCCAGGACCCTTTGGTCCTCAGGCCATCACTTTATCCACTGAGCCAAACCAGCTAAGGCTATTTTATTTATTTTATATTTTTATTGATTTCAAAGAGGAAAAAAGAGTGAGAGAAAGATACAAACATCAAAGATGAGAACCATTGATCGGCTGCCTCCTGCTTGCCCCACACCAGGGATCAAGCCTGCAACCCGGGCATGTTCCCTGACCAGGAATTGAACCATGACCTCCTGATTCATAGGTTGATGCTCAACCACCCAGCCATGCTGGCTGGACAAATTGTACATTTTAAATAGCTGTAGTTTATAGTAAACTGTTCCTCAATAAAGAAAAAGATTCCTGGATAAAGAAAAAAATATCAGTAGTAATTCTGATTGAACCTATTTTTTCTTTAGATATTTGGTATTGTAGTACTTATTCCTTTTTAAAATGAATAGATTTTTAAAAAATATGTTCAATTTATAGAAGAAATGAGCAGATAGTACAGAATTCCCAAGTTATCATCCCCCCTCCCCCACACACACACAGAGTTTTCCTTATTATTATTATTTAACTAGAGACCTGTTTCACGAAATTCATGCATGGGGGTGGGGGGGTTCCCTCAGCCTGGCCTGCACCCTCTCGCAATCTGGGACCTTTGGCTCCTAACTGCTGGCCTGTCTGCCTGCCTGATAGCCCCTAACCACTCCGCCTGCCTGCCTCATTGCCCCTAACCTCTCACCTGCCTGCCTAATCCCCCCTAACCCCTCTGCCTGCCTGCCTGGTTGCCCCTAACCACTCTGTCTGCCTGTACAATGCCCGTAACTGCTCACCTGCCTGCCTGATCGCCCCTAACCACTCGCCTGCCTGCCTGATTGCCCCTAATCGCCTCTGCCTTGGCCCCTGTTGCTGCAACTTCATCCGGAAGGACGTCCACAAGGGCATTTGGCTGTTTGGTCTAATTAGCATGTTAGCTTTTTATTATATAGGATATTAGTAAGGTATGTTGGTTATAATTAATGAACCAGTATTGATACATTATTTTAAACTAAAGTCCATATTTTATTCAGATTTTTTTGGTTTTTGCCTAATGTCCTCTTTCTGTTCTAGGAGACCATCTAGGATATATTACATTCAGTTGTCATGTCTCCTTAGACTCCTCTTCTTAGCTGTAACTGTTGTGCAGGCTTTGTTTTTGAGGGCCTTGGCAGTTTAGAGGAATAGGGTTTAGGTATATTATAGGATGCCCCTCTGTTGGAATTTGTCCGCTGTTTTTCTCAGAATTACACTGGGGCAATGGGTTTTGGGAAGAAAGACCATAGAGTTAGAATGTCATTTTCATCACATCATATCCACCTCATAGCATAACTTTTGATTACTTTTTCTTTTTTAATTGAAGTTCATAAATATAGACATCACCTACCTCTAACTACTTTTAATATGCTTTTTCAGATGTATTATTTCAGCGCTTTGCAAAGATTTTCATTGGCTGTCTTGCAGCAGTTACTAGCGGTATGATGTATGCTCTCTATTTGTCAGCGTACCATGAGCGGAAGTTCTGGTTTTCCAACAGGCAGGTAAGAAGAAAGACTTTCGAGCATATGAGAGTTTTTTTAGTACTTAATATTAATTTAACTAATTTGCTTTTCCAGGGAGCCCAAATAGTGTGATAAGTATGACAAGTGTTTTCTTATTTTTTTAAAAAATATATATTTTATTGATTTTTTTACAGAGAAGAAGGGAGAGGGATAGAGAGTTAGAAACATTGATGAGAGAGAAGCATCGATCAGCAGCCTCCTGCACACCCGCTACTGGGGATGTGTCTGCAACCAAGGTACATGCCCTTGACCGGAATCGAACCTGGCCCCAGGCCCACACTCTATCCAGTGAGCCAAACCGGCTAGGGCAGTGGTCGGCAAACTCATTAGGCAACAGAGCCCAATATCAACAGTACAGCGATTGAAATTTCTTTTGAGAGCCAGATTTTTTAAACTTAAACTATATAGGTAGGTACATTGTTACTAACCTACCTATATAGTTTAAGTACTGTTGATATTTGGCACCTCCCCACGCTGCGTATCCTGCGGCCCGCCTGCACCCCGTCTCCCATCGCCCGACCGACACCCCCCACTTCTTCTAACGCTACTTCTTCAAAATAGACTCACCCAAGCCGAAAACCGTCTTCTGTGCATGGTCCAGGAAGTTTCAGTCGCACTGTACATGCGCACCCGTGTGTGGTATTTTGTGGAAGAGCCACACTCAAGGGGACAAAGAGCCACATGTGGCTTGCAAGCCACGGTTTGCCGACCACTGGGCTAGGGCAAGTATTTTCTTATTTATAGCCATTAGAAACAAAATGGTGTAAAAGCTGTTTTGAGAACACTATCAACCTTGAAAATTTTAGTGTAATATATTTTAAGGCCATAGAATAGAAATATGAGGATGCTTTCCTTCATGCAATTAATTTATCAGGGACTTTTGGTGGCAGTGAAATGATGAGGAGTTTACTCAGCTTTTTAGTTTTCAGAAACAATCTGAAAATTTCAGGATCAAAATATATTTTTAGCCTGGCCAATGTGGGTCAGTGGTTGAGCATGACCCATGAACCAAGAGGTCACGATTCGATTCCTGGTCAGGGCACAGGCCCAAGTTGCCGGCTAGATCCCCTGTAGGGGGAGCCAATCAGTGATTCTCATCATTGATGTTTCTATCCCACTCCCCCTCTCCCTTCCTCACTCTGAAATCAATAAAAACATTTTTAAAAAACCCCAAAACTTTGACCTACTTAAAGGAAAATTCAAATATATCTTTGAATAAATGGATAAATAAGTAGTATTAGTTTAGAACAGCGGTTCTAAACCTGTGGGTTGCAACCCCTTTGGGGGTCAAACGACCCTTTCACAGGGGTCACCTAAGACCATCGGAAAACACATATATAATTACATATTGTTTTTGTGATTAATCACTATGCTTTAATTATGTTCAATTTGTAACAATGAAAATACATCCTGCGTATCAGATATTTACATTACGATTCATAACAGTAGCAAAATTACAGTTACGAAGTAGCAACGAAATAACTTTATGGATGGGGGTCACCACAACATGAAGAACTGTATTAAGGGTCGCGGCGTTAGGAAGGTAGAGAACCACTGGTTTAGAAGATGAAAGTGATGGAAGATAGCAGTTGAAATTTAGGACACTGGTATTTAAATAATCATTATATTTTCTTTTAGGAGCTTGAACGAGAAATCACATTCCAGGGTGACAGTGCCATTTATTACTCTTATTATAAAGATATGTTAAAGGCACCTTCATTTGAAAGAGGTATGATAAGTACATTTATGTTTTTAATAATAATATTTTTATTTTTTTTTCCCAGCCAAAATGGCTCAGTTGGTTGAGCATCATCGTCCTGACCAAAGGGTTGCCGGTTCAATTCCTGGTCAGGGCACATACCCAGGTTTTGGGTTTGGTCCCAAGTCGGGGCACGTACAGAAGGCAACCACTTGGTGTTATCTCTCATATCAATCTCAATCTCTCTCTCTCTCTCTCTCTCTCTCTCTCTCTCTCTCTCTCTAAGCATGTCCTCGGGTGAAGTTAAATAAATAAATATAAAATAAAACATTGTTCTTCTGTATCGTAGCCTTTGATTGTAGAGATTTGTCTCAGAATATAGATACTGTTCTTCCTTATACTTAATAAAATAATTGGAAAAATGAGACACAGTATTATTTTGGAATTTTTCTTGATATTAATTTAAAATATTCAATGACTTCTGAATGACATGTTTAGTTATCATAAAAGCAGAATAAATAACCTAGAGAAAACTGTTTCTGTCTTTAGGTGTGTATGAACTGACACATAACAACAAAACTGTGTCTCTGAGGACTATAAATGCAGTGCAACAACTGTCTCTATACCCAGAGCTGATAGCCAGTGTTTTATATCAAGCAACGGGTAGCAACGTATGTGTCTTTCTTTTTATTACAATAGTTATTATCTCACATACTTACGAATCCTCAAAATGACTCGATGTAATTCTGTTATCTCCTTATCTCTCTATTTTTTTCAATTAGGAGATTATTGAGCCAGTATATTTCTATATTGGTATTGTTTTTGGATTGCAAGGAATATATGTCACTGCTTTATT
>NW_006282748.1:2443077-2446141 GCF_000327345.1 Myotis davidii | reverse complement strand
AATGCTTACTGTTGCATGGTTCATTATTAACAGGTAAGAAAGGGGTTTTTAATTAAGTTTTACAACTTTCTGTGTCTGTGGTAGTCAGTTCTAAAAATGCTCTCCCCGACTCTCATATTTTATATGGCACTGTTGACCTTAAGTAGGAAGATTACCCAGTGGGCCTGACCTAATGGGATGAGCCCCTAAAAGTGGAGAGCTTTTTCCAACTAGTACAGAGATAAGTTTGAAGCATGAGGAGGGTTTGCTGTTCTGTTGCTGGATTGAAGTGAGCAGGAAATGACTTTTCCTAATAACTATTGAGCTCATAAAAGGACTACAAATATGGATGAGAACTGCAGCCCTAGCTGATGCTTTGATTTTAGCTTAGGGAGTCTCTGAGCAGAGAATCTAGCCAAGTGCTGGATTTGTGACCTAATAAATTTGTGCTGTGTTGTTTTGTTTCTTTAAAGATTTTTTTTTATGGACTTTTAGAGATAGAGGAAGGGAGACGGAGAGAGAGATAGAAACATCGATATGAGAATGGAACATCGATCGGCTGCGTCTTGCATGACCCCTACCGGTTATTGGGCCCAAAACCTGTGCATGTGCCCTGACCTGGAATCGAACCAGCGACCTTTTGGTTTCGAGATCTGTTTTAAGCCACTACATTTATGGTCATTTGTCATGCAGCAATTGGAAAATATTATACGCACCTTGTATCTCTTTTTTCAGATATAATGACATTGGCATATATAGATATACCTCTTCTATTTAAAGTTGATGACGTAAGCTTCATGAAAAGAAGGAAGAGGCATCAGATACATCACCATTAAGTTAACTACCACAGATAACTATTCAATATTAATCGATGGCAGTGCGCTTTACTTTTTATTTTATTTTTTTATTGGTTTTAGAAAGAGAGAGAAACACTGATTTGTTCTACTTATTTATGCATTCGTTGGTTGAGTGAAACTGAGATTGACTGCTAGTTTAGGGGATGACAGTCTGATCTCTCTATTGTTTTTCTCTTAAGACTAAAAAATAATCTGTGCATTGTTTTGGGGTACCAAATGAATTTCCTTTTCACCATTAACCATTTACTTAAGGGTTGTAGCTCCAGTTAGTAATCTTTGCCAAAATTAGTGATTTCATTCAGGTTATCTATACTAATAAAAGGGTAATATGCTAATTAGACTGGATAGACCGGATGTCTTCTGGACGTCCTTCTGGATAAAGCTGCAGTGGCTGTGAGGGCCGAGGCGGGCTGGCAGCCGCAGCAGCTGGCAGTGGCAGCCTTCCCCTGATGAGCCTGGTTACCTCCTGCAGAGGGAGGCCAGAGGCAGCAGCAGAGGCAGGGTGATGGGCGTGGCACCTTCCCCTGATTGGCCTGGCCACCTCCCGCAGAGGGAGGCCAGACTGCGGCTTAAGCCTGCTCCCTGTGGGGAATGGGCCTAAGCCGTCAGTAGGACATCCCCTGAGGGCTCCCAGACTGTGAGAGGGGGCAGGCTGGGCTGAGGGACCCCCCCAGTTCATGAATTTTCATGCACTGGGCCTTTAGTAAAATTATATTTTTCTATTTTCATTAGCTACATTCTTCATTATTCTTTTTATTTGTCTTGTTTTGTTAATCCTCACCCGAGGATATCTTTCCATTGATTTTTAAAAAAAATATTTTTATTGATTTTTTTACAGAGAGGAAGGGAGAAGGATAGAGAGTTAGAAACATCGATGAGAGAGAAACATCGATCAGCTGCCTCTTGCACACCCCCTGGGGATGTGCCCGCAACCAAAGCTCTATCCACTGAGCCAAACTGGTTAAGGCCCATTGATTTTTTTAAGGAGATTGGAAGAGAGAGGGAAGGAGAAAGAAACATTGATGTGAGAGAAACACATCGATTGGTTGCCTCCTGTACGAGCCCCGACCAGGGCCTAGGCCGGGGAGGAGCCTCCAACCAAGATACGTGCCCTTGACCAGAATCGAACCCGGGACCCTTTGTTCTGCAACCCAACACTCTATCCACTGAGCCAAACCAGCTAGGGCATTTTCTTCATTCTCCAAAGGTAGAGTTTTTCTTTATTAGCCAGGGTTCTTTGGCTGTCTTTAAATTCATTTACTATTTGAAAGTCAGACATATGGTTAACTTCACTTGATCAATTTCTGTGTGTGTTCGTAGCTGTCTCCAATTGTGATAAGAAACTTTTTCTGCTGTTCTCCCTCTCTCTCTTTTTTTGGTTAATTCTCACCTGAGGATGTTTTCCAGTGATTTTTAGAGAGAGTGGAAGGGAGGGGGAGAGTCAGAGAGAGAAAAACATCCATGTGAGAGAGACACATTGATTGGTTGCCTCCCGCAGGCTCCTGATCGGGCCGGGATGGAGCCTGCAACTGAAAGACACTGTGAAAGATTTGGAATTAGCTATTTCTCTAAGGATAGCTCTGGTTGGTTTTAGTATAGAAAAGTACTAGGAGAGCAAAAAAGAATAGTACTAGACAATTTGGTGTAGTTGCTAGGGGGATAAAGTGATTTCTTGTTATGTCAGAAAGTACCTGTTAGAGAATATGTAAGTTTCTTGATGTTTTTTATTTATTTTAGAGAGAGAGGAAGGGAGAAGGTTAGAGAGAGGGAAGGAGAAACATCAGTGAGAGAGAACATCGATTGGCTGCTTCCTGCATGTACTCCCACTGGGGATCGAGCCCACAACCTGGCCATGTGCCCTGACCAGGAATTGAACTTGCGACCTCTTGGTTCATGGGTCGATGCTCAACCACTGAGCCATGCTGGCTGGGCGAGAATATTTTTAAGTTGCCATGTACTTTTCTAAAATTCTGTTAGGATTCATTTTTAGAAATGTAATAGCCAACTCACAAAAAGACATTTCAGTACTCATAGACTAAGTCTAGAAAGTCTTGCTTTTCTGAGTGAAATGGTTTTTATTACAAATTAAGCATTATTTTTAATATAGACCTCCTAAAAAATTCTTGATTATGTAATTTATTAGTTATTGCTGTATTAACAAATCATCCCAAAACTTAACAGTTTAAAACAATAAACATTATCTTACACAATTTCTTTTTTTAATATAT
>NW_006282748.1:2414401-2442609 GCF_000327345.1 Myotis davidii | reverse complement strand
TCAATCTTCAAGCTGATGCTCTATCCACTGAGCCAGACCAGCCAGGGCTATTCTTATACAATTTCTGATGGTCAGGAATCTGGAGTGGCGTAGCTGGGTGGTTCTGGTTCTGGGCCTGTGATGAGGTTGCAGTCAGGAGTTGGTTGGGGCTGCAGTTATCTGACGGCTTGACTGGCCTGGACCATTTACTTCCAAGTTCACTCCTGTGGCTGTTTTTAAGAAGCCTCACTTCCTTGCTGGCCTAGAAGGCCTTCATTTCTCATCACATGGCCCCTCCACAGGGCTAGTCACAACTTGGCTGGCTTCCTTAGAGTGAATGATCCAACGAGTGTGCATTGAGTGTGCCATAGTGGAAGCCAGATACGTTTCATAACCTAATCTCAGAATGATATGCCATCACTCTGCCATATAGAGGGCAAAAGTTGTACGTATGGAAAAATATCTATAATAATAAAAGCATAATATGCTGATTAGACCAAACAGCTGAACAACCTTCCGGAAGTCATTCCAGACAAAGCCGTGGCGGTGGAGGCCATGGCAGAGGCAGTTGAGGGCGATCAGGCAGGCAGGCAGAGTGGGTAGGGGAGATCAGTCAGACAGGCGAGTAGTTAGGGGCCATGAGGCAGGCAGGCGAGTGGTTAGGGGCGATCAGTCAGGCAGGCAGGAGGACGAGCGGTTAGGAGCCAGTGGTCCCAGATTGTGAGAGGGATGTCCCATTGCCAGTTTAGGCCCCGATCCCTGCAGGATCCCTGTGGGATCGGGGCCTAAACAGTGGATAGAGGGTTGGCCTGGGGACTTAAGGGTCCCAAGTTCGATTCCGGTCAAGGGCATGTACCTTGGTTGCGGGCACATCCCTAGTGGGGGGGAGTGTGCAGGAGGCAGTTGATCGATGTTTCTCTCCCATCGATGTTTCTAACTCTCTATCCCTCTCCATTCCTCTCTGTAAAAAAATCAATAAAATTAAAAAAAAAAAGAAGAAGAAACTTTCACATACTCACTACTTTTACCCACCCCTGTACTATTTATCACATAGACTAACTGGTACACCGTGGAAAGTGACTACACAAGTATTTGTTTGTTTCCTGACAAAATGTTAGAAATTTCTTTATTATTACTTATTAAGCACCAGCTTAATATTGCAGAAAATTTCAAATCACCCTTTGACAGTTCATTCTCCCCCCCCCCTCAGCCCCCAAATTCTTGATAATGAACTTTTCAAGTAAAGATACATTCTCTTCTCTCTTCTGTATAAAAGTTTATAAAATAAAGGTGAAGAACTGTGTACATCTTGCTGTAAAATGCTGCCCATAGCTGTGGGGACAGTGTCTGCCCAGCTCTCCTTACTGTCCAGTCCTGAGCGACTCCTGCTCATGAACTGTCTCCTCACAAAGCATGTCCGCCACTTGCTGGGTGTATCGTCGTGAGGGCAAAACCGCTCTCAGTCTCAGCCAGGCGCTCGCCTTAGCCGTTCAGATAGGCCCTCATCACTCCGTCTGCCTGTATGCGTGCAGGTTTGGCATAAATTGTGTTAAATGGAGCAGCAGGCTCTCCTGGCATGAGAAAATTAGTGACTCCCTGTGTACACATTTCTTTCTCGCCTTGGCATTTGGAATTGCACTTTTGGAGTTTCTTTCGACACAAACTTGAACTCAGAGCATGCCGAGCTCTGTGAATGTGTCTGCAGGTCTATGAACCCCACTTGACCTAACAAATATTTTGAACTGCTGTTTTGTGCTGCTATCTGCTAGACTCAGTCACTGGGGAGAACAAGTGGGTTTCATTTGATTTTGTCACATCCCACCGTTAGCCTCTGGTCCTCACGGAAGCATGGGGAGGGGAAGAGGGAGTAGCGCAGGTGTTCAGGAAGGTAGCAGCGAGGAGGCTTGTGCAGGGGTAAAGAATAATTGGCAGAGAGTCTACTCAGTTTGTGCTATTGTGACTAGAGAAGGATCCCTTCATCTCCTCCCCAGAAGTGTTTCTGGAGCAGAGTTTTAAAGATTTAACTGCAGTAATTTGTGAGTTGCACAGTGCTAGAACCTTTGGAACAGGGACTGCTGGATTAAGCTCCCCAATTCTGGGCTGATGGGGTGGTTGGCTCTGTCTATGTCTACGTCACAGGATTGTTATGGAGAACAATGAGATGTGTGGGAAAGTGTTTTGATAAGTATAGTATTGCACAAATATAATGTCTTGCTCTTTTGCTCTTTATCTGTGGTTTATTTTAGGATGGATACAACAAGAATTGAATACTCCATTCCTTTAAGAGAAAACTGGGCACTACCATATTTTGCATGCCAAATTGCTGCACTTACTGGCTATTTAAAAAGCAACTTAAATACTTATGGAGAGGTAAGATAGAATTTTGTTGTTTTGGTCATAAGTTGGGATTTATTTTCATTAATCATACAAATAGTTTTGGTGGGTAAGATACAAATTGATTTCTCACAATTCTGACATATTACAAATCTGGTACATACTTTTAAAGCTAATAATGAATTAAATTCAATGAAGCTTAGTTACTACATAGTAAATGATATAGTTAGGTAGTCCTGATATAAATAACATTGTTATTCTGCATTCTAATTGACAATAAATTATTTTTAGGAGAAAGAAGATATATTGTTTTAGTACAGTTACTTGACAAATATATGAATAATACCTTATTTTGAAAATCTCATTGTTACTTTACCATTTCTCTCACTTCTGTAGCACTGATGGCCTTTAGTCTTCACACGTTAAAGAAATATTAATGAAATATAAAAAGTGTCTACAAATGACAGCAATATTAACTATTACAGTAGCACTGCATATCTTTCTGTTTACCTTTGTTTTCTGTGATGAGACGTAGGTAGGTTAGTGAGTTTCAGGAGACTGAAGCAGGATGGAAGTGAAAATATTTTCTAGGGTGAAAAGAGTTACTTCTGCAACAAGAAAAGCCCACCAGAGCCAGGTTTCTTATATTACTTTACCTCTTTGGTGATGAAAGAAAATTGTACTGAATTTTATTTTATTTTTCCCTTTGTCTTCTGAAATTCTCAGTGTGATGTTGAACTTTGAAGGATGTCATTGATTTCTCTCTAGAGTGCTTTAAGATCTTACTGTTTACGTAAGGATTTACTAATAATTATGTTGTTTAGAAACAAAATTTCAAGAATTAGCGTAAAGTTGAACCAATAACAGAACTGCCACTTTGAGGTAACAACCTCATAGATATTTATAGTAATAATGCTATTGATATTTAGTTTCTTTCTTTTGTTTTCCCTAGAGGTTTTGCTACTTATTGATGAGTGCTTCAACTTACATGTTTATGATGATGTGGGAGTACAGCCACTACCTCTTGTTTCTTCAAGCAATATCTCTGTTTTTGCTAGATAATTTTTCACTGGAGCAAAGTGATAAGGTATTAATGGCATTTTGAAATTGTGACTTTAACATCAGAGGAATAAATGTTTTTATAGTGTTGTATCTAAAACCATCTAACTTTTAAGCTTTATTTTAAAATGTTTTAATAGTCTCTGATTTTATACTTCTCCAAAGATTGCTAAGTTCATCTCCTCTGTCCTTTCAGATGCACTTTGAAATTCCTTTAAATACGATCTGCTTAAACAGAGTCACCCGTGCTTCCTCTCCATTTCTAGCCGTTTCTCCTCCTTCTGTTTCTGTTTATTTAAAAAGAAAGAAAAGTGAAATATAGGACATGTACAAAAGAGTATATGTCTGGTGTATATACAGTATTAGAATATAATATGGGTGTTTGACCACCCAGGCCTGGAAGTCGAGTATTTGAATAGCCTAGAAGCCCCTTTCTAACTCTTCCCCAATCATAACCAGTTCCCTGCCCAACAGAGGCTAACTGTCCTGAATCTTGTTAATTCTTTCCTCTTTTTCTTTATGGTTTTTACCAGCTAGCTGTGTATTCCTAAAAAATAAGCTGTAACTCATTGTGTACTTTTATCTGATTTGCCTTTGAGATTCATCCATGGTGATGTTCTGAGCTATATTTTATTCATTTATATTTATATATTCTATTGTTGATGGAAATTTCAGGGGTTTTTTTTTTCAGTTCATGTGCTGCTATAAGCATTCTTTTTTTTTTTTTTTTTTAATCCTCACCGAGGATATTTTTCCATTGATTTTTCGAGAGAGTGGAAAAGAAAGGGAAAAACAAAGAGAAATATCGATGTGAGAAAAACACATCGATTGGTTGCCTCCTGCACGTGCCCTGACCAGGGCTGGGGATCAATCTTAAGCTGGGGCCACGAGGGCCTACTCTTGCACGGGTTTCGGGCATCTAGTCTTGAATAAAAACTGCTGGAAACACTTGAAAGATGAATATAGATTACTAGTATTTACACAGTTGAGAAATACTGCTCAGTCATTTTCACATTTGCTAATAAAAGAGCAGACGAGGGGTTAAGAAGAATTAACTTTACACCCTAGCTGGTTTGGCTCAGTGGATAGAGTGTCGGCCTGTGGACTGAAGGATCCCGGGTTCAATTCCAGACCAGGGCATGTACCTTTGTTGCAAGCTCCTCCCAGGCCTGGGTCCTGGTCAGGGTGTGTGCAGGAGGCAACCAATCGATCAGCTTCTCTCACATGGATATTTCTCTGTCTTTCCCTCTTTCCTTTCTTGTCTCTAAAAATCAATGAAAAAAAATATCCTCGTGTGAGGATTAAAATAATAATAAAATGAATTAACTTTTTGGATAGGTTAAATTATTATACTATTAAATTTTAAAAAATAAATCCACTAAGACATAACTTTCCTGGGAGATCTTCTATTAAGACACTGAATTTAACTCTCTTATGCTCATTGTTAAATATACCCAATGCAAAAATACTTTTCTCTGTTCCTACATGCTATGGCAGTATATTTTATTTTCATTGGGTAGATTCGGGAACTGCTGCTAAAGGTTTATGCAGTTTGATGTTGCATAGACACATTTTAACAACAAGTAGCCAAGTGAAATTAAGCCAGAGCCTGGGACTACAGAAGGTTCTTCCAGCAGACTTAGATGTCCTTAGTTTTAAAACTTTTAGCTTTGTTTGCAAGAATTCTTTCTAAGAAGGATGTGATAAATTAATTACATAGCATAACATTAAAAAACGGATTGAACATTTGCACAATATTGTCCTAAATGATAATAGAGCACTTGTCTTGCAATTATAGTAAAATCTAAACAAAACTAATGAAAATATGTACAATAAAATTTATTTTATTCTTATTCATTTTATTTTTGTCCCTACAGGTTCATGAAGTTTATAAAATCTATATATTTTCTCTGTTTCTGGGATATTTACTGCAGTTTGAGAATTCAGCGTTATTGGTGTCTCCTTTATTAAGTCTAGTAGTAGCCTTAATGCTTGTTAAGTGCCTTCAGGTAATTAGAATTGCCTTTTTATCATTCTTATGGTGAATTTTTAAATTGTTAATTTTTTATGCCTCACTTCTTTGTTCATTTTATTCCCTTCCTCCCCCCACAGCTAAATGTGAAGAAAAGAACTTTCGTAGCTAAAATAATGAAATTTATTAATTTTTATTTGGTGTGTACTCTGACAGTGACATTGAATATTATAATGAAGGTAAGTACCTCTGTGTCTTTATGTAGCAGAACAAATGAAATTATGAAATAGAGTGGACTACATTTTAATGAGGGTAATGAGATAGCAAGATAATAGTGTGTACAGAAATATTTTGAGTTGACCAATGATCATGCCTAGCATATTAAGTTAGAAAATAGGATTATGGTTCTTTTCCGGATATACTTTAAAAATACATCTGCTTTATTTTCCATTTAATTTAAAGAGTCATTGTTATGCAGTTAACATTAAGTAATACATGGAATCGACTGAGATGAGTCAGAAGTATTTGGAAGAGTAGGTAGGTTACTTAAGCCAGATGGGATATGGTTGAAATCTTACTACCCCATTATAGTTTTAGGCTTGAGTGTAAAGTAATGTGATGGACTTATGCGTATAGATCTTGCTTCATAGTTACACCGTGTAGTATTTCGTTCATATTTTTTGTTTTGTAGTCTTGCTGTGTTTTCTGTTTGTAGTATTGGACAATAGCATATTGCTGTAAGTATAGCAAATCGTTTTTGTGGTAACTTGTGTTTTTCTCCTCCAGACGTTTGTCCCACACAAAGAAAATGGGCACATGCTGAAATTCCTTGAAGTGAAACTTGGACTAAATATGACTAAGTAAGTTTTAGATTATTTAAGTTTACCTAACTCTATACCACTTAGAACAGTGGTTCTCAACCTTCCTAATGCCGCGACCCTTTAATACAGTTCCTCATGTTGTGGTGACCCCCAATTTCATTGTTACAAATTGAACAAAATTAAAGCATAGTGATTAATCACAAAAACAATATGTAATTATATATGTGTTTTCCGATGGTCTTAGGCGACCCCTGTGAAAGGGTCATTCAACCCTCAAAGGGGTCGCGACCCACAGGTTGAGAACCGCTGACTTAGACGATAAAGAACAAAAATAATCCAAGGAGGAAGTACACACCTAACTAAATACCACTTAGAAAATAAGTAATTTGGGATATTATATCTAGAAAAAACCTGACATTAATGTTTTCTCTCATTAAAATATTTAAGTCTTCTTGAAATTGGATATACTTAAACCTCAGTAGCATCAAAGTATTTAGAGGTTACTTTCTCTCTTGATAAGGAATAATGGTGTAATCTAAGGTCAGAATAAATGAGAGATTTAAAATGAATAAAGAAACACAGTAATTTTAACCTCTACATTGGCAAAATGCTTACATGAAAAAGGGTATGGGGCCCAGCCAGCATGGCTCAGTGGTTGAGCATCGACCTATGAACCAATTAGCACGCAGGCCAGGTTGCAGGCTCAATCTCCAGTGTGGGATGTGCAGGAGGCAGCCGATCAATCATTCTCTCTTATCATTGATATTTCTATCTCTCTCCCCATCTCCCTTCCTCTCTGAAATCAATAAAAAAGATATTTTAAAAAGGATATGGGCACAAAAAAGGGGTTAAGCAGTAAGATATTTATTTCATAGCAAAGAATCTCATCTTGGGGTTACAGTGGTGATTGGCGAAGAAGCTGACTTTTTATGAGACTGACACTGCCTGCTGCACTGAGAGGACAGCTAGAAGCTGACGTTTTTTAAAATTCAAGTACAGTGTTTCGCCTTTTTTGTTTGTTTGTTTGTTAAATACATTTTTAAAGCCTAAAATGAAATACATGATTTTACATACTGACAGTCTATTTGCATAACAGGAAATATATTTTACCTGCACATTTCTCTAATTCATATACTATACCTCAGACCCCTATTATCATTTGCTGCAATAACATGGGATTTTAGATACTGTGCATGTAATTTCATGTTGTGATATATCACAGTTAACAAAATATTTGGCATGGTTTAAACAATGGAGAAGTCTTCTGAAGTGTAAGCCATATACGTATGTCTAAGATAAAATGATCCTTTAGAAGGCCATGTTCTATATTAGAAAGCCCTGATTGATATTGGTATATGTTGGCCTTATACATAGCAAGCAATTAGTAAAAATTGGTTGTAGACATTTGTAATTTTCTGCCCTTTTCACTGACTTTTTTTCTCTTTAACCTTGGAAGACTCAAGAATGAGCCTAGGATTAAGGGCTGCTTTTGTCCTTGTTTCTTAGTTCATATTATGTCAGCCCCTTTATTCAGCATGTCAGCTTCTAGACTTATTTCACAAGGTAATGTATTATGTGTTTTAAGAATAAGACATGGCCTTAGCTGGTTTGGCTCAGTGGATACAGTGTTGGCCTGCAGACTGAAGGGTCCCAGGTTCAATTCCGGTCAAGGGCACATGCCCGGGTTGCAGGCTGGATCCCCAGTGCGGGGGAGAGGAGGGCGTACAGGAGGCAGCCAATCAATGATTCTCTCTCATCATTGATATTTCTATCTCTCTCTCTCCCTCTCTGAAATTAATCTAAATATATAAAAACCTAAGCAACCATTCGACCAGTAGCTATGATGCGCACTGACCACCAGGGGGCAGATGTTCAACACACAGGTCTGGAAACGTGGAACAGACTGATGAATCTCAGAGGGGAAGGGGGGGGGAAAGGATGGGAAGAGGTTAACCAAAGATCTTATATGCATACTAGAGGCCTGGTGCACGGATTCATGCACCGGGGGAGTCCCTTGGCCTTGTCTGCGGGGATTGGGCCGAAACCAGCAGTCTGACATCCCCCGAGGAGTCCCGGATTGCAAGAGAGTGCAGGCCAGCCAAGGGACCCCACCGGTGCACGAATCCATGCACTGGGCCTCTAGTAAAAATATATATTTTTTAAAAAAAGAATAAGATATGGTTCCTGTCCTTAAGAATATTGCCATCTCATTAAATAATTTCTTTTCTTTTTTTTATTAAATAGTTTTTGTACAAATAATAACATGGCTGGTATAAACAGTAAATGCCCTATGCTGAAGTGTGCCAATTGGATATTAGGATTTGGAGTTCACCAGTATTTTAGGAAACATTTCTGTTGAGACAGACTTTCAGGAACCACTAATGAAATGTTAATAAAGATTTATTGGATATGCAGGAACTAGGCCACGTACTCTGGGGGTTAAAAAAATGACTGCAATCTAACATATGGC
The DNA here is from genome assembly GCF_000327345.1 of Myotis davidii. NCBI lineage: Eukaryota > Metazoa > Chordata > Mammalia > Chiroptera > Vespertilionidae > Myotis > Myotis davidii. The sequence goes on along the minus strand of NW_006282748.1, from coordinate 2,433,974 downwards.
AGATTGCATTAAGGACGATCATTGAGGGATAAGTAAAGTGCTGTGAGAATATTGAGAAGGAAAGGCTGATACTGGGGGTCTCAGCCTTTAAATTGGGATTTGAATTGGACCATTATAGAATTAATAACTTTAATAGGCAGATTTTAAAAATGTGCATTTATTGTAAGTGCAAGATATTTTGATGGCAGCTTCTTTGACACAGCTGTATTGCTGTTTAACACATTGTGAAATTTTAATCTTCTAAGTCCAGTGATTTTTTTTTGTGTTTTTTTTTTTTTTTTTTTTTTTTAGTCCAGTGATTTTTGAAGCAGGTATTCTCCATGAGTCCATGAGCACTTCTGAACATCACTCCATCTCTTACCTCCTTCCCCAGGGCTAGGGATTAAGGATAAAATGAAATTTAAAAAACACACAACTTGATGGATTGGGAATGAGAATGCAGATAAAACTACATATAATTGAGCGTGTTGTTGCTCATATTTAGCTTAGAGTAAAAAAAAGGTTATCCTGTTTCTCATAGCTTAAAAGGTTTACATATCAAATTTTATGGTTTCTGTCTTAGTAATTACATATCTCTTTTTAAAAGAGGTCCGAGCCGAAGCCGGTTTGGCTCAATGGATGGAGCGTCGGCCTGCGGACTGGGGGGTCCCGGGTTCGATTTCGGTCAAGGGCATGTGCCTGGGTTGCGGGCACATCCCCAGTAGGGGATGTGCAGGAGGCAGCTGATCGATGTTTCTCTCTCATCGATGTTTCTAACTATCCCTCTCTCTTCCTCTCTGTAAAAATCAATAAAATATATTAAAAAAAAAAAATATATATATATACATTGATTTAAAAAAAAAAAAGAGGTTCCAGTTGAGTTACATTTGTGAAAATCAGGGCTATCTAATAATAATGTGAGCCACATAGATAATTTTCTAGTAGCCATGTTAAAAAAGTAAAGAGAAAAAAGTAAATTTAATTTTAGTACTGTATTTTATTTAATCCAACAGATCAAAAATACATTTTAATGTATAAACAATTAAAAATTAATATATATTGTATTTTTAAATGCTTTTTTTTAATCTTTGAAATCCAGGGTATATATTGGCCACATTTCAAGAGCTAATAGCCACATGTACCTAGTATTAACATAGTGGATAGCGCAGATGTAGAGGTTGGACAGCTGAATTTTTTATTGTCTTCCAGATACAAATAGAAAATGGAACTCCCTTAAAACTGTATTGGGCTCTAGAGATGGTAGCATTCCTTGGTAACAGAAAGCCGCAGTTTCACATTTACTGGAGCAGTTTGTTGAGGAGATGTCATAAATGCTATTTTCTTCACTTGTAAAGGGTGGGGTCTGGCCGTTATAAGTGAATGGATTTAAGAAATGTGTTTTGTTTTATCTAAGTTTCTACTGAGATTTAAAAAAAAATACTCTTATGGTCAGCAGTTTAAAACACCTGTTATTTTAAAATGCTTTTTGTCTTCTGTAGGAATTTCACAATGAATTGGCTCCTATGTCAAGAATCCCTACAGGCACCATCTCAAGAATTTTTTTTGCGATTGACACAGTCTTCTTTACTACCTTTCTATATTTTAGTGTTAATTATTTGTTTTCTTTCTATGATGCAAGTTATTTTTAGGAGAATTAAGTAAGTACCAATGAGAATCAATCACATTTCTAATATATTATGGAAATATGGTATATAAAATACTTATTTTTAATATTCCTCCAATATTTGTGTATTTGTTTTTGAGCTTCTAATTTCATTCCCTCTTCATTAGTATGTAAAAAATATAAGTTAACCAGATAAAATTTAAGTTTATAAATCTAAACATGTAATATCCAGATTTAGTTTAGGAGTAATATTTAAGTATTCAGGTAAGCTTTCACAAACTTGATAATTTACTTAGATTTTTACTTAACATAAGAATAATTTTTTCTATTTAACCTCAATGAAGCTAGTAGTATAAGTGATTTTAATTATAATGTTTGATTATTTTTTTAAATGTTTATCATGTTGGAAAAGGGATTGTGTGTGGCATCTTGATTTTGAGAGCTTAGTTGTTTAAATTATGATTTAACTATATTGGTTTAGCAATTATAGTGAGTAATAATTGATCTTAGAAAGGATCCTAAAACACTTTTTAAATTATATTTCTGAACTTTCATTTTTAGTCTTCACTGAGTCAGTTACATTTAGGTTCTAAAAGCCATTTTCAAAGACTTGGAGATAGGAAAGTTAGTATTGGACTAGCAGAATATACTTTCAAATGATCAGAACTACTGATATTTCTTTTTATAAGGAAATTTAAGATCTTTATTTTTCAAATATTTATTTTAGTAAAAAACATATTTCCTTTCTGTAGTGGTGAGTCCCTGAAAGAAACTGTTACTCTTGAAGATGGACGAATTGGAGAAAGGCCAGAAATAATTTATCATGTGATTCACACTATTTTTTTTGGTTCTCTTGCAATGATTATAGAAGGGTAAGTGTACTTTATTTGACCTATTTAAAAAATATATATTTTTATTGCCTGGCCAGTGTGACTCAGTGGTTGAGCATCAACCTGTGAACCAGGAGGTCTTGGTTTTATTCCTGGTCAGGGCACATGCCCTGGTTGCTGGCTTGATCCCCAGGAGGAGGCATGCTGGAGGCAGCCAATCGATGATATATTTTAAAAGTTTTTAAAATATATTTTTATTGAGTTTTTAGATAGAGAGAGAGACAGAGAGAGACAGAAAAGAAACATTGATGTGAAAGCAAAACATTATTTGGCTGCCTCCTGCATGCCCCTTACCGGGGATTGAGCCTGCATTCTGGGCATGTGCCCTGACTAGGAATAAAACCAGCAACTTCCAGTACATGGATGACGCCCAATCAGCCGTGCCACACCATCCAGGGCTGACCTATTTTCTTAAGTAAAGAAGTGTCCTTTCTAATGGTAATTGGTGGATACTTTCAAGAATACATGTGTAAAACTTTATATAATAAACTCAAAGTCTATAAAACTTTTTTAACCTAACTGGAGGTCACAAAGGCATTTACTAGTAGTTGTGGAGGTGGGTAGGAGAGTGCAGTTTAAGGAACATTTCCTAAATGGGGTGACAGTATTGAGAGAGAAATAGAGATTGGCCCGACGGTCACTTTCCTGGTGTATATGTAATTTGGGAAGAAGTATTTTTGGGGAAGTATAAGCGGGAAGTAGCAAGAGATAATGTCTAGAAAAATAAATAGGGACCAGATTAGGTGGTTTAATGCCAAAATTTGACAGGATCAGATTGCTTTTTAGTAAGATCTCTCTGGCAGCAAAAATTGAGAAAGATTTGAGCAAAACAAGATTAGAAGAAAATAAGCCATTAAGAAGGTGTCACAGTAGAATTTAGAGGAGAGAAGCAATGGAGATGGAGGAAAGGGGCTAAAACTAAACTATTGAGGAATTGGAAACTGCATGAGTAGTAGTAGGGACTGCGGTGGAGGGACTATAGGAAGAGCAGCAACTCAGAGCCAAAGGAGGACTTTTAAAAGGAAGATGTGATCAGATAGAGTAGAAGGTGGGAAAGAAAGATGAGCGTGGACTTCAAGGAGTCTGGCTGTAATGGAAATCAGAGTCTAAGGCAGAGGGGTACATTTGTACCAGGAGGGAAAACTTATATGCATTATGGGATGGCAGCATTGAGATTGTTCCTCAAACAGTCTGGAACACTAATCATAGTTAGAGATGTAGTAGGAGCTAAAACTGGAAAGGCAAGTCAAGGCCATATTTTAGAGGGTCCTGAAAACTATTTAGATGAGTTTTCACTTGTTTCAGTAGGCACTGTGGAGCCATTAGAATTTTGAACAGAAAGTGTCTTACAGTTATGTTTGAAGATTCATTTGGCATTTGGTTGAGCTGGAGGAGAGTCTAAAGGTAGAGATGTTAATTTATAGGCTCTTGCAATAAAATAGCGAGCAAGGGTTGGATACAGAGAAATCCGTGGATTTGCATAATGGTCTAATCCAGCCGTGGGCAAACTACGGCCGCTGGCCGGATCAGGCCTGTTTGAAATGAATAAAACTATTGAAAAAAAAGACCGTACCCTTTTATGTAATGATGTTTACTTTGAATTTATATTAGTTCACACAAACACTCCATCCATGCTTTTGTTCCGGCCCTCTGGTCCAGTTTAAGAACCCATTGTGGCCCTCGAGTCAAAAAGTTTGCCCACCCCTGGATCTCTAGAGCAGAGAGTTTGTGTTCGAGGGGATATTCTATAATATAACTCAGTGCATATGATATCTCCTGGAGTTATAAACCAGATTGTAGTATTGATGTTCACAGGATATCTCCTCTGTGACTCCTTTTGTCTTTTCCAGCTTGAAATACCTCTGGACTCCTTATGTATGCATGTTGGCAGCATTTGGTGTATGTTCTCCTGAACTTTGGACGACACTTTTCAAGTGGCTTCGATTACGAACTGTACACCCAGTGTTGTTGGTGAGTCATTGTTATTTTAGGTTAAGTACTTGTTTCTCTTCTAGTTAATGTAAATGGAAACCACATTGAATACCATTGAAATAGCATGAATAAGTCACATTATAACTTACGGGTAGAAAAAGAGATCCTGTGAAAAACATTTTTAATAATTTCTAAGTGTAAAAGAAATGCAGACAACTTAAAACATAAAAGGTAAAGAAAGTGAATCAGTAATGTCAGAGGCTATCAAGAATTAATTTTTATATCTTGTTTTGATTGAGATCTCTGGTATATTTTCAGTGTGAATGGAGCACTTATACTGCCTGCTGTGTGCAATGTGCTTGGAGTACTAAGATAAATAAAACATGATTAATTTCATCATGTAGATTATGGTCTCCTGATCATAAAAGTAGCTAATAAAAAATATTGATGCGCCTGGCTGGTATAGCTCGGTGGGTTGAGTGTCATCCCATGGACCAAGAGATCCCAGGTTTGATTCCCGGTCAGGAGCACATACCTGGGTTGTGGGCTCGATCCCCGGTAGGGACATGCAGGAGGCAGCTGATTGATGTGTCTCTCTCATCAATTTTCCTATCTCTCTTTCCTTTTTCCTTCCTCTCTATCTAAAAATCAATAAAAACATATATTTTTAAAAAAAGTATTGATGCTATTGGAATACAGAGAAGGGATACCTAATTCAGTTTTTAAGACTTTCCAGTATGACATTTGAAAGATGCTAAGTTATTAGTCAAATGAAGGGGGAATAAAGGGTATTTGTGGTAGAAGGAATAAATACAGATAGGCAAAGAATGATGTAATCAAAGGGTATAAAAACAGAGGAAAAGAAAAAGCATGATGCATTTAGTGTTGTTAGCACATAAAATGTGAGGCGAGGTAGGGCGGGTCCAGAAATGAGACTGGAGAAGTTGAAGAGAATAAGGCCGCAGAGGCTGCTCAGTGTCCTGCTGTGGCACTTGGTCTTATCCTACAGGTAGCAGGAAGGCATGGAGCTTGCAGGCAGGGGTGTAAGAGACAGGCTTACAGTTTTCTCTCAGCTCACCCTTACAGTTCCGTGAATGATAGACTTACAGTGACAGACTGGAGCCAGGAAAGATGCCGTCACTCAGGTACAGGCCATGGTAGATGAAAGTAACGAAAGCTTTAATTCACTGAGTGCTCGACATGTGTCAGGTATTTTTCAAAGGATTTCACATGCTACTCAACCCCTACAAACACCTGTTGGCTAAATTTTATTATCAGTATTTTATAGACAAAAAACAACTAAAGCCTACACCGGTCAAATAATTTTCCTGAGATCACATAGCTTATACGGCTGGACATCAAGATTCACACCTAGGTTTTTCTTATTGCAAAGTCCATTCAGTTCATACTCTGCTATACTGGAGTGAAAAGAATAGTTAGAAGATTAATAAGACTTAGTGCCCGTTAAGTGTGGGAGAATGAAGAAAAGGGAGAAATTGTTGTTTTCTATGACTGTGGATCATGGGGTCACCAATGAACATGGGACAATAAGGAGAAAGACTTGGGAAGAAAGATGATGAATAGTTACCTTTAATATTAGTCACGTTGTATTTTGCCAGTTTTTCCCAAGGAATTTATACATTTTTATTTCAGCATGCTAGTATATTGATGTATATTAGCTATTTTGCCTATGTTATTTCATTGTGTTTTTGTTACTGTTGTTACTGTTTTAGGTGGCTGTTTTGTACTCTTCATAACTTAAATTCCTGTCAAAATTGTCAAATATTGATCTGCTATTTGAAATACATGTGTGTTACTGTTTTTATCTTCTTCCTTAAAATTATATAGTAAATATGTATGTTTCACTTTACCTCCAGTTTAATATGTCTTAAATTTATCATTGGTCTTCAACCATTTCACTTCATGAGCTAGGTTTCATGCTGACTTAAATTTGTGTAACTATTGATATGTGCTTGGTCACAGAGTCAGTGTCTAGTACTTTAAAGTACAATCTGAAATGTATTTACTCATAACCCTTTTGCTTTCATGTTTTAGGCTCTTATTCTGAGTATGGCTGTGCCCACTATAATAGGTCTCAGTTTATGGAAGGAGGTAAGAAAATCAGATTTTTGTATTAAAACTTTATAAGGTAGATATGTGTGTAGGATATTTATATTGAAATACTGTTCTAACAAAATAAAGTCTGGTATTCTTAGTAATATTAATTTTTTTATCATTAAGAACATGATAGAAAAGCTAAAATATTTTTAGAATACCATCTGATGCAATTTTCTGTTGTCTAATACTGTCATTGATTCAATTTATAATTGGTAAAGGAAATTGCTGAATAAACAGTGTTTATATTAAAAAGTATTTTGGCAACTCCAAAATGTAAATATTTATAAAATAGTAGAAATTATAATATAGCATGAAACTAATCGCCAATAAACATGTGAACTATTTGACCTCAAATTAATTAAATTATTTATGATGTGTGTGCATAAAAGACACAACTGCTAATTGCTTGGTAATTATAAAATTATTTATTGAGTCTAGACAATAAATTAACCATAAAATAGTTGATTTGGGTTGAGAAGACTGAGCAGGTCACTGTCAGAACAGTGTTCTAAAATTGTTTGTAAACAAGTCTCTTTTCAGATACTCTGGAAAAGTTTTAGACTTTCTAGATACTTATTCTTTGGGTGGGTTTTGTTTTTGCATTTTAGTTTTTTCCAAGATTAATGACAGAATTAACTGAACTACAAGAATTCTATGACCCAGATACAGTGGAACTTATGACCTGGATAAAGTAAGAACTGAACTGCCCAATACTGTTGTTAAACTATTAATTAATCATTGTGTGCTATCTTATGGATTCAGGGTAAATAATAATGTTTTTTCAAATTCTCATAAAGTTTTACATTGTATTTTTAGGGATATTTAATTTTTTATTGGATTTACAATTCTAATTTTCTAAATGAACTCATCTCCTTTGAAAATATAGCATTGATATGTCTGAGATTTGAGACTCTCTGCCATCAAACACCTAGAAATGTGGAATAAAAAGGAACAAATACCTTTTATTTGAACAGTCAAAAGGGTGTTTCTTTCACCTTAGGTTGGAGTTGGACAAATGGTGGATTGCTAGTCTTGGTAATTAAGGTTACCAAGATTTTTTATTTCAATTTTAATGCCCACCCAATACAAGAGATATGATTTTAGGCCTATGGAAGCAGAGAATTATAACTGAGACAACTTTTCCCCTCCCCCAATATACACATATATAACTAAGGGGCTCTCAAAGGGTAACACTACCAGTGAAAGGATTGACTAGCAAAAGATCCATCCAGTGGTAGAGAAAAATGATAAGAAAGCATGACCTTTTTTGACCTCAGCTCTTGGTCAAAAAAATATCTCTGAATTTGTAGCAATGGATCTGAATTAACAAGGGTTTGTAGTTTGAAATTATACTTGACTAATCTTGGAAACCCCAAATCAAGAAATCAACATAAAAAGTGGCTCTGGGTTGGTCTGGAATACCTGACATATCCTTAACCCAGAGGGTTCCACAAATAAAATTTCATGAAGATTAGCTGTAAAATTACAAAACACATGAGGAGACAGTGTAACAGTAAGAATCAAGCTCTCTAGAATTAGACCTTTAGTAATTTCTGAAAATAAAATTTGTTTGTGTCGGTTAGTTTTATGGCATAGTAGACTACCACAATATTTAGTGGCTTACAAACAATAAACTTATTATTTTGCCCCATTTTGAGGGTTAGGAGTGGGGAGGATTCCTCTGGTCCAGGCCAGCTCAGCTGGGTTTGGATAGTCTGGCATGGCCTCTCTCACATGTCTAGGTTTGGGTAGGTATCAGCTGAGAGCATAGAATTGACTTGTCCATGTGCCACCTGATTTATATGTTTACTTGAGGCCCGGTGCATGAATTCATGCACGGGTGGGGTCCAGCCGACCCACCCCCATGGGGGCTGATAGGGCTGGGCCTGCAGGGGAGGTGAGGGGCCGAGGGAGGTTGTCCTGCTGGACCCCGCCTCTGATCTGGCCAGGGCTGGCAGCGGGGTGGGGCTGCCCCCAATTGGGCCGGTTGTCTGGTCACAGTGTGCATCATAGTGATCAGTCGTTCTGGTCACTTGGCTTTTATGTATATAGATTGTCTTCAAGCAAGGATCTTATCTCCACCCCCCTCCTTAAAAAATTTGTATATCTTCTGCACTCAGAATCATTCCTAATACATAGTAGGTACTCAGTTTATTTTTGAATGGATCCATAAATAAAATGAAGGCTGACATTGAAACATAAGTATAAAATATATTGTAAGTTGCTTGGTATTTCGGAGTTTACATAGATGAGTGATCTAAATAGTATATTTACCTTTCCAGTGTCTAAATCTCTATGGTTCTTTGCAGAAGGCAAGCTCCAGTTGCAGCTGTGTTTGCAGGGAGTCCACAGTTAATGGGTGCGATTAAATTATGCACTGGATGGATGGTGACAAGCTTGCCTCTTTACAATGATGATGATCTGCTCAAGAGAAACGAAAATGTAAGGCATTTTAGATTCTATATTTGGATCTTTTTTAACATCACTCTATTTTAGTATAGTTTTGTAATGATGCCTATGTTCCTGATGAGCTGGGAAAATCCAAATAATTTTAAAAGAGTTAATTAGCTTTAATTTTTAAAAAGCTACATAATATCATTGCTATCAAATTATTGAAGGAAAGAAGTCAATTAATGTCTTGATACACTTTGTATTTCCAAGCTAAAAATCTATTACACTGTGGTTTATGTTTCATTGTGGGCTATTATACTCAGTATAACATTAGAATGGTATCTAGTTACTTAATGTTCAGAGACCATATCATTTGAATTAGACACATATCTATAATTCATGACATGCGACTGATTTTTACATGCTCTCCTATGCCAGTGATTCTCAAACCTGGGACAATTATTCCCCTAGGGAACATTTGGCAATGTCTGGAGACATGACCTAATTATTAGGGCAGATCCCCAGTCAGGGCCCATACAAGAATCAACCAATGAATGCCTAAATAAGTGGAACAACAAATCGATGTCATCTATCTATCTACCTACCTACCTACCTACCTACCTATCTATCTATCGCTTCCTCTCTTTCTAAAATCAATTTTTAAAAAAAATTAAAGAGAAAAATTGAAATGAAAAATCCCATGAAATCACAACTTGAATTTTTGGCATCCTTGGCTCATTCAATATTTTGTGACAATGGTCAAGTTATTTTTAACCTTGCTGACTTTATTTTATGTATAGAATGAGTACAAAATACTCTGATACATGGTAATATAAAAGATTAAAGGAGCTATCACAACTCAATGATAAAAAGACAAATTAATTTAAAAATGGGCAAAGGCCATTCGCAAAAACAGGGATGAATCTTGAGTGCACTGTGTTAAGGGAAATAAGTCAGATAGAGAAAGACAATATTGTGTGATATCACATATATTGAATTTTTAAAAGCTGAATTCATAGAAACATGGAGTGCTTACCAGGGTCTACAGGGTAGGAAATTGGGAGATGTTGGTCAAAGGATACAAACTTCCAGTTATAGGATGAGTAAGTTCTGGGGATCTAATGTATGAAATGGTGATTATAGTTATTAATGCTGTATTTTATACTTGAAAGTTGCTAAGGGAGTAGATCTTAAATGTTCTTATCACAAAAAAAGAAATGGTAATTATGTGGCATAATGGAGGCTAGCATTATGGTGGTAATCATTTTGCCATATTTAAATATATTAAATCAGTGCATTGTATATTTTAAGTGCACATGATGTTATATGTCAATTATATTTCAATAAAGCAGAGGAGAAATGGGCAAAGGACTTGAATGTAGCCCTGGTTGGGTAGCTCAGTTGGTTAGAGCATCATCCTTTTATGCCAAGATTGTGTTTGTTTGTGTTTTTTTAAAAATATATTTTATTGATTTTTTTACAGAGAAGAGGGAGAGGGGTAGAGAGCCAAAAACATCGACGAGAGAGATCGATCAGCTGCCTCCTGCACGCCTCCCAGTGGGGACGTGCCCGCAACCAACATACATGCCCTTGACCAGAATCGAACCTGGGACCCCTGAGTCCGCAGTCTGACGCTCTATCCACTGAGCCAAACGGGTCCGGCAAGATTGTGGTTTTGATCCTGGTCAGGGCACATACAAGAATCAACCAATGAGTGCATAAATAAGTGGAACAACAAATCAATGTTTCCTCTTTCTCTCTCTTTCTCTCTTTTCCCTCCCTTGTTCCCTTCCTCCCTTTTTCTCTTTCTAAAATCAGTAAGTAAATAAAAAATTAAGAATATAAAAAAGACTTAAATGTACATTTCTCCAAAGACGATATACAAATGGCTAATTGCATAGGAATCTATATATATAAAAGCCTAAGTGACCAGCTGACTGGCCAACCAGCAGACCCATTGGTAGCTACGACATGCAATGACCAGCAGGGGGCAGACGCTCAACGTAGGAGCTACCGAGTGACAGCAACTTTGCAGAGTTTCCTCTCGCACTCCAGGACCCCTTGGCGGATGTCGGACTGCTAGTGTCAGCCTGATCCCCACAGGCCAGGCCGAGGGATCCCGCTGGTGCAAGAATCCATGCATTGGGCCTCTAGTACTTTTATAAACTTCCTGAAGGCAGGAATCAAGCTTCAGTGAATATCTTTATTTTCCACAGATAGTACTCAGTCCTAAGAACACAATAAAGAAAGAGCATAGTGGATGCTTAATGTATAGTTTTGCTTAACAGAAGGTTTAAATGTCCTTTAACATAACTGCTTTAATGATATTCTTTCAGATCTATCAAATCTATTCAAAGCGATCTGCTGAGGACATTTATAAAATACTGACATCTTACAAAGCTAATTACCTAATTGTAGAGGACGCTATCTGCAATGAGGTGGGAACCATGAGAGGCTGTAGGGTTAAAGATTTATTAGACATTGCAAATGGCCATGTAAGTAACCGTTTGGAAATGAATTCTTTTTGAGAAAAATGACTTTATGTAAACATGTAATCTTCAAACTTAGTTTGGGAACTTAGCTAAGAATATAATTAAAAGTTATTTAACAATGGGCAGAACTTACTAAAAGTAGTTTGAAGTATTTTTTCAATATACAAAAGAAAAGTTGGATATTTTGGGGGGCGGGTTTTTTTCCAATACGTGGATTTCTTACTTATTACCTATACTTATGCATGTTCAACATTTATTAGCAAAAGATGGCCAGGGATATCAAGTACAGCATAATGAATATAATCACTGATATTGTGATAACTATGTACAGTGCCAGGTGGGTACTAGAAATATCAGGGGAATACTTTTTAACGTACATAATTGTCTTACTACCATGCTATACATCTGAAACCGATACAAAATAATACTGAAAAAAAGCATTAAAAAAGAAAACGATGGTATAATTTGAATGATTTTAACTCATAATAATCTAAAGAGCAGCTGGTTGTAATGTCCTTTTTTTTAAAATATGTTTTTGTTGATTTTAGAGAGGAAGGGAGAGGGATAGAGATGGAAACACTGATCAGAGAGAAACATTGATCAATTGCCTCCTCAAAGCCCCCCACTGGGGATTGAGCCTGAAACCCTGACATGGGCCCTGAACGAGAAATGAATCGTGACCTCTGGTTCATGGGCCAATGCTCAACCACTGAGCAGCACGAGCTGGGCAATGTTATGTCCTTATGTTGAGAAATTTATTGTAATTTGATCCATATCTACTATCTTACCTCTCAGCCTGTAGCGTATACTGTATGTGTAGCAATTAAGAAGACTGGCCGGGGAGTGTTGTCTGGAATGGGTACCTTTACTCCTGGGAAAGTTGAGTGTGGAGGACCTTAGGAAAAGTTTATTAGGTCATTAGATCATTCTAGGTTGGAGTGCACATTCTATTCAGGTTGCGGCCAATATTTTTTCCGTTCTTTCCTAAATAATCAGTTGTCTTATCAGACCAGTTTGGAGGTGAGAAATTAGTTTTTATGATTTTCATCTTTCTCTTTCTTCATGACCTCCTAAGTTTGTAATATAAACCTATTCTGTTTTCTGCTGCATGTATTTTGAATTTTCTCTGTTGGTACTTGATATCTGAGATCTTTTGCTTAATTGGTGACAAAATGGAATTTTAGTGAACATCACAGGTACTCAGTAATTACTGAATTGCTCTCTGCTCTCTGGAGCCTTTTTATTCTGCGTTTGGCTACCTTTTTGCTCCAAGATCAGGTCACTTGCATATAATGCCAGGCATGGACTTAAAGCTCATCTCTCATTTTACTCTTAAAGTTGGCTCTCTGACATTTTTTGTTGGCATTAGAATAACATTTAGTGTTTTATTATAGAAAATCCTTCAAGCTAGCTAAGCTATCTTAGTGAACATCATTAAGGTGGGAATGTAAAGGTGTGCACTGGATAAGTCATAAAAATTTACTTGTTTACTAGATGATTGTAAGTCAGTTCTACACCAGGAGAAATGTTTGAATATACATTAAGAATATATCCCTGGCCATTGTGGCTCAGTTGGTTAGTGTTGCCCTGTGCACCAAAACATGGTGGGTTCGATATTTGGTCAGGGCACATACCCAGGTTGCAGCCCAATCCCCAGTTGGTGTATATGAGTGGTAGCTGATTGATGTTTCTCTCTCACATCAAAATTTTAAAAATACAGGGTTAAGCAAAAGTAGGTTTACAGTTGTGAGTATGCGGAAACAGAGTGTGTTCTTGTATTCTCTATTAGCGTATTATTTTCTACATGAACAACTGTAAACCTACTTTTGCCCCACCCTGATGTTCATTTCTCAGCCCTGATAAGGTTCTTAATGGACTATGGAGATATAGCCTTCTACATTTTAGAATTGAATATTTTAAAAATTAGAAACACTTTATACTGGTTTCTCAATCTCAGTGGGATGCTCCCAAGTTTAGTGTATGTGGTTACTCTCTTTTTTTTTTTTCCCTTTAAAAAAAAAAGTATTTTTATTGATTCCAGAGAGAGAGGAAGGGAGAAATGATGAGAATCTTCGATTGGCTGCCTCCTGCACGCCCCCTACTGGGGATCAAGCCAGCAACCCTGGCATGTGCCCTGACCAGGAATTGAACCCTGACCTCCTGGTTCATGGCTCCACACTCAAGCATTGAGCCACACCAGCCAGGCACGTCCTCGTTTCTTTAAACCAATGGTAGTATAAGACTTAAAGCTAATAAATTGGATCACTTTGCAAATTATTTTTAAAACGTGTCCATTGCTTGGCACTATTCTTCCATGTCTTACAGGGAAGGTAAAGACTGCTGTTTAACTGTTCTAAATATTATTTTGGAAGTATGCATGGTTTTAAGGTTACTCTCTTAATGAAGAGGCTTCTATTCGCTAAACAATATGAGATGTTCACTGAATAATGTGAGTTCATGTTTAGCATAATATATTTCCATAGGAATGTAATCATTTGTACATTGCTTTTATTTATCCTATAACCTTAATAAGCTTTTAATATTATGTTTCATATCTCTTGATAGGTGGTTTGTGAAGAGGGTGACAAGTTAACCTACTCAAAATACGGGCGATTTTGTCATGAGGTCAAAATTAACTATTCTCCATATGTGAATTATTTCACTAGAGTGTATTGGAACAGGTCCTACTTTGTATATAAAATCAACACTGTGATATCCTTTCAGTCTTGAACATAGTAGAGACTTATTCCATCTGAAGTAAAATGTTGATTTTCTTGTACCAATGGGGGTCTTTTTGGAAATCAGAATCTGGACATTGGAAGTGTTGCTGCTGCTTTTCCTCTCCTGCCGTTAACTGGACCCAGAGTTCTGTAGGGAATAGAAGATGAAGCATCACTGGCCTTTGGTAAATGTTATTGCTTACCACTCTGCAGTGTTCCAGCCAGGGACTCTTCTTACTGTTACATTGTCTTTCAAGATTTCACCTTCCAAACTATTACAAAATTTCCTCAGAAATCTTTATTTTATCATAACATTGACCTTGAATTTGAATATATTCAAGGTCTGAGTATATTTCTCAAACATAACGTTTAATATATACTTAATATGATATAATTATAGAAGAATTATTCTTACATTCAAGGCAGTTTCTAATGGTATTTTATGCTTTATAATAGGACTGAAATATTACAATAAATAGCTAATGTAAATGTTAGCTGAAAATATGTGGCATTCAAATTAAAGTGGAAATGGCATAAAGGAAAGTGAATTTTAAGGATATATATAAAGGTATATCCAGATTTTCCATGATACTGTTCTCATCTGCTGCTTATATAAGTGAGCACTTTCTTAGTAATTTACATAGTGCATGGTATTGCATTTTATTACTTTATGACTTTTAAGTGGTTAGCTTTTGTCACTTATGCTCATAAACTTGATATGAATTTAATCATCATAAGTAGTAACTCTCTGTACCTACATATTTTTTTAAAACAGACATTTATAAGAATGTTGATCAGGTTTTTTAAAAATACAAATATGGGATTTATAACCTATTCACATGTTTTGTACTAAAATATTAGGTAAAAAATTGTTATCAGAATAAAAATATGTACACTAAAACGAGCTACAGTTTCTGGAGATATGTACAGATACTGTTAAATATACCTCTGTTTACAGGTAGGTGTATTATAAAACAAAAGTGCTATTATTTGTGAAACTGTGAGGCAGTCTTCAACATTAAGAACCAAATGACAATTATAAAATTCACAGCACTTAGTTCCTCTAAGTTAAATATTTTCATATTTTAATCATTTATAAAAAGAAAATCTAAAGTGACTTACTTGGCTAGGATGGGATGCATGTTTATTTTTATCTTGTATATCTGTTTAGTGACCAGGTTTTCAAAGTACTGTAAAAATCAGTTTCACTACTCTACATTAAAAGGGAGCACCTTTCCATTATCTTTATTTTCTGTAATATATTTTAAAAGTACACAGGCACATTCATTCTCAGACTAGCTCTAGGATGCTTTGCTCTTTTGGAGCGTAAGGATTGTTTGATGGCTGTGTCATATCTGGTGCATTAATTTTATTAGTTCTCAAGCTTTTATGTAATTTTTAACAATTCTATTAAGATAGCTGTAGGCAGGGTATTTCAGGTTCTCTGTACATCTTAATAGTGAGTCACTAATATTTAGCTTCAAGCCTTATGAAAATATTTCCATAGTTAACCTATGTATGTAAAACATGTAAAACATGCCAAAACCGGTTTGGCTCAGTGGATAGAGCGTCGGCCTGCGGACTGAAGGGTCCCAGGTTCGATTCCGGTCAAGGGCATGTACCTTGGTTGCGGGCACTTCCCCAGTGGGGGATGTGCGGGAGGCAGCTGATCGATGTTTCTAACTCTCTATCTCTCTCCCTTCCTCTCTGTAAAAAATCAATAAAATATAAAAACAAACAAACAAACAAAAAACATGTAAAACATTGTGATTTAAAAGTCAGCTTGCATATTTTGAAAGGGAAATAGAACAGCCTATTTTCTATGTAGCATGAAATATTTAATTGAATTTTATTGATTTACATTATAATCAAATATGCAGAATTAGTTTGTTGTGTGTTTTTTGTTTTATTTTTGTTTGTGGTATATTAGTAAGTTGCTTTTGCTTCTGTCAACTTATTTCTTAAATAAAACAGATTTGGAGAAACTTTGAATTTTTGAAATAATGAATTTTTCATTCAGCATCAGTTAAAAAGGAAAATGTGATCTTCAATATAGAAATAATAATACTGAATATGAGAAGTAAGCTTATTTGTTTCTATTTTAACTGTAGTTAAAACAATAGTACTGGAAAACTGAGTGCATTTAATTAATTTCCTTACGTATTTGTAGAGTAACAAATGATTAAGCATTCTGTAAGTAATCCTGTTTGGGTAACTTACAGTTGTTAGGTTTGACAATAAAGATCTATTATGTGCCCTCGCTGGTCAAGGGCACGTACCTGGGTTGCAGGCTCCTCCCTGGCCCTGGTCGAGCATGTGCAGCAGGCAACCAATCAATGTGTTTCTGTCACATTGACATTTCTGTCTGTCTTTCCCTTTCTCTTCCACTCTCTCTAAAAATCTATGGAAAAATATCCTCAGGTGAGGATTAAAAAAAAAACAACACTATTATGTGAGGAGCAAAGTTTGTTGTATTTGTGTGGAAGGAATTTCTTCAAGAAATATAAAACATACTTTGCCCTTAAAAACATTGAAATAAGTGCCTTAACGTCTTTATTTCAAAGTTTCATATTTTTGAAAAAATATTATCCATTTCTTTTTTTTCCATAAGAAAAACTTGGTAACTTTTTCCTTATTATTAAGCACAACCTCACTATTCTATTTTCACTAATAAGCAAATTTTTGTTAAGGGCAGAGATGAGATTTCTAGCTTGCTAAATTCATTTATTTAGCTTGCAAATGCAAAACAATCCAACAAATAAAACTTACTTGAAAAGGTCTGTGACATTGACTCTCTGCTGGTTTCTGTTTATTCTGCCTTTGGCATCTGTATCTTGGTGCTTTTTGTTAGACTGGTGGGTTTTACAACCTCAGGAGTATGCATTGCACTTTGGAACTTTTTTCTTTATTACTTGTGTGTAGACAGCATGTTTTTCAGGATATGAACCCACATTGCCAGTGCCTCTGTGGCGGGACACTCTTCCACACAGTCCAGATTGATTCAAGGGAAACGCAGAAGTGGAGGTCAAAGTGTGTTACAAGTCAGGGCTGAAAAATACGCTTTAAAAATTAGGAATTTCTTGAAGGACACAGTGAATCTGATCAAACTGTTTTGTTTTTGAAAAATTGTTACTTGGCCCGTCTATTTTGAACTGTTAAAACATTTTGATGCCTTTTGTGGGTAAAACTAGTGCCTCTCTTTATAACATTGGTGGGGTTTCTAAAAGTTGTATGTCAGTTGATTTTTTTTTTTTGGTACGTTTATTTTAAATGCATAAATATTTAGAGGGCATATGTTATGAATTATTCTGCATATTTAAGAATCTTCTGTAAAGCAAATAACTACTTCCTGATTTGCATCAATATATTCTCTCTGTATTGGTCCAGTTTTTAAAATAGTGTTTGCTATTTGCTAATAGTTTTAGATCCCAATATGTATTAAAAGTACAACTCTAAAAAAGTTGCAAGTGAAATTGACAATTTCTTATTGAAACAATGGCTTAAGTTTTTTAATGTGTAGAGTTAACAGTTTAAAGAAAATTAGAGGACAAAATTGCAAAGGAATATATTTGATTCAACTATGTTTCATCCATTAAGGTTTCTAAACATTAAACTTGTTTTTCATAATAAAAAAGATTTGCTGCATTTACTATAAAGGCATCTTGGAACCCAATCTGTTTATAAGTTTCTTAGAATTTGCAATATTTTAATCTCGGTATATATAATCCTATATGCAGTTCTATAGGAGATACACTGAACATCTGACCGTTGTTAATCAGAAAGAAACATGCATTCCAGACTTATGGCTTGAAATATTTCCTAAAGAATCCTTTCATATTTTATGTTAATAGCTTTGTACAGCTGTTTAACAAAGATGAATACAACTGGTTTTATGTATGTTGACTTATGAATTATATCTATTACATTGAATATTTAGATTAAATGTGCTCATCCTGTAACTAAGGTTATGTCTTTGCAAAATAATAAAAATTAATTTCAGTAAGTATAAATCCTTTAAAAGAGTTGGGGTGTCAACTAGTTTACTTCACATTTTTATTATGTGTCTATTATCATGAATGAAATTATTTCATGCTTAATTACGCTCCCTTGTGTTTCCATAATAAAATTCTTGGAAAATGTTATTTTTTATTTATACATAAACCTTGAGTTCTCATAACTAGTGTTTTTCTAATACATAGTAGTATTTCTTATATTGAACATAGCTGGTGCTTTCACAGCATACCAATCTTTCTTAGAAAATGGATCAACCACTTTGTTCTTGGCTCCCTTTTGGCCACCGCACTTGTTCTTGTTGACCACCATGGCCTGGGAATGGAACCGGCAACCTTTTTTTAAAAAAAATATATTTTATTGATTTTTTACAGAGAGGAGGGGAGAGGGATAGAGAACTAGAAACATCGATGAGAGAGAAACATTGATCAGCTGCCTCCTGCACACCTCCTACTGGGGATGTGCCCGAAAACCGGCCACCTTTCAGTGCACAGGACGCCGCCCAACCAACACTGGCCAGGGCTGCACTGATTTCCTAAACCTTAATGACATACATGATTATATGTATTTTGAACATATTTACTTTGTAAATGGGGTTAACAATACCCATAGCGGGGACATCAAGAGGCTTACATAGGAGCTAAATGTTGAGAGCTAGACCCAAGAAGTGACAAAGTCTGCATCTCCCTGCCGGCTGTCATCCCTGGAGGAAGAGGAAGGGGACCAGGGCACTGGGGGCCAAGTCCTTCGGGACGACCCAGGTGGGAGGAAACCTCAGAAACGGAAATGGGGAAATTGAAAGCACCCGAGACAAACTGCCTGGCTCACTATTTTTTGTTTGTTTATAAAGTTTAATTTTTCAAAAAGTGCAGCTGATGGGACCTGTGCATGCATCTTCGCCATCACCTGGGGCATCGAGGCCTTTGGTGTTTCTGGTGTCAATTACCTGGGCTCTGTGCTTTGACACTAGTTGAATAAGCCCTTTTCCAAGGAGCTGAGGGCTGCCCTGGCCAGGAACCGAGGATCTTCAGTCTCAGAGGCAACAGCTGGGCACGCGTTGCTTTGTCAAGCAGGACTAGGAGCTGAGCTCGTCCTGCACTTGGCCTCGAGACCACCCCGATCTGTTCTGGGTCTTTGTCTTTCTTGGCCGACTCCCCAGTATCGTCCTCCTGCTTGTCCTTGGGCAGCACCGCAAAACTCGCAGAGCAGCTGCTACCCCTGCTCCCTCGCTGAGACGCGCTCACGGTCTTCCACGAGGACGTCGAAGCTCGTCGCAACCCTAATCAAGGTGTTTCTTTCACTCGCTGAGAAACTCCCAGAAAAACGCGAAAAGCCCGCTGGGACCCAGCTTCCCCCAATCATCTCCCACGGTAACCCGCAGGGGGCGTGGTCTGTGGGCCGGCCCCGCCTTCTTCC
>NW_006282748.1:2389985-2414209 GCF_000327345.1 Myotis davidii | reverse complement strand
CCGGGCCCCTCGCTGCGCAGGCGGCCTCCGGGTGCGGGGCAGGCTCTTCGGTCCCCGTTTCCCGGTCCTTGTACCGCACGGTGGTCCCCGGAGATGGCTGCCTGGCGGGGGCTGGCTTCCCGCAGAACCCCGGCCGTGTGATCAGTGGTGGGGGTGTTTGGGGGGAAAGAAACGGCTCCGGGGTGATCCTGACGCCAGCGATGCCGTCGGTGCTCACTGTTGTTTCTGGACGAGAGGGTTTCTGCCGAGCCTTGCTGTGTATTGCAAAGCGGGGCCGCACCTCACAGCGCGCACGTCCTGGAGGACGGGGAAGGCCGTGCGGCTGCAGGTGGCTGTTGTTGAGGGTGACAGTGATGGGCGTCCCCGGCCGCGGGCTGTTGGGGGAGGAAGGCGGTTTCCAGGCCTCCCTGGGACGGCCCAGGGGTGGGAAGGCACCTCCTGGGGCAGGGTTTGGCTGGTCAGGTGGGGATCCAGATGTGGTTCGGGCAGCCGAGGAGACTGGCTTTAACCGCTGGAAAACTAAAACTACTGCGGGAGGCGGGAGTGTGCTCTCCTCGGTCATGTTACCGCCTGTGTTGTATTCCTTTTAACTGTGTTGCTCTTGACAAGCGTTTGTGAAGGGCCTTCTGGGGGTCAGGCTCTGTGCTTAATGCCTCAGGGGTCATCTCGTTGAACTCGTTCCTCATCATCAGCCTGTGAGGTAAGGGGTGTTACCTCCGCTGGGCAGGTGTAGGGAGGTAGTTGATGCAAGTGCGACCAATTAAGTTTTGAAACAGTCATGCTGGTGGTTTCATCCCGTCCCTCCAGTGGACATTGGGTATTTGCTGGGCTGGAAATCTGTTTGGGGCGAGAGAGATAGAAACATCAATGACTGAGAGAATCATTGACCAGCTGCCTCTCGCATGCCCCATACTGGGGATCGAGCCCACAACCCAGGAATGTGCCCTTGACCAGAATTGATCCTGGGACCTTTCAGTTCACAGGTCGATGCTCTATCCACTGAGCCAAACCGGCGAGGGCTGGACACTCGTCTTTATCCCTTCCTCTTTACTCCTCTTCCTGACCTTCCCCCGTTTCCCAGGTACAATTCTTATATATCCTACTCCTTAGTCATTACAGCTACACAGCTGCTTGGGTTCCTTTTGTTGCCGTAAACCAAAACGCTAAATCCCTTTGCATCTTCCTAATGGCAACTTAATTTTAAGAGTTTGTTTTCTTTCCAATCCTAGATCCTGCACCGGTTCAACTTATAGTTCAGTTTTTGGAACAGGCCTCCAAACCTTCAGTTAATGAACAAAACCAAGTTCAGCCTCCACCGGATAACAAGAGAAATCGCATTTTAAAGCTACTTGCTCTGAAAGTGGCTGCACATCTGAAGTGGGACTTGGACATATTGGAGAAAAGGTATGCGAAATTCAAGTGAAGCTTATTGCTTTGGTGGCCCGGAAGCTGGGAGGGTCTGGCCAGGCCGACGATGTCAATTGTGTTTGTCCTCCCAGCCTTTAACCCTCACCCGAAGGCCCTCAATAAAATGGTGGGATCCAAAAATATTTAAAAATGAGTAAAAAGGAAGAAATTTATTTTGAAGTACTATTTAGAGAGCTTGGTTTATTTTTATATATGCTTTTATGATATCAGCCTTTAAAATGAAAGTTATTTTTCTGTATATTCTTGATAAAATATGCAAGTATTTTTTAAGAAAGTATTTGAGTGTTAGATGAATTTAAATCACCTTTTAAAGTAAAAACTTTATTAATATCAAGGCAGTTAATGGTGATAATGATTTGATGTGGTGACTAAAAAAATTCTCACTTAGTTTTAAGTGTTTCAATTTACTTTTATATATCTGAAGGAAATGGATAAAAATTAAAGCTATAACCCTGGCTGGTGTGGCTCAGTGGGTTGGAGCATCAGCCCATACCCGGAAAGGTTGTGGGTTTGACTTCCTGTCATACCTAGGTCGGGGGAGCATCTGAGAGGCAACTGATCCATGCTTCTCTCTGATCTTTCTCTCTCTCTCTCTCTCTCTCTCTTTCTCTCTCTCTCTCTTTCTCCCCCCTCCCTCTCTCTGTCTCTTTCTCTCCCTCTCCCCCCTTCTCCCCTCTCCTCACCTCCCCTTCTTCCTCTCTTCCCCTTTTCTTCCTCCAATACCCCTCTCTGAAAATCAATAAACATATCCTCGGGTGAAGATTAAAAAAAATAATAATGCTATGTTACATAATCTTATGAATTATTTGCTATTGAATAATAATTCAGTTAATTTTACTGGTCACAAATCAATAACTATCTCCCAAAATATCTTATTAGGATCAGTGTTTATTTGTTTATAAATAAATACTTTCAAACTATGCTTAGAAAATGGTTTAAAAATATTTTTATTGATTTTTAGAGAGAGAGAGAGAGAGAGAGAGAAACATCGTTGGCTGCCTCCTGCACACCCCCTCCAGGAATGGAGCCTGAAACCCAGGCATGTCCACTGACTTGCAATTGAACAAGCAGCCTTTCAATGTACAGGATGACCACCAACGGAGCCACACCAGCCAGCGTGAAAATGGTTTATTTTTATCCTCTTCTCACAATTTAAATAGAAATATCTTATAGAAAATTTGAAAAAATTCAGAAAATAGGAAATAATAGGAGCGGAGAAAAGTATTTTTAATATTTTTGTTGTTATTTTGCTTTATTTTTAAACAAAGTGTGATCATACCCTATATACTGTTTTGATTCCCCCCCCCCATATAACAGAATATCATGAACGTTTTCTCATTTTATGTGTATTTTGAAGATAATTCCATTGTATAATTTATTAACTTTTCCTTCATTGACAGTCATTTTGTTTTCCAGTTTTTCATTTTTATAAATCACAAAGCCTTAAATATATTTGTCCTTAAATCTTATCTGAATTTTTAGCTACATTCATAGTTTATATTATTAAATTGGTGGATCAGGTAGTATAAACATTTTTGTTAATGTTGTTGTTCATCCTCACCCTAGGATATTTTTTTCCATTGAATTTTAGAGAGTGTGGAAGGAAGGGATACAGTGGAAGAGAGAGAGAGAAACATCGATGTGAAGTAGACACATGGATTGGTTGCCTCTCATACATGCCTGGATTGGGGCCAGGGATTGGACCTGCAACCCAGGCACGTGCCTTTGACTGGAATTGAACCAGAGACCCTTTGGTGTGAGGGCCAACGCTCCAACCACAGGGCCACATTGGCCACAGCTAGTGTAAACATTTTTAAGGCACAAGTTGCCAGATTGCATTCCAGGAGAGTTGTATGAATTTTTAACTCTCATTAGTAGTGTTTAAATATTTTTTCCCACCACCCACCCATTCTCTAACATTACATATTAAAAATTTTTTTAAATATATTTTTATTGATTTTAGAGAGAGAGATAAAAACATCAATGATGAGAGAGAATCATCTATTGGCTGCCTCCTGCACTCCCCACACTGGGGATTGAGCCTACAATCCCGGCCTGTGCCTTGACTGGGAATCAAACTGTGACTTCCTGGTTCATAGGCTCAACCACTGAGTCATGCTGGCTGCGCAACATATTAAAATTTTAAAAATTCTTTAATCTGAAACCTAGCTATTAATAGACTCAAGAGGGATAGCAACAAATAGCAATGTGCACAAAAAGTGTGGTGTTTATGGTATAGTTGGAAAATTGAACATCCATTGGATATTTGGTGATAAGCAATTGAAAAATTTTTAGATGTGAAATTAATACTATAAATATGTTAAGAGTTACTTTTTGGGACCGCTATTCTGAAATACTTCGGGAAGAAATAATTTAATATTGGAAATTTGCTTCACAATAAATGGGAAGGAGGGAAGAGGGGAAGAGTAGAGATGAAACAAGATGGGCCATCAGTTGATAATTGCTGAACTGAATGATAGGGCATGGGGACTCGTTATACTATTCTGTCTACTTTTGTATGTTTAAATTGTTTTCAAAATACAAAATTTTCAAATCTTAAAATTGGATATTTTCAAATAAGTTGAGACAAATTAATAAGATGGCCCTGTAGATTTAGTCCTTTTAACAATGTAATTCTTTTCAGTGAAGATACTCAATTGTATATTTCGAGCTTCTTATGCAGCCAACGTGCAGACATGTATCTTTTGCTTCTTTTAAGTTTGTCTGTTCCAGTATTGAACATGCTGTTGAACGAACTGCTGTGCGTCAGCAAAGTTCCTCCCGGGACCAAGCATGCAGACATGGATCTGGCCACTTTACCTCCGACCACTGCCATGGCTATACTTCTCTACAATAGATGGTAAAAAATAAATAAATTTTTCTTTGAGGGTGCGCTCATTAAAGCTGGGGACAGTGAAACAAGAAAGGGCTCCGGATAGAAGAAGCAACAGGCGAGAGCCTATGCAGGCTGGCTTTGTTTCTTTAAAAATGTTGGAGGAAAGAAATGAAACCGGGCGGGGCTGCTTTGGCTTGCTGAGCAGTCAGAGGAAAGGGGGCCTTGGAGACAGGATCGGGGTACACCCGGGTCGAGCTGCTACTGCAGCTCGTAGGGACCCTTAAAATTCAGGAGATGCGTGCCTCTGGGGGAAAAGAAGGGGAAGGGAAAGGTGCAGGTGTGCTCCCAGGATGGAGAGCATAATGGTAACTTTTCTTACAAACCTAACGTGTTGGACAGCCTCCGTTTAAGTTCACTCTAGCTTCCAGCTGTGTGCATTTAAGGGTTCCTTATACTTCATTGCTCTCCCAGAGGATCTTGGGAAGTGAGTTTAATGGAAAAATCTTGTGACTGCGTAGATGGAAAGCATTCTGATTTATAAAAATTGTGGATGATTTAGAAAGTTTTTATGTCCATTCACACTCCCGGTAATTTATAATATGAATCTTCTAAGGAATACTTGAAAAAATAATTGAAGTGACATTTATAAGGTATTAAATTTTCTTTTTCCTGTGTTTTCTTCAGGGCAATTAGGACAATCGTTCAAAGTAGTTTTCCTGTCAAACAGGCAAAACCTGGACCTCCTCAATTAAGTGTGTAAGTTGGCAGATATAACCCTTACCTGGCACTTTTTTCATATGATCCTTGGAAATTTTTTCATCAGATTAAAAAAAAAATTGCAAATCTTTAATAACCTCTACATAAGTGACAGAGCGAAAATTGGAGGGCAAGAGGCCTTCCTCAGAAGCTGAAGTTGGAGGAGTTAGAGAATCATGTAGTGTTCTGCGTATTTAGCGTAGAAAGCTCTGAAAGAGAAGGGGAGTGCTTTGTGAATTGTGCCTTTCATCTTAATAAGTATCAGCTGACCTTCAAAATACTATGATTTTTTTCATTCAATTAAATTTACATGAAGATATATTTGTTTTTATGGGGGGAACTATTTTAACATATGTAAATATTTTAGAGTACAAAAGTTACTACAAAAGTTTGATCATATCTGGAATTTTAAGCCTAATTCTTAAATCCCAGGTGGCAGCTTATTAAAATTTGAAGCTAGAGAGCATAGATTCTAACTTGAAATAAATAAGCTTTTGCTGCCAGTAAGTTTTATTCTTTAATTGAGGTGTATGTGTTTTTTAATGTGAAGCATATGAGAAAATAATGGTAAAAGAACATTTTAATTCAATTTCTGTTTTTTTAAGCATGAAAAGAAATAGCATGAAAACATTTTTATTAAAATATAATCTTGTTTTCAAAGATGATGCTTTTAAGTTTTGAATTTTCAGTCCTTGGAGTAACATTTGATACTTTGCAATTATTTCTCTTTTAGTATGAATCAGATGCAACAGGAGAAAGAGCTAACAGAAAATATTTTGAAAGTGGTGAGTGTTGGCATCAGTTATACTTTAACATTCTGGGACACATTTAGAGCATATTTAGATGCTCCTCCTAACCTTAGGTATGTGAGAGTTGGCAAGGTCTATGTGCAGTGACATTTAGGTTTTCACTGTTTGAACACTGCTTGCTAATATTGTAGCTTGTACAGATTTTCATTATTAATTGATAGAGCTTTACTACCATTCTGTTGTCAAATATTTCATAATACTTTAGCAGATATGATATCTTTATATACTCTAAAAATTTTACGATAAACATTACTTATATTTTTTAGTTACTTTTGTAGTTAAAAAAATACAACAGATATTTTTTTAATTGATCTAGTAATATAAAAGTAGAAATGTGGGAGTTGCCATAATTTAAAAATGATCTCTAATTCTGTATTTAGCACCTACAAATTTTTTTTTTTTAATTTTAAGGTAACTATTTCAACAAATCTAATTGCATTCCTATTGTGTTAAAAAAGCTTTTTTAATAGCTTAGTACACTAAGCTACTAAGTATCCTGTAAATGTATTTTGATTAATATAGTCCATTGCTGCCATTTTTGAATTTTAATAATTTGTTTATTGAATTTTTATAGCTAAAAGAACAAGCTTCTGATTCTATTTTGGTACTAGAGGCAGCCCTTAAGTTGAACAAGGATCTTTATGTCCATACAATGCGAACATTAGATTTATTGGCCATGGAGCCAGGCATGGTAAATGGAGAAACCGAGAGTTCTACAGCTGGATTGAAAATCAAAACGGAGGAGATGCAGTGTCAGGTATTTATTTCAGTATTTAATTAGTGCATGTCAAATTTTTGGAAATCTTATGAGACCATCCCAGTATTATTTTGTTGTTGTTAATCCTCACCAAAGGATATTTTTCCATTGATTTTTTAGAGAGAGTGGAAGGGATGGGGAGAGGCAGAGAGAAAGAAACATCGATGTGAGAGAGACATATTGGTTGGTTGGCTCCTGCATGTGCTGCAACCAGGGACTAAGGCTGAGTATTGAGCCTGCAACCAAGGTACCAGCATGGAACCTGGCACCCTTTAGTCTGCTGGCTGATGCTCTTCTATGTGTTGAGCCAAACTGGCTAGGGCTTTTGAAAATATGTATATTTTTATTGATTTTAGAGAGAGGAAAAGAGAGGGAGAAAGAGAAACATCCATGGGAGACAATCACCAATTGGCTGACTCCTGCACGCCTCTTACTGGGGATTGAGCCTGCACCGTGGGCATTTGACCTGATTGAGGATCGAACTGTGACTGTCTCGTTCATAGGTTGATGTTCAACCACTGAGCCACTTTGGCTGGGCAATCATGTTAATCTTTAAAAAAAAAGTAGGCCTTATTTTCTTATATTGTTATTTTTAACATACTTTTATTGATTTTAGAGATGAAGGGAGAGAGAGAAACATCAGTGTGAGAAAGAAACATTGATGGGTTGACTCCTGTGCCCCCACTGCGGACTGAGCCCGCAACCCGGATATGTGCTCTGACTGGAAATTGAAACCTGACCTCCTGGTTGATAGGTCAATCCTCAACCACTGACCACACCAGTGGGGCCCCCTCCTCACACTTTTGGAGTGATTCCCCAGTATCTCTTCCCCTCTTCTATTTTAGAAGAACTCTCTACCATCTGCGACTTAGTGGGAGGAGGCAGAGCTTGCTTCTAGTAACACAGCTGAAAATTACAAAAAACGAGCTTTCTCTAGCCTTACCTGCTTGGAGGCAAGAATGTCACACAGACACTGCATCAAGAGCTAGCAAGTCAGTGAAGTGGGGATGATAGAGAATCCATTGTGATGATGAGTAGCAGCAACAGTGATAATCTAGTTTGCAGGGTCAGTACTAGTACGTGCGTATGAAGCTCCTGCTTTCAGGGTTTCTAGCACTGGTGGCTGAGGCTGATGAGCTGTGGACCAGGGGTGGGCAAACTTTTTGACTCGAGGGCCACAATGGGTTCTTAAACTGGACCGGAGGGCCGGAACAAAAGCATGGATGGAGTGTTTGTGTGAACTAATATAAATTCAAAGTAAACATCATTACATAAAAGGGTACGGTCGGAAAAAAACCAAAATGGCGACATAGGTTAACGCCGGAGATTGCTGCCACGAACAACCAGTTCAAATTACACCTAAAAGACTGAACGGACATCATCCAGAACCACAGGAAGGCTGGCTGAGTGGAAATTCTACAACTAGGAGGAAAGAGAATCTCATACCCAGACTCAGAGGAGGCGCAGTGCTGAAGTGAAATACTGAGGTACGAAGTGCGCGCGGAGCGGGCTGGCGGCGGAGGGGCGCGGTTGGCGTTTTCAATCGGGAGGGAGCTTCAGACTCTGAGCTCCCGATCCGGGCAAGTCTCTAGGGACCCAGACTCAAATGGGAGAAGCGGGACTGTCTGGCTTCGGTCGGAATTCGAAGGCAGCTTTCTCTCTGAGGTTTGCAGCAATTGCTGGGACTCGGTGAGACAGAGCCCCTAGGGACGGAACTGAGAGCAGCCATAACTGCTCCCTCCACCCGCCCTGTAGATCCCCTGGGACCCGCCCCGCCCAAGCCCTGCGCAGAGCCATTTGCTGGATAGCCTCAGGCAAACGCTAGATTAGCACCCCCCTAGAGATCCAGCACAGAAGCTCTCCCACTGCAGACACAGCTAACTCTCATAGCCAGTTAGCCTGGAGGTCAAATCACCCCCGACAACAATCAAGGCTTAACTACAACGACTGCACACAAAGACCACTAGGGGGTGCACCAAGAAAAGATAAAAAAATGCGGAGACAAAGAAACGGGACAGAAATGGAGGATACAGAGCTGAAAACCACACTTTTAAGGTCTTTCAGTAAGTTTCTAGAAACTGCCGATAAACTTAATGAGATCCACAAGAAATCTAATGAGACCCTCGATGTTGTGATAAAGAACCAACTAGAGCCGGGGAGGGTTCGGGGGCGGGAGGTAGGGGGGTAAGAGATCAACCAAAGGACTTGTATGCATGCATATAAGCCTAACCAATGGACATAAGACACTGGGGAATAGGGGAGGCTAGGGGACTGTCTAGGGCGGGGAAAAAAATGGACACATATGTAATACCCTTTGTAATAAAAAATAAAATTTGAAAAAAAAAAAAAAAGAACCAACTAGAAATTAAGCATACACTGACTGAAATAAAGAATATTATACAGACACCCAACAGCAGACCAGAGGAGCACAAGAATCAAGTCAAAGATTCAAAATGCGAAGAAGCAAAAAACACCCAACTGGAAAAGCAAACTGAAAAAAGAATCCGAAAATACAAAGATAGTGTAAGGAGCCTCTGGGACAGCTTCAAGCGTACCAACATCAGAATTATAGGGGTGCCAGAAGATGAGAGAGAGCAAGATATTGAAAACTTATTTGAAGAAATAATGACAGAAAACTTCCCCCACCTGGTTAAAGAAATAGACTTACAGGTCCAAGAAGCGCGGAGAACCCCAAACAAAAGGAATCCAAAGAGGACCACACCAAGGCACATCATCATTAAAATGCCAAGAGCAAAAGACAAAGAGAGAATCTTAAGAGCAGCAAGAGAAAGAAACTCAGTTACCTACAAGGGAATACCCATACGACTGTCAGCTGATTTCTCAACAGAAACTTTGCAGGCCAGAAGGGAGTGGCAAGAAATATTCAAAGTGATGAATACCAAGAACCTACAACCAAGATTACTTTATACAGCAAAGCTATCATTCAGAAGTGAAGGTCAGATAAAGAGCTTCACAGATAAGGAAAAGCTAAAGGAGTTCATCACCACCAAACCAGGATTATTCATTTCAAACGGGCCGGATCCAGCTTGCGGGCCGTAGTTTGCCCACGGCTGCTGTGGAGTCTAGTGTTTAGGTGGCTGCTGCAATGGTCTCTCATTAGACCAGTGTGGTTCTTGTCCTGACTGCGTGCCTCCCTTACCCCTTTGTTTTTCAAGCCTGATTCTTTGACCTTACCAATAATTCTGTAGGCCACCTGAAATCTTACCGGTAAATCTATTTTCTGCTTCGTCAGAGTTGGTTTCTGTTGCTTGTAATGAAGGTCATTCATTCACTTCTCGTTGAAATGTTTTTTTCTTATGGATGTACCTGTATTTTGCTGAGATAAAGATAATTTTGGATTTTGTCAACTTTTAAGTACATGAAAAATTACTAAGCAAATTGGTGTTCATTACCATTTTAGGTGTGTTATGATTTGGGTGCAGCATACTTCCAGCAAG
The DNA here is from genome assembly GCF_000327345.1 of Myotis davidii. NCBI lineage: Eukaryota > Metazoa > Chordata > Mammalia > Chiroptera > Vespertilionidae > Myotis > Myotis davidii. Next base: position 2,404,165 of record NW_006282748.1, on the reverse strand, counting down.
GCTCTACAAATTCAGCTGTCTATGAAAATGCCAGAGAAAAATTTTTTAGAACCAAAGAACTAATTGCAGAGGTAAATACGGTCATACCAGGCACATAATATTCAATCTTTTACAATATTGTACATTTTTTGGCTTTAATATTTTTGATAAACGGTAAGTGTTTATTGTAGTAACTCTGCCAAGTTCAAAAAAATACTGAAAACAGTTGTTAAAAATCTATACCACCACTGCCTGGAAATAACCCCTGTTGTCATTTTAACTTCTGATTTTTATTCTTTCTGTATGTATTTATATAGTTAAGCTTATTCTGTATATACTACTTTGTGTCTTGCTTCAATCTTGAATAGACATTTAAAATGTATTCTATTCTGTGATTTGCTTCATTTCCCTGATGTTAGGGCATTTAGGTTGCTTACTGGTTCTATTTATTACAAAGCAGCAATTTTATATCTCCAAGCATAAGTTTTTCTTTGGATTTTAGTTGCTTTCAAGTTAAATTCTTGCAGGTAGTAATTGCCACTTCCAGTGGTGACTTGTTTATTTGTCCCAATCCTCACCCGAGGACATGCTTAGAGAGAGGAGACTGAGAGGGAGGAGGAGAGAGAAACAAACACTGGTTGGTTGCCTTCTGTAAGAACCCAAACCTGGGTATGTGCCCTGACGGGAATCAAACTGACAGCTGTTTAGTGCACAGGAGGACACTCAACCAACTGAGCCACTCTGGGCCCACTATTTTTTATAGGCTGTAAACCAACTTGTTTTGCCAGCTACCTTTCTCTAAGAGTACTCTGATCAGCAGTGACGTTTCTTTTTTAATTTGCTAATTTGGTGAGTGAAATATAGTATCTTTAAAAATTTTGTGTTTTCTTAGTTCTTAATAAGGATAAACTTTTTCAAGTGTTTATCATTTGCATTTTTCTTTGTATGGTTCAGACAGCTGAAATTTGAAGTGTATAACTGTTTTTGTATGCTTGGTGCCTAGAAACTGTCCCACTTCAGTCTCCTTTCCTCACCAGAGAAAACAAATTTAAATTCTCCAGAGATCTATGTTAATTCTAATCTGGATTTATTGGGAATCCCCATTTTACTTTGCGTGGGGTACTCATCAGATTTCTAATTTTATGGCATTTAGGGAGAGTAATTTAAAGCTTTAAATTTAAAAAAATGTCTTTAAAACAGTTTTTCTGTTTTGGTAGAAGCATTCCTGTTCTTTCTAGTTGAGTGAAGATTGAGCTTTCTCTGTTCTCCCCCTGTAAACTTCTGCCAAGTATTATGTATTTTTAAATATTTTAAGTTTTTAACGACGTTTACTCTGTTAATCAAATTCTTAATTGTCATACCTACTTAGAGTGATAATGTCTACCTGTATGTTCGCCTGAAAACTCTAAACCAGGAGTCAGCAAACTTTTTTGTAAAGGGCCACATAGTAGATATTTTAGCTTTTGTGCACCTTACATAGTATTTGTTGCATATTTTCATTTGTTGTTTTTTTCCCTTTAAGACCCAAAGAATTATTCTTAGTTCAAGGGTTCTACAAAAATAGGCTGCAGGCTAGATTTGGCCCATGAGCAATCATTTTTCTGACCCTTGTTCTAAACTTTTAACCTGTATATTTTTTATGTTTCCTCCAGCCCCGCATTTTTCTTTAACATTTTCTTGTATTGTTCAGATGCACTAAGTGGGTGTTAGACTATTGTTTCTGTTACATTGATGGATAATGATATATACCTCTTACTTTACAGATAGGTTCATTATCTCTTCATTGTACCATAGATGAGAAGCGGCTAGCTGGCTATTGTCAAGCATGTGATGTTCTCGTACCTTCTTCTGATATTACATCTCAACAGTTAACTCCATATAGTCAAGTCCATATTTGTTTGAGATCTGGCAATTATCAGGTAAGTCTTACGATGGAGTTGCATTAGTGTAGTTGAAAAATTTTGGAAGCTAGATAGAACTGAATTTGAATCCTGGCACTATCATTTAGTATTTGTCTGATTTGTGACAAATCAGACTGTGAGATTGGCCTATAAAATACTGGTAGTAATTATCCAATTTCATAGGCTTCTTGTGAGAATTAAGTGAGAAGTTACTGCGTATAAACTCTGAGGCAAAGCACTAAATAGATGCTGACTATTATTGATACGATCCTTTCTTGAAGTTACACAGTTTGCCCATTTTAAGTGAATTCTGTAAGAATCTTTATATGCAGGACTTTTAACTTTTAAAATTACAGGTAGAGAACTTTTAGTGTTATGCAGGCTAAAGTTTTTTTTTAAAGTTTCAATTACAGTTGACATTCAGTATTGTATTCATTTCAGCTGTACAGCACAGTTATTACACATTTATATAACCTACAAAGTGATTCCCCCAATAAATCATGCACACACCTGACACCATGTATAGTTATTAGAATATTATTGAGTGTATTCCTTAAGCTGTACTTTACATCCCATAACTATTTTAATCCCTTCACCTTTGTCACCCAAGCCCCTCCCATCTGGCTACCATTTGTATGCCTGGTGTCTAGAAAACGTCTCACCAGAGGAAAGCAGACCGAAATGTTCTCTGTATCTATGAGTGTGCTGCTGTCTTGCTCGTTTATTTATTTTGTTTTTTAGATGCCATATATAAGTGAAATCATATGGTATTTGTCTTTCTCTGACTTATTTCATTTAGCAAATACCCTCTATATGGAGACTAAAGTTTTGGGTCTGATTTGAAAGTATAACCTTGTAGCCTAGCCTTACTATAGCCACTGCAAATATTAAGACTGGAGGAGAAAGTGAATGGCAGTTTGGGTAGTTTTGGATGGTACGTTCCATGAGGGAGGGAGCATCTGAGATCTTGTTCCCCGGCAAGTGTTGTCAATTGGCTCAAATATCTCTTACCCAAATTTTCATTCATAAATAAGTGTAACATTTTGTGATTTTTCCTCAATGTGTGTTTTTACTATAGAAAGACTTATTTTAAAAATTTATTTTTGAATTTAATATTTTTGGGGGGGCATGGGAGACTTTAAAAGTAAAGAAACTTTGCCATGATTTTTGAAATGGATGCAATTTTATGTCTATGTTCTAGGAGGTAATAAAGATTTTCATTGAAGATAACTTAACTTTCGGTTTACCTGTCCAGTTCCGACAGTCAGTACTGAGAGAACTCTTTCAGAAAGCTCAACAGGGGTAAGTAAGTAAATCAAAGAATTACTTTTTGATTTTTGAATAAAAGAGCAAGTGTGCATTTCAGGTTTATCTGAAACACACCTGCAAATTACCTATAAGTCTGTGACAATACTTTCACTTTTGTTAGAATATAGAAATTAACATAGTCAGAGGAACCCTTAAATGTTCTATTAAAAAGTGCTTGGGGGAAAAAAGATTATACAAAATAGAATTCGATTCTGTTACCTAGTTTGTAACTAAATTGTCCCTTAATAAACTCAAAACTTTTCTGTTATGCTTTCCCCCCTCGCTTGGGTATTTACTAGTGTGCCTGCATATCCTAAAATCTTAATCTCTCAAGAATAAATGGCTCATTCTTGTGAATTTAGTTTTGTAATATATACCTTTTTTCATTTAAAAAAACATTAGTGCATCTACTTTTGTATTCTACAGAAATGAAGCTCTAGATGAAATCTGTTTTAAAGTCTGTGCCTGTAACACGGTCCGTGATATATTGGAAGGTAGAACAATTAGTGTTCAATTTAACCAGCTATTTCTTAGACCTAATAAAGAGAAAATAGACTTTCTCCTTGAGGTAAGACACTATTTCCCCTTTTGACTTACAGTTTTGCTTTAAGACCAGTGATGTCTTAGTTGCCAAATCCAGTGCCCTCTTTTCTGTCTTCATCTGACCTGATAATTGATACTCCTGACAGACCACACTCTTACCTTCCCGCTTTCCTATTTCTCCTACATTATTGGATTTTCCTGGGTCCTTCATTGGCTTCTATTTTACTCTCCCTTTAGTGTTTTTGTTTTACAAAAGTTTTGTCCTTGGCTCTTTCATCTTCTCAGGTCCTTTTTTATTCTCATCCAAAGTGTCAGTCACCTTTTCTATCACCTGTTTCCTAAAAACTTTCAAATCATACCATTAACCTCCTCTCATGTCAGTTCTAGAGTCTGTGCTTCTACGGGATCTTTTAGCCTCTTTATTTTATTGTTTTAATGTAATAGACAATGAGAGAAGTACATAAAGCATAAGTAACACCACTTAGTTCCAAAGTGCAACATTACCAACACCGTGAAAGTCCTTCTTATGCTCTTTCCAAATCCTCTCTGCCTCTCTTTGAGGAAATCGCTGTGCTGCCTTCGATGATAATCCTTTCCTTGCTTTTCTTCTTAATTGTATCACCTGCAGGAAGCAGCCAATCAGTGATTCTCATCATTGATGTTTCTATCTCTCTCCTTTCCTTTCCTCTCTGAAATCAATAAAGAAATATATTTTTTTAAAAGTTCTATTAATTTATCTTTGAGTTTGTTTTTCTAAACAGTCTCATTTGTAAATAATGCATTTTGGTTTTCCCCTCTAATCTTTTCATTTTTATTTCTTTTTAATTGTTCTTATTGCTCTGACTGTGACTAGTACAGTGTTCAGTATAAGCGGCTCTGGTGCGCTTCCTGGTCTCATTCTCAGTTCAGAGGAAAAGCTTGCACTGTTTCACCATGTGGAATGATGATAATTTTGTTTTTCCTGTAGCTCTTCCTGATGTGATTAAGGACATTTTCATCTATCCTTAGTTCACTAAGGGCTCTTTTTAAAAAATCATGAATGATTTTTAGATTTTATCAAATGTTTTCTCTATGTCTATTACAATCTTGTAAATTATTTTTCTCTAATCTATTAATGTGAAGTATATTAATTGTGTTAAACTATCTTTGGAACAACCAATTAGGTCATGATTTTTCAAAATTTTAGTTGACATGATTAGCATAACTGCTTCAGATGTATGTCATGATTTTTAAAAAATATATATTGCTTGATTTGGTTGGCTAATATTTTAAGATTGTTAAACATTTTTTTGCAAGACTGATGCATTTGCTTTTTTGGGGTCTTGCTTTTGATTTTGGTTTCATTGTCATGCTTACCTTATAAATACACTAGAGACCCAGTGCACAAATTTGTGCATGGGTTGGGTCCCTCGGCCTGGCCAGCAATTGGGGCTGATCGGGGCTATCTCGCCCAGTCCCGATCATGGCCAGCTGGCCGGGGGGATGGACCGTGGGAGGCTGGCTATGGGAGCGCACTGACCACCAGGGGTCAGCTCTTGCATTGAGTGTCTGCCCCCTGGTGGTCAGTGCGCATCATAGCGATGGGTCGATTGGTCGTTCAGTCACTTAGGCTTTTATATGTAGAGATTGGAAAAGTTAGTGTAAAAATGGACTCATTGCTTCGTTTGATGTTTGATATAATTTCAGAAATGAAGTATTTGGGACTAGAGACTTTTTTGTGAGAAGATTTTTGGCTTTGGGTCCATTATATCAGTGATTGTAGAGCTATTCTTCCTTAATAGTTTTAAGAAGTTATTTTCTAAGAATTTGTCTATATTATCTAAATTTTTGTGTTAGTGTTAAAGTTTTTATTACCTTTATAATGTTATAACATTTATAGATATGTTCCTTCTTGTTTTTAATGAGGCTTTTAAAAAAATTGAGGTGAATTCACGAAACGTATATTACGTTACTTACCAGAAGTTAACAAATCTTCCCTAACTTGTTCCATGGCACATGTACATGCCTCTCTAAATGTGAATAATCTGATATGAAAAGACACTCAAGTGTTACAACTGGTTTCTGTAATTATTTTTATTATTTTCTAAACCTTGGTTAATTTTTTTAAGCATTAGTTTTATAGCTATTAGTTTAGCTATTACTGATACTTCTTTGCAACTAAGATGAATCTTCTCTTGCTTTTCTGACAGTAGCTACTGGTTCTCATAGTTTATCACTACATATAATTGGTAACAATTTATAAATTATGGGAGAACTTTATACTGTGCTAAATAGACTATTCTTAATATCTGCAGTTATTGAAATAATTAGATTTTACTCCTTCTCCCCATTGTGGATTTTAATTTTTTGATATCATCTTTTAATTTAACCAAATTTGTGATTGACATACGGCTGAAAAAGGAAAATTCAGTTGTTTTTAAATTGTAACTTTTTATACTTAGTGTATATTTTTTAAAGCCCATACTCAAATGAAAATACTCAAACTTCTAGGTATGTTCAAGATCAATAAACTTAGAAAAACCTTCAGATTCTTTGAAAGGAAACATGGCTTCTTTTCTAAAGTAAGTACCTTGCTTTTTTTCTTTTCCTTAACTTTGAACTTAGTCCTGTGAGGAAAGAACCTTTTATTACTTTTTGTATTTGAACTGCATATCTTATAAACAGGCAGTAACTGGTACTTGAGAACCAGATATGGTTGAGATTAGTGCAGCCTCACAGAACTTATGATTGTATAGTTACTCTTATATTGTCATTGATATCACAATTTTAAATAAGGACCAAAGTGAAATTTTAAAATCTATTTCAAAATATTGTTAATGCAGTTTATGAAATGGTGATCTGTTAAATGGTTTGTTAACAAAAATTGGTTAATATTGTTTTTCCCCCTAACTAAATCATGACCTTTTTTGTTTTATAATATTTCTTACTGATGTAGGAATGTGTGTCTGGGGTTGGAAGATCTGCAGTATGTTTTCATGATTTCTTCACATGAGCTGTTCATTACATTGTTGAAAGATGAAGAACGAAAGCTACTTGTTGATCAGATGAGGAAGAGATCCCCTAGAGTAAACCTGTGCATTAAACCTATGACTTCATTTTATGACATCCCAGGTGAGCTCTCCAGTCTGCTAGCTAATGTTGGCACATTTTGCCCCTCAGTGTATTTGAGGATGCCCTCTTAATTGTTTTAATTTGCCCTTATGTTAGTAATTAATAGAAATCTACCTGTCTTCTGTTATTATATTTCTATCTAGGCAGTTAAGTGCTGAGACTTTGCTGAGTCTGTGGTTAGTGGAGAATTAGGTCTAGATACAGAAGAGATTGTAGCTAGGGAATAGACCAAGGTAGCTCTGCTGCTAATGTGTTCTTGGGAAGAAACAAAAGAGGTGGGAGGGGACTGGTAAAAATAAGCTTTAAAACTTAGTATGGGTGAGGTAGAGAATTCAGTTGGCTTAACAAAAAGGCAAAATTTTAGCAGCTTTGAAGCTCACTGGATTTAAACTGATTTACTGTTGTAAAGGAAAGGAATAACATTAACACATAAAATGCTGGAAATTGAGGACTGTCTCACAGGTTAGTTGTAATTAAGGGTTTTAATGATCATTTCATGATTCTTTGAGAAGGCAATATTTCCTCCTCCTCTTCCTCTCCCTTCAAAAAACACACATTTTAAATATTTGTTATTTAAAATTATTATTCAAAATTAACCTTTTATTTATATGTGCTTTTGTTAACACATTATGTCAAGAAAGTAGGAGACTATCTACATAAGTTAGTTTTTATCCATATATACCACATAGTTCTTTTCATGAACCACTTAGTGATTTTTACCTTTGTTTATATTTTCATCATCTTTATTAAATGAATTTTTAAATGCAGACATAATACAAATTGTATTAGGTTTTCTCTGAGGATAAAGCAAATACGTAAATTACATTATGTTGGTGAATCAGTTCTGAAGGTCAGAGCTGTTTTTGAATTAGATATACTAAGAATAAAAACCCCATAGATATAATACTTACATACACAATTTCAATAAGTTATCACTCATACTTACATGATTATTTACACCCTTGAATTAAATCATTATTAAAATAGGAATCTCTTCCTTTCTTAGCCTCAGCAAGTGTCAACATTGGCCAGTTGGAGCATCAGCTGATATTGTCAGTGGATCCCTGGAGGATTCGGCAGATTTTAATTGAATTACATGGTATGACATCAGAGCGCCAGTTCTGGACAGTATCCAATAAGGTAAGAAACTCTGTCAAGAACAGGTAAAAAAAAAAAAAAAAAGAGCAGGTAATAAAATTACTCTTGTTTTCTAATGTAATTTAATCGGAGAGTTGTTACCTGTTTTGAGAATGAAGACTCCTTTTATTTGCCAACAATTTAGAACCTTCACATGAAATAATTGTACTTTGAACATCCATTGACAGAGAAATAAAAAATGTCAGAAAAGATACTATTAAATCAGTAGCCTCTAATAATGTTTATATCCCACTTATTATAGCATATACATATACTTTAAATATATCTGTAAATCCTATATAATAAAGAGCTAATATGCTAATTAGACCAGACAGCGGAACGACCTTCCAGAACGACCAGTGGGCGGGGGGTAGGGCCGCGAGGCAGGCAGGGCTGCGAGGGCCTACTCTTGCATGAATTTCGTGCATCAGGCCTCTAGTATATAAGTAAGATATTTATGTAGTTTGTAGCTAATACTTGCTATGTGCTTAATAGGGTGTTTTTGTTTTTTAATGCCTTCGTGAGGTCTAAAGCCTACAGCTAGGAACCAGTTCATTAAAAGTTCTTTATAGACATTTTTGGGTCTAGGTATTCATTTAAACCCCTAGCCAGGCACCATGAGCCCTACCCAGTGCTGGATCCCAGAATTCCCCTGGCTTGCCTGTGTGCCATGGCTGACAAGGAAACACCCTTTGATGATGCAGTAGAAGAATGTGGGGTCAACAAAGAGTACAAAATATGGAAAAAGAACATCCCTTTTCTTTATGATTTAGTGATGACCTATCTGAAGTGCCCAGCCTAACTGCTCGGTGGCTTCCACATCTAACCAGACCAGAAGGGAAAGATTTGGCTTGTCCTTGGGACACACATGTCAGATGAACAAAACCACCTGTTACAGCCAGTGTGAAGCTCCCTCATGGTGACACTGTGAGAAAGGAGGATTTGGAAGTTTTGGTTCTGTTACTAGAAAAGTTGAAATAGAAATCAAGGTCAGCCATGAAAGAATAAATAGGTCACATTATATTAAGAGAACCCTTGCATGTGATGTTCTTGTTTTTGACTATACAGAACATCCTTCTAAACCAGATCCTCTGGAGAATGCAGCCCAGACATGTGTCTTCGTGGACATCAGAAGGAAGGCTATGGGTTTTCTTAGAGCCCAAATCTCTGTGGGCACTTCCTTAGTGCTTCAGATGACTACACCATCTGTCTGTGGGACATCAGTGCTTTTCCACAGTATGGAAAAGTTGTGGATGTGAGGCCCATCTTTATAGGGCATATCGCAGGAGTAGGAGATGTTTCCCGGCATCTGCACCATGAATCTCTGTTTGGGTCATTCGCTGATGATCAGAAACTTATGATCCGGGATAGTAGTTCAAATAATACTGACAGATCAGACCAAGCCAGTCAGTGGATACAATGCTGAAGTGAACAGCCTTTCTTTCAGTCCTTATAATAAGTTCATTCTTGCTACAGGATCAGCTGGCCTTTTGGGATCTGAGAAATCTGAAACTTAAGTTGCATTCCTTTGAATCAGTAAGGAAGAAATATTTCAGGTTCAGTGGTTTTCTCACAATGAGACTATTTTGGCTTTCAGTGGTACTGATCGCAGACTGAATATGTGGGTTTTAAGTAAAATTGGAGAAGATGCAAAAGATGAGCCATTGGGGTTGTTTATTCATGGTGGTCACTGCCAAGGTATCTGATTTCTCCAATGAACCTTGGGCGATCTGTTCTGTGTCAGAGGACAGTTAGCATACAAATGTGGCAAATGACAGAGACCATTTATAATGATGAAAATCCTGAAGGAAACATGGATCCAGAGGATAGGGGTCTTAGATTACATCTGTACTACGTGTGATTTTAGACTCCCCCTTTTCCCTCTCTCATCTCTGAAATTGATTTAACGCTGGCTTTGAGACAGACTTTGTTCAGCTATCCCTCTAGAGTAGGTACCATTACCAAATTGAGGGTGTTTTCTAAGTATTAACTGGGGGACTTGATTAAGTGAAGCCACCGACTTATATTTAAGTTTCCTAAAGGAATTTTCCAGTAATATCTAAAGTAGCCACTGAAGGGGGAATATCGTGTGTGCTTATTTTATTTTTCTTATGCTATATCACTACGTTGTTCAGACTCATTTAAATAAAGGCTAGAAGTAAGTAAAGAATAGAAGCAAGTGAGGTGGGTGTATGAACCATGAAGTATAAGTGTTGCAATATGTTATTTTTATTCAGGAAGTAGGAAGATTCAAGTCATATAAATTTCTATTTTAAAATCTTCATACCTGACTTTCTGGGATGCACATTTTCCTATGTAGACCGGTCTCCTCTTAGTTTCATAAGTTAAGTTAGAATTACATGTTTATCTTTCCCCTTATATTTTCGCTTGTTAATGTATTTTTTAAGCTCTTTTTCTAAAAAATAATTTTTTAAAGTTGATTTTAGAGAGAGAGGAAGGGACGGGAAAGAGAAAGGGGGAAACATCGTGCCTTTGCCTCGCTTACATGCCCCAACTGGGGGTCGAACCTGCAACCTGGATATGTGCCCTTACTGGGAATAGAACCAGCAACCTTTTGGTGCATAGGGTGATGTTCAACCAACTGAGCACGCTGGTGGTCAGGGCCTTAAGCTCTTTTTATACCCTTTTTTCCTTTCTGTGAAATGGTTTTTTAAAAAAACTTGGGACCACCAAGTTGTAAAGATGTATGTTTTTACCTGGCAGTTATACCATGGGTAGACTGCCTAGTTAAGTTGAGAAGAGTGAGTTAATAGCTTGTATTTGTTTTTAAAATTAAAATAATCCTGGATTTTAAAATGAACCCAAACAAACAGGTAATGTATATACCTGTTTCTGAGGTTATCTGTTTTAACAGCTTTCCTGCATGGAAGTGCAAATGAAAATAGCTATATATTTTTTGGGACTTGAACCTGCAAGTGCAGTGAATTGGGAAATTGCTGTGAACATTAATTGGGCCTCATTAGTATTGACATGGTTATTAGTGTTCATTTTTATAGATGAGTAAGTATAACATAATATTAGAGAGGGCGTTCTGACACTAACTACCTGAGTTTATAATCAAGTTCCATACTTTCTAGCTATATAACCTTGAGCAAATTATTTAACATCTGTCTGCCTCAGCTTCCTGAGTTATCAAAAAGGGGATAACTACCTACTTCATGGTACTGTTGTGAGGACTACATAAGTTAATACATATACTCTTTTTTTCTATAACCTTCAGAATGTTCCAGTCAATTTAATGATTTATTACTGACTCATTATAGTGAATATGTTCATTTTGAATAGCATTTTATTATGACTTATTTTTTTTAAAGATGACATTTGCATGATTTATTTAAATGTGATTGAAGATTATTAGAAGGTATTTATCTAGATTTGGATTTCTCTAAGTGTTTATATTTACATATTTTATTTATTCCAGTGGGAAGTACCTTCTGTTTATAGTGGTGTTATCCTGGGAATTAAAGACAATTTAACAAGGGATTTGGTATACATTCTCATGGCCAAAGGTTTACACTGCAGTACTGTTATGGTGAGTAAAAGTGTACATTAACTACTGGTTAAGAATATGCTTTAATATGAAAGCCAGGAATTAGAATTTTCTATTTTTCTGATCTTAAAATGATAGCCATTGGCCTAAAAGGATTTTTAAAAAATATATATATTTTTAATTGATTACTGAGAGAGGAAGGGAAAAGGAGAGAGAGAGAAACATCACTGATGAGAGAAAATTATTGATTGGCTGTCTCCTGCATGTCCTCTACTGGGCATGTGCCCTGACCTGGAATCAAACCTTGACCTCCTGGTGCATGGGTCGGTGCTCAACCACTGAGCCACATCAGCCGGGCCTAAAAGGATATTTGAAAAGGTTTGTTCTTTTTGTGTGTGTGTGTGTCCTCATAACTGTACCAAACTGGTCTTGGACATATGGATACTGGTCTATTCCTTTTTAAATATCTGGAGACTCTGAAAAATCATTATTTATAACCTTTAGGATTCATTTAGTAAAGATTGTGTTCCAAGCTATAAAAACAAAACAAAATCCCTTAAAATGTCTTTCATAGCTTTTTTTTTTAAGTTTTTTAAAATTTGATAAACTGTATTAACTTTCTTCCTTTTTAAAATATATTTTTATTGATTTCAGAGAGGAAGGGAGAGGGAGATAGAAACATCAATGATGAGAGAGAATCATTGATCAGCTGCCTCCTGTGCGCCCCCTACTGGGGATTGAGCCTGCAACCTGGGTATCTGCCCTTGACCTAAATAGAACCTGGGACCCTTCTGTCCCCAGGCGGGCGCTCTATCCATTGAGCAAAACAGGCCAGGGTTCATCTACATTTTTCTTTAAAAAAAAAAACACCAAAAAAACAACAACTCTGCAGAGGGTGTTATTTCAGTTTTTAGGTGAGAAATCAGAGACTCAAAGGTATTAAATTGTCCAAGGTCACATAGCTAGTAAGTGGCATAAGTGCTAGAAAGGATAGAGAAAAGAGAGCATATTAGAGAAATCTTAAAGAGGTAAAATCTAGAATTGATTGCTGATTGGCTGTGGAGGGCAAGAGGGAGAAAAGGATCACGATGATGCTCAAGTTTCTGTTTTGGGTGCCAGGGAACAGATGGAAGTGCCAACAAGTGAATATAAGAGAAAAACATTTTTGAAGGGCAGATTATGAGTTCCTTTTTACAGTGTTTAATTTGGGCCTGCAATTGGATACATGAGCCTGAAGCTTGGGAGTGGTCTGGGCTGAAGATACCGATTTGGGAGTCATCAAAGATCACTCAGGGAGAATATACACAGCTTGGAGGGTGCAACATTGGGTCCAAGAAAGGGTGGTGTGATGGACATGAGGACCAGATACATGTGGAGTTATAGTAGAGAATGTCTAGAAAAAGTTCAATAAGGTAACTGAAAAGTGTTCAGTAGATTGGACAATTAGAAGATCTTTGTTTAGCTCTGGCTGAGTGGCTCAGTTGGAGCATCATTCTGTATACCAGTAGGTTGTGGGTTTGATCCCCTCTCAGAGAGACAATCAATTGATGTTTCTCTCTCAAATCAATAAAAACATCCTCGGGTGAGGATAAAAAATAAAAAGGTGAAGATCTTTGTTTATTGAACTGTTTCTTCATTATGATGGGGTAGAAGCCAGACTGAAGGGGTTCTGGGGAGAGTGATGGAAGACTACTCTTTGGAAAAATTAGGAGATGTGTAGGAAAGCGCTTGGATTGTAGCTGATTTGATTTACTAGCCAATTATGTAGATTAATAGTGTTGTGTGCAAAGATTTTAGAATATGGAATCTTGTTGAAGGGTGTAAGGTGTAAGGTGTATGGAGAAGGCTGGTAGGAATTTTACACTCTTATAACGTATATAACACATATAACTTATGTAAAAAATTTTATTTTTGTTTTATAATTTATGTAAAACTTATTTAGTAATATGGCATATAATTTATATTGATTGATTATTGGATCTTTTAAAAAAGTTTCAAAAGAATTAAATATTTATTGGAATAAATCACCAATACAGAGATGATAAAGAATAAGATAATTTAGCCTCATTCCCTGAGATAGTTAGTGTTAATCATTTAAATTAATCTTTCTCTTTGCTCTGTACTCATAAAGTTACATATTTTTGGTTTGCAAGGAAAGGTGATCCAGGCTATTCTATTACTTCTTTTTATAGGACTTTTCCCATGCTAAGCAGTTATTTGCTGCTTGTTTGGAGTTGGTAACAGAGTTTTCACCCAAACTTCGTCAAGTCATGCTGAATGAGATGCTGCTTTTGGATATTTATACACATGAAGCTGGGACAGGGCAATCCGGAGAGAGGCCTCCTTCTGATCTTATTAGCCGGGTGCGGGGCTATCTGGAAATGAGGCTTCCCGGTAAGACTTCCACAAAGCTACATTTCAGAAACTCCTTACTCAAGTAATTGTGGGAAAGTCCAAGAATGTTTCCTTGACTTTTTACTCTCTGAAAAAAGTTATTTCTCTCCAAAAACAGAGTTCAGATGTGGACTTCACTTGAGAACAGTGGGGAAATGTAGGAATCTAGTCATTTCCTAAGATTGCTATAACTAAGTACCACAAACCAGATGATTTAAAACTATAGGAATTTATTCTCTCATCGTTTGGAGACTGTACCTGAAACCCAGGTGTCTGCCTGCAGGGCCATGCTCCTG
>NW_006282748.1:2366019-2389969 GCF_000327345.1 Myotis davidii | reverse complement strand
CCTTGCCTCTCCTTAGCCTGTAGCTATGTCACTCCAGCATTTGCCACCTTTTTTCTTCCCTTAGTTTTCATTTTTCCTCCTCCTTTATATGGCATTCTGTGTGTGTGTGTGTGTCTGTGTGTGTGTGTGTGTGTGTGTGTGTGTGTGTGTGTTTGCTCTTATAAGGGACCAGTCATTGGATATTGGATTTAGGGATTGCCCTAGTTCAGTATGACCTCATCTTAGCTAAGTATATCTGCAAAGACCCTATTTCTATGTCAGGCACATTCTGAGGTTTCAGGTGGACATGAATTTTGAGGGGACACTACACTACAGAAACTATATTGCAATTTGAAGATACTCTGTTAAAACAATCTGTGTCCTTAAAGGTACATCTTGAAGGTTTATTTCCCCGTTACCATCATAATCACAGGAAGGCCTCAAAATGATTGCCACTGAGTCAGGAACTCACTGTGGTCACTTTAAGAACAGTCCTCTCTTGTCCCAATCTAAATGTAAATATCTTATGAAAAGGAGCTTGTATCATTTATCACCTATGTTATATATGCATCTTGCTTAGTTAAAGCAGTTTAATGTTACGTATTTTAATAAAGTCTTTAGAGCAATTAAATCATTCTATACATATTTAGAAAAATATTTATATTTTTTATTTATTTCAGAGAAGAAGGGAGAGGGGAAGAGAGAAACATCAATGATGAGAGAGAATCATTGATTGACTGCCTCCTGCATGCACCACACTGGGGATCAAGCACACAACCCAGACATGTGCCCTGACTGGGAATTGAACCATGACCTTCTGCTTCATAGGTTGATGCTCAACCACTGAGTCATGTCGGCTGGGCCATACTATACATATTTAATGTTATGAACAGTAAAATTGAAGTGTAAAGGAAGGTGCTAATGTGTCAAAACTGAAATGGCTGCTGACCCTCTGGGGTCTTTTAAATGAGCTTAATTGTTATTACATTCTGATTTCTAGCAGAAATTACAACTTTCTAGCACTCAAGATAGAATATCTTTGAGCTTTAATGCATCAGTGCCCTTCAGTATCATAAAAATTAATCTAGTATGCTGGCACTAACTGTTGACTGACATTACTACTATGTCTGGGTAGGATGGGTTTTAAGGTAGAAGGTTGAGTTTTCATACATGCTTTCTCTAAAATTAGGAACAAAAATTGATGCGCTAGCTGGTTTGGCTCAATGGATAGAGCGTCGGCCTGCAGACCAAAGGCTCCCAGGTTCAATTCCAGTGAAGGGCATGTACCTTGGTTGCAGGATCCTCCCTGGCCCAGGTCCTGGCGGGGCTTGTGCAGGAGGCAACCAATCGATGTGTTTCTCTCACATCAGTTTCTCTCTGTCTTTCCCTCTTTCTTCCACTCACTCTAAAAATCAGTGGAAAATATCCTCGGGTGAGGATTAACAAAACAAAGTTTTAAAAAAAAAAAAAAATTGAAAAACCCAAACATTTATTGATTGCTAACTACATGTCAGATAATTGTTTTAAGAGCTTTAGGTGCGTAACTCATTTAGTCCTCATGGCAGCACTGTGAAGTAGCTACTTATTTAATTATCCCCATATTATACATCAAGAAACTGAGGTGCAGAGAGCATAAGGAATTTAGCCAAAGTCATGCAGTAAGAGCCAGAACTGTGATTTGAATCCATCAGTCCAACGTAAGCCTTATGCTCTTCCTCTTTGAAACGGCTGGCAAGGCTTTTAAATATCGTTTAGTTGGCATTTAATTATACCTTAAGGCGTGGTCAGCAAACTGCAGCTCTTTGGCCCCTTGAGTGTGGCTCTTCCTAAGCCTTAGGAGTACCCTAATTAAGTTAATAACCATGTACCTACCTATATAGTTTAAGTTTAAAAAATTTTGCTCTTAAAAGAAATTTCAATTGTTGTACTGTTGATATTTGGCTCTGTTGACTAATGAGTTTGCCCACCACTGCCTTAGGCATTTAAGTAGTTTGGAGTTCATACCACTTTTTCCACTTTTTGTTTTTTGTCTACGACTCATAGCTCTGCACATAATTTGTGTAAATTCCTAGCTACTTGTTTAGCTATGCATCCCATAGCTTGGGCCATAAGCAATGTTTAAAATGAGAAGGAGAGGATGTGCTGTGTATTGTTACGAGGACCAAGAAAACAGACACGGTTCCTTGTCTTTGGACCTCAGTTACAGACTAACTTACCTGAGTTTAGCATAGATTCTTAGCTCTAGTGGCTCTTACAGCGCTGCACTCCTGCACCACTGTGAGTGGTAGGGTTAGAACTGGGGGAGGAGTGTAAAAAGGTGTCTTTTGCTACCTCCTCATCCTTCCTTTTTTTTTTCTTCCATAATTGAGATTGTATTGGTTGTTCTGAGGATAAGTACACGGACAGTTCAGTGTGTACACAGTTCTTAACATACGTACCAAAACCTAGAAAATCATGTAGTCATGATTCTTCTCTACACAGTTATTCCGGTGACTTTCCAGCTCATTTTTCTTAATAGGGTGTCAAGTACCAACATCTCCAGATGCTGATATGCTGTTACATCAAAGTTCTACTAAATCACGATTTAATATCATATATACGACAATCAAATTTTCAATCTTTCAGAACATATTAACAAAGTTACTAGGAAACTGGACTACCACACCAAAGATGTTACAATACATATTAAATGGACAACTGCCTCCAAATTGCCATTTAATATGCTTTGCATTATAGATTAATTCCAGATATTTTCTTGGCTTTTTAGATATTCCTCTTCGTCAGGTTATTGCTGAGGAGTGTGTTGCCTTTATGTTAAACTGGAAGGAAAATGAATACCTTACACTGCAAGTTCCTGCCTTTCTGCTTCAGAATAATCCATATGTAAAGGTAATTCACGTTTAATCTAAATAAAAGAATTATTAGGATGGAATTATTGTACCTATTTCTAATACCCTATAGTTCCATGATAATGCAAGCAAAAATTATGTAGTTAAAAGATAAATTTTTGGTATAATCCTAAACTAGTGAAAGGTGAGTCAGCTTTTATTGCTTTGAATGATAAAATCAAACCCAGTCGGCATGGCTCAGTGGTTGAGTGTCAACCTATGAACCAGAAGGTCATGGTTTGATTCCCAGTCAGGGCACATGTCTGGGTTGCAGGCTCCATCCCCAGTGTGGGTCATGCAGGAGGCAGCCAATTAATGATTCTCATTATTGATGTTTCTCTCTCTCCTTTCCTCTCTGAAATCAATAAAATATATTTTAAAAAATCAAACTCTAGTTTTAAGCTCTGGAGTGCACAGGTATACATGGGTATACACTGGTGGGAGCCGTAAGGAGGGTGTAGTTCCACCCATTTTCCATTTGAGCACCTTACACTTTTTTTTTAACTCTCACCAAGGGATATGAGAGAGAGAGAGAAACTCTGATGTTAGAGAGGAACATGGATCAGTTAGTTGCCTCCCGTATGCTCCCTGACTAGGGATTGAAAGCGAAACCTAGTGTGCCCTGACCAGAAATCGAACCTGCAACCTTTTGGTGTACAAGGCGCCGCTCCCAACCAACTGAGCCCCTCAGCCAGGTGGACCTTACCCTTCTTTAGAGTCTGTTTACTTCTCTAAATGTGATGTGCTGGATTGTTACTAGTGTGCATGTTTGTTATCAGTAGTGACACCCCTGAATTGGCAATAAGTTGTTCATTCTTTTTTCCTCCTCTAGTTTAATCTTTATTTTTTTCATTTATTCCTTCAATGCCCTCTCCCGCCTCCACTCACACATTCTCCTCTCTTAATTATCTTTCCTGTGCTGAATTAGCTATAAGCCTGATTTTTTTCTCTCTACATTTTGGGTCTGTCTTTTCTCTGCCTTTTGCTTTCAACCCTTACACTTTTTATTATTTCTGGGTCCTACCTACATCTTTAGTCTGTGTGCTCTCTTAATTCAGGTCAATCATTTTCTGTAATCTATCCTTCCCTAATTCTGCCTCTTCACATAGCAGTATCCCCAGTTGCTACTTTTTCTTAGAGAAGAGTTGCTTTGAATTTTGTTCCCTTGTTCTGTCAACTTCAATTTCCATATTTTTCCTCAAGAAATTTTTTTAATGATTTCATGTGTGTGTAAAATTTCAGCACTATTTTAATCTCATGGGCTTTTATCGCAGTTAACATTGTGTATACATTTCTTTGCAAACCTTTTTTTTTTTTTAAAGCAGGATCATACTATATATATTTGGTAACTTTTTTTTTTCCCACTTGATAAGTCACATACCTCTTTGTGTCATTGCAATTTGTTCTCATTAGACTGTACTTGTTTGGAACAGTGAGTTCCACTAGAGGCCCGGTGCACAAAAATTTGTGCACTCAGGGGGGATGGGGTGTCCCTCAGCCTGGCCTGTGCACTCTCGCAGTCTGGGACCCCTCAGGGGATGACCACCTGCTGGCTTAGGCCCACTCCCCCGGGGGATTGGGCCTAAGCTGGCAGTCAGGCATCCCTTTGGCAGCCCGGGAGCTCTTGGGGTATGTTCAACTGATGGCTTAGGCCCACTCCCTGGCCTAAGCTGCATTTGGACATCCTTAGTGCTGCCGAGGAGGCAGGAGAGTCTCTCACCACAGCTGCTGCACTCACAGCTGTCAGCCCAGCTTGTGGCTGAGCGGAGCTCCCCTGTGGGAGTGCACTGACCACCAGCAGGCAGCTCCTGCATTGAGCATCTGCCCCTCCCCCCTCCCCCCGTGGGCAGTGCGTGTCATAGCAACCAGTTGTTCCCAGTCATTCTTCTGTTAGGGTCAAATTGCATATTACCCTTTTATTATATAGGATTAAAACCAGAGGTTTCTTTCCTGAGCAGATCTAGATCTGTCAGTAGACAATGAGCTCTAAATTTCTCAGTTGTTGGATAGAAGGCACAGCATAAAATAACTGGTTGATGTACTTGGGCAGCTATCCATTTTTTGTGTGTGCCTTAATCATAGAACTAACGTGTGACATTACAGATTATCTCTTGTGTATTTTCTGTTTGTTTTTCATGTTATAGCTTGGACAGCTTTTAGCAGCTACAATCAAAGAGCTTCCAGGCCCTAAAGAAAGTAGACGGACCGCTAAAGACCTTTGGGAAGTTGTTGTTCAGATCTGTAGTGTGTCCAGTCAACACAAACGAGGAAATGATGGCAGAGTTAGTTTAATAAAGCAGAGGGAATCCACATTAGGTATAATGTATAGGTATGTTTTGATCAGTTTATTTTTTTTAGTTATTATTTATGCTATTTGGACTACTTCCAGAACATCTACCATTATCCTTATATATCATAAAGATAGTATAAAAATTTGCTGGTGCCGACAGCTGATGGACTTGTCTGACATAATCACCTTTGGAAATACCTTGTTTATTTTAAGAAACTATTAATCAATGAAAGCTTATAGTTGGATAGTAATATAGAAATTACATTGGTATGGCAGTAAAATATATTCTTATACTTGCAGAACTGGAGAGTTTGGAATAAATCTTCACCTATAATTTATTTTCAATGTATATATGAAATTTTTTTGTTTTTTTTTGTAGGAGTGAACTGCTTTCTTTTATAAAAAAATTACGGGTATGTTTTCTTAAAAGTCAATTAATTACTATTGCTGATTTTTATAGACTATAACTAAAAAATATTGAGTGCTCCCACAATTATTTAGGTGAACTGTTAATGTGCTTCAGTGTTGAGGATAGGATAATCTAAATAGAGAAGTTTATTTTGCATTTACCTAACTTACGTTCTAGCGACTACAAACAAGTATTTTTTAAATGACAAAGAAGTCTTTATAATATGGCTAGATGTGTGAAGCCTAGCTTTCATTTTTGTTTGATCAGGTTAATGTCATTAATTTACTGGACATAACCTACATTCCATCCTTTAGTATTTTAAGGAATAAAAGTAGGTTTGTTTAAGGTAGCTGAAAGTACTCGTGGAATGCGATCTATTTACTCAGCTTCAAAAGTCATGAGGATTCGTGCATTATAAACCAGACACCTAAATATGATTAATTTTTGTGTAAATTTGTGCCATGATTTCTTTCATGACATTAAAGATAAAGTTGATCTTTAGTGTGTTTTAAACTAAAGTAGATAGTAAATTCCAAGGAGTAAGAATCTTTTGGAAGAAAATACTTGGTATCCTTGATGTTGATGCAAGACATATTAACATAATATATAATATTTAAGGATTCTGTGTTTTCTTTCTTATAGGAACCATTGGTTTTGACTATTATTTTATCACTCTTTGTCAAACTTCACAATGTTCGGGTCAGTATTTCATAATTTCATTGTTTTAAAAATGTTTGAAATATACTTCCTTTTAAATCGCCTTTTTTTCTTTTAAGGAAGACATTGTGAATGATATTACAGCTGAACACATTTCTATTTGGCCATCCTCCATCCCCAAGTAAGTATTATAGCTTACATTTTTTAAAACTATTTACATATTTAGGACCATCCTGCCTGGTATAGATAATTTTTGAATAGTTTGATTAAAAGGCTACAATGTTAGGATTCTATAGCTAACTTTGTATTTCTCTATAATAGTAATTGTCTTTCTAAAAACTGTGAATAAGGCATAACTCTTAAGAGCTGAGGTACACCAGCCTTGGGTAGAACAGAAGAGCTCTAAGTAGTCCTGATTACTTGTCAGTGGGTAAAATTTAGAAAATCGAGGCTAAAAGAATGGCTTTCTATCAGGTTCCTGGAATCTTACCTCTTTTACAAGTATCTATTGAAAATGTTTATTTTTTTTAAGTAATTCTTTGTAGATCTCCTCTAGCACTGTGATTATCAGAGGCTCCAATCCCTTTTTAGTCGCCTTCATAAGCTCTTTAATTACTTTAAGAAATCTTCCCCCCTTACTTTCATCACCTGAGAATCGCAATAAGATGACGGGGGAATTTTTTTAGGGGAGAAAAAGTGTTCTTTTTCTGGACGAAGAAACCATTTACATTTTTCTCTTCACGTGCACACACAGGCGCGCGCGCACACACGCAGAAGAGTCCATGTTTGTTTCCTCACCAATGTTCCTTTCCTTCCCTCTCTTCCCCCCAGTCTTCTTACTTTGTGCCTGAAGGGTAGGTCCTAAGCCTTACTTTATTGCTCTTAGTGGCTTCTGTGAAGAAGAAAGATTTCAGTAGATAGGGAAACAATCAGTAGAATGAGTAATTTGCTTCCATCTCAGTCTTTGAGACTGGAAACAGCTTCACATCTCATATGGAGATGGGAGGGTTAGAAATGGGCTAGGGGCCCTTCCCTCCACTGACAGGCTTGTTTCCCAGGGGAGTACATGCTTTATTTTCAGTGCATGTTTATTACAAATGAACAAAGAGAATGGTTCACCTCGAGGCCCTTGGCCAGACTCAGGATGGGAGTCTCAGCCACTCCACTTACCTGGATGTGACCTTGGGCAAGTTGCTTTCTGTGCCAGTTTTTGCATCTGTAAAATGGGTATACCAATAGTGCCTCCCTCAGAATTGTGAGGATTAATTTTGTTACTGGTAAATTGTGCCTAAAAAGTGGAGCTAGGTGTTTGTCCTAACTCTTTTATATGCTTTATGTTGTAAAATATTTAAAGAGAACTTTTTAGAGTGGTCTAGCCAACCTTCTTTGGCATTTTGGGGAAAAGGAAACAAAAATCAGATTGTTTTCAACTGCTTATAAAAAATTAGCTTATCACACTTTCTCTGACTTAGATGTTTTGATAGTTTTTTTAAATTTACAACTAGTAGTATTTAGACTATTTATGGTCACCTAAATTTTGGGTAAGTCTTTTTGTTTTTAGTAAATGTGTGTATGGAATTTGAAATTGTTTCTTAAAATGGAGCTTACTGGTCATTGTCTTCCCTTTAGCCTCCAGTCAGTGGACTTTGAAGCTGTGGCAATCACAGTGAAAGAGCTGGTTCGGTATGCCCGCAGTATCAATCCGAACAACCACTCCTGGTTAATTATCCAGGCAGACATATATTTTGGTAAGTGAGATGTATGGTGGCTTTGTGTTTTGTTTTTGTAGTATTTTTAGAGGTGAAAATAATATAATTGATAATTATTTGTGTTCTTGGGAATACAGTGATAATTCTCCCATTTATTTGATTTTCTTTCAACTTGATAAGAATATTTTTGTTACTGTACAAGTCAAATAAAATTTTTGACTGGTATCATGTCATGATCAGTGTTTTAGTAGTTGAGTTATTTAAAGAGAAGATTCTAAATAGACTAGAGAGGATAATATAATGAAACCACATGTTTGTGCCAGTCTCATTTTATCTGTATACTCACTACAGTATTTCACTTGCTATATTATTTTTGAAGCAATAGTTGATGATTTTAAAAAATATATATTTTTGTTGATTTCAGAGAGGAAGGGAGAGGGAGAGAGAGAAACATCAAAGATGAGAGAGAATCATTGATTGGCTGCCTCCTCCTGGGGATTGAGCCTGCAATCCAGGTATGTGCCCTGATTGGGAATCAAACCTGATTCATCCCCCCCCCCCCCCAAAGAATTTATTATCAGGATCTTATTATCTATTCAGAAAAGATTTACTGATTCTAAACTACCTCAGAAAATTAAGTATGACATTTGGGAAATAAATACCTTCAAATACTAAGTTCTGTACTAGTAAGTTTGAGAAGAAATCTGAAACAGATTTTTGTGTAGTCACTTTTAGAAGGCAAAAACTATTATATTGCTTTAGTTTTTTTAAAAAATATATACTTTTATTGATTTCAGAGAGGAAGGAAGAGGGAGAGAGAGATAGAAACATCAATGACGAGAGAATCATTGATCGGCTGCCTCCTGCGCGCGAGCACACACACACCACACACCCCCACTGGGGATTGAGCCCGCAACCCGGGCATATGCCCTTGACCAGAATTGAACCTGGGACCCTTCAGTCTGCAGGCCGATGCTCTATCCACTGAGCCAAACCAGCCAGGGCATAAAGTAGTTTTTTAAAAAAGGCAATATTTTGCAGTGTTTTCTTGGGTAAGTGTTACCTTGGTTTGAATCTGCTTTTGTCACCTGACTTCACCAAAGAGGCCCGTCTGTTTTTCCAGCTGATAATTTGGGATAGGTAATTCTTGGTCTCTGTTTTCTACTGCAGCGACAAATCAGTATTCGGCAGCTCTTCACTATTACCTTCAGGCCGGAGCTGTGTGCTCTGATTTCTTTAATAAAGCTGTACCCCCTGATGTGTATACAGACCAGGTAGGTGTTTATGGGCTTTTCTTCTTGTCTGCCTTTAAATGCTCTTCCTGGGTCCCTTTGGGTGAGTTTTCATTTCCATGTTTGTTGTGATGACTCCCAAATTGATTGCTTTAGATCAGATTGCTGTCCAATATTAAAATTTTTCAGTAACTTTTTAAAATTAATAAATTGTTTTTTAGAACAGTTTCATTTATTTTTTTAATTTTATAAAATTATACTTTTATTGATCTCAGAGGAAGGGAGAGGGGAGAGAGAGTAGAAACATCAATGATGAGAGAGAATCACTGATTGGCTGCCTCCTGCACGCCCCCTACTGGGAATTGAGCCCTCAACCCAGGCATGTGCCCTTGACCGGAATTGAACCTGGGACCCTTCAGTCTGCAGGCGGATCCTCTATCCACTGAGCCAAATTGGCTAGGGCTAGAACAGTTTTAGATTCATAGCAAATGGAGAAAAAATTAGAGTTCTCATACACCTGCTTTGGATCAGCTATCACATATATCTTAGTAAGTGTTCCCTGTAGACTTTAAAAAACAAATGTGTATTCTGCTGTGGTTGGGAGTTTTGTAAAAATGTACAACCTCCAGTCGTGTACAAACTCTCCCACTGTTCACATCCCATATCAGAACAGTACATTTGTTATAAATGATGTTAATTAGTTTCTTAAAATAATCCAACTTGTTTTTATAGGTAATAAAAAGAATGATAAAGTGTTGTTCTTTGCTGAATTGCCACACACAGGTTAGTTTAATATTTTGATGTTGGTTTATTTTCCTGTATATTAGAGTTTATAGTAAAATAGAAAGCATTGGACTGGGAAATAGCTTTTATTTTCCTTACTATTGCTTAAGTTTATGGTATTTAAGAATTTGGCATATTTAAGGTTTTTTTAGTTCTTTATAGCAGCGGTTGCCAACCTTTCGGACCTTACCAACCACCAGTGGTCGACCAGCAGTCACCAACCTTTCGGACCTCACGGACCACCGGTTGGCGACCGCTGCTTTATAGAATTTATTTAAAATGAAAGAAGATTGGTCTTTAAGCCTCCTAAGTGGAAAATAAACATTCTCAAGTGTGTTTTCTTATATTTAAAAGTAGATATGTTGTACATTAGTTATTAGGAAAATGCAGATCAATACTACATTAAGATGCCACTTCATACTCACTAATATGGCCGTTAATTCAAAGACAGAAACAGTCGGTAAAGGTGTGGAGAAATTGTGCTGGTAGGAATATAAAACGGGCAACCTTTTAAAAAAAGCTTGGCATTTCCTCAAAAAATTAAAAGTATAATTACCATATGGCCCAGCACTTCCTTTCCTGTATATGACCAAGAAAATAGAAAACATGTTCACAGAAAAGTTTGTACATGTATGTTCACAGCAGCATTATGTATAGTAGCCAGAAAGTTGGAAACAACCCAGTGTTTGTTAGCTAGTGGATAAAAATTTGATGTCTATACAATGGCCTATTATTCTGTCATAAAAAAGGATGATGTACTGATACATGCTAAATCAGGGATGAATCTTACAAGTATTATGTTGAGTGAAAAAAGCCAGCTACAAAAGGCTGTCATATAATTCCATCAATATGAAATGTTTAGCCCAAGGCACATCCATACAGTCAGAATATAGAGTAGTGGTTGCCAAGGACTGGGGGGGACGAGGAATGGAGAGTGATGTCAATGGGTATGGAGTTTTTGCAGGGGGAGAGGATATTTGATACTTGTGATGGTTGCTCAACTTTGTAAATATACTAAAAACCATTGATTTGTGCACTCTAAAAGGGTGAATTTCATGGTATATGAATTATATTTTTTAAAATTAAAAATACTTTAAAAATAAGAGTTATGACCTACATACTTGAAGTGCATCTGCTTTAGGTTAAGCAGACTGGCAGCCTAAATTTTGCCAAAATGAGCTGTTTGCCATCTGTCAAGGTTTAAGCATGTTCTTAGGTCCTTGAATGTCATGAAAATGTTGTTTGGCAGTTTTCCATTCCCTTCAATTTTTTTATCTGGCTTTTTACCAGTTTCTCATCCAAATAAACTCCTAAAAACTATAGATGAAGAAAATACTGGGCAGACAGTTGTTTGTATAAAGGTTTTTGCAATTGAAATTGGATGGAATCCATCATGAGCTAATCCCTCAGGGTGAACTGCAAGGCCTCTTAAATGATCTATTCTAGACATAAAAATCATTACAAATTTCCCCTTTAAAACCAGGAGTTATTGTTCACACTAGTTACCTTAAACCATTTTCAAGTTCTTATTTGTTCTTATAGGTGGCAATTTTATGTCAGTTCCTCAGAGAAATTGACTACAAAACAGCCTTTAAATCACTGCAGGAACAAAACAGGTATGTATGATTAAAAAAAAAAAGTTGCAATTTTTCTGCTTAAGAGGAAGTAACTGAATGCTATCTTTTCAGTCATGATGCTATGGACTCCTACTATGACTACATATGGGATGTTACCATTTTGGAATACTTGACTTGTATCCTTTCATCTAATATCACATGTGATATTAGTACAGTTCATTTCTGAAAATTAAAGAAGTATTTAATAATGTGTATCTTCTAAACCAAACCTAAAAAAGTTGAGCTTCTGTTGTGGTTTTCAATAGTATTAGATTTATTATTCTTAACTCATTTAGATCTTCATCACAAAAGAGGAGAAACAGATAAAAGACAAATTGCGGTAAGTTATTTTGTGTCTTGCTTCAATAATATACTTAAGAATTATACCAACAAAAAAAGATTTTGTGTGCCTATTACTTCCAAAAGTTGATTATTAATATTTTTTTAAAAGATCCTATTTTGATCATGAGCTTTTGCATCTAGTTTATTTCTTATTAAAATATTAGATCATGTCATCTCTCTACTCTAGACCTTTAAATGGTTTCTTATCTCACACATTAAGTCCATGCAGTGGCCTGTAAGGCCACATATGATTTGCCCATCTAACCCCCACCTTGCTATAACTTCTACTATACTAGTAAGTAGTTTTATGTGTGTATATGTTAGCAAGACTATTTTTTACCAGATCTCTAATAACCTCACTTTTCTGTTTTGGAAGATCAAAGCCATTGGTCAGACAGAATTGAACGCAAGCAACCCAGAAGAAGTGTTACAGCTGGCAGCGCAGAGGAGGAAAAAAAAGTTTCTACAAGCAATGGCAAAACTTTACTTTTAAGCAGTTAAAATTTTTTAACTTTTATTTTTTAAACAATAGGCTAAATATAAACAGTATTAAAAGATGAAGTTTATATATAATACATATATACACGTTTAGTGGTGTTTTCTTTCCAGACAAAAATACTGAAACAATTTAAAAACAAACTATACAGAAGATTTCATGCCATAATAGCTTAAATTTATAATTTCTTCAGAGAAGAGATTCACATGTCTAGTAACAATAATCTACTATAATTTGTTTTCTAATTAAATCCACTTTTGATGCTGAAATTTCATTTTTTTTAAAACATTTATGTAGAATTAGTCTATATATCAGCTTATGTGAAGTTTACTTGTTTGTTTTTTAAATAAATAGATCGCTGGGAATTGGCATACATTTAATACTTTTCTGCCTTAATAGAAGTCTAGGTCAGGTGTGTTAAGCTTGATCACTTTGACACTGTCCTTAACTCACGTAGGAATTTAAAAAGGACCTTAGCAGTTTTGCAAATGGAAATAAAGCCTTTGTCACACTAAATAAAAAAAAAAATCCTTAGGGATACCTTAGAGCAGCGGTCGCCAACCGGTGGCCTGTGAGGTCCGAGAGATTGGCGACCACTGCCTTAGAATAATAAAGTGACTTTCTCATATAAATAGTTTGAAAGGGTACTTAAGTTTTTTCACTCAAATTGTGATGCACAAAAAAGTTACTATAAAGCAACCTGTATGTCGAAGCCCCAAGTAGGAGCCACAGCATTTACATTGTTTATAATTTCTTTGGTATTCCCACTGTTTAGAGCGCAGTTTTAAACACCATGTTCTTAGCCTTACTGGTTAAAAATGTTATGTATTGCAAGGCAAATAAACTAGTTAAAAAAAACATTTTAAAGTTCACCATTTATAAAAATTCAAGTTTTATAATAGCTCACTACAGCAGCTATACATAAATTAGTCACCTTATTACAAAACTAAACCTTTGTAAACATACTTAATTTTATTTTCAAGAACCAAATTGCACTAAGCAAGGATATATGAATTTTGAGAATCTAAAAACTAGATTCAAAGTACTGTATCACTTAATGTACACTTTAAGGTACTCTTTATCTAGTCTAAGATTTTAATGATAAAATTCCTAGTCCATCAAAATAGTAACACTGGATCAGAAAAATTTTATGGCATAAATTGTGGCTGGCTTCTAGCCAGTCACCTTGGGAATTAACTTTTTGTAAACAAGGCCTGCTGTTTCTTTAAACAGCTGACAATGAAATACATTTCTTAGTGCCAATTTTACATAGTTTTTTTAAATCAAAGAATGGCATTGAAATTTCTGAATTGGCTAGGGTAGTTCTGGCACCATTTTCCTGTAAAACTTTAGTACATTTTAATGACATTTTACCCAAAGCTCAGTGAATACTTGTCAGCTTAGGTATCTTCCTTAGTGTTTTCCTGATGGTTTTTCAGTGCTCTTCGGTGGTGTCATGAGGCCTCCATTGCACACTGGTGACAGTTGTCCCCCATTCCTGAGGGTGTTTACATAACTGACTTCCTCCTGCACATGTGAAGAAATGCAGAGGTTAGCAGCTAAGGTAAAGTACTGACATAGTCAAAGTCACACCAGATTTCTGGATACTAAATTGAGACTGCTTAGGCCTAATATAATGGTCTTCTCCCATCCCCCACCCCCACCCCGTTATGGAAAATATAGATACAAATAGATAATAGATGCAGAGAGGTATATATAAAGGAAATGAGCATGTCTTTTCAAATTTTAATTGTTTTGTTTTTACTTTAAAAAAAAGCTTTATTGTTGAAAGTATTACATATGACCCCCTTGCTCCCCACACCAGGCCTTCACTAACCTATTGCGTCTATGGGTTATGCACATACGAGTTAATTGGTTGGTCTCTCCCCCCCCGTCCCCCTCCCCTGCCTTCCCTCTGAGGTTTGATAGCCTGTTGGATGCTTCTATGTCTCTGGGTCTATTTACAATGGTGTATTTTATGTCTTTGCAACTTGGTCACAGTCTAAGGTTCAGCAATTTGAACTGCTGTAACTATTTTTTTAAACTCAAAGTAGACTATTGACATTGACCTTAAGAAACTTGACAAATCTTGTTTTGACTTCAAAGTTACTAACTCTTCTACATTTTGAAATCACCGTGTCCATTAGAACTTTCTATTCCTTTATTCTGTATCATCCTTACTGTCATAGTTTTAGTGACTTACTAGATAATAAGACCAAAAAACCCCACGAGAAACATACCAGCATAGGCAGGTAATTTGTGTGTGTCTGGATATTGTGTCTGTCTTCCATAGAAATCTTATTAAACATCTTCAGCTTCACTGGACCAGTACTTTTTACTACACTGGCAAAGGGCACCATCCACTCCACACATTCAGAAATGCTTTCCCATTCCAAACCTAGGAAGAGAAAAGTTAGCAAAATGTAAGGTTACATCAGAAAGTATCTAATATATGCCTAATGAATTTGTTCCTGCTTCCAGATTGAAGGGCAGCTATATTAAAACGCATTTCAAAAGAGAAGCCAAAGTCAGCAAGTTTTAGCAAGTCAAAACAGATTATGACTCTCAAACTACATGTGACTATTTTGAGGGAGGAAAAAGACTTCGAGCTTCTTAACCAGTACCTTCTACATAGGAAATTAAAATGATCAAAACCCGAAGAACTTAAAGCAGAACTATAATCATGATTAACTTCGAATGGATTTAAATTCCATTTGACCTTATTTTTGTTTGTGAATAGACGCTGAGGATTAGAACTAGCAGAAAGGAAGGTGATCACTACACTGCTAAAATTTTTCCATTAAAATTTTAAGTTTCTGTTTAGCAGCATGCTAGAGTTCATAAATTAATAGTCTCTTTAAAGGTTGTGAACAGATAAGAAGGTAAAATAATGACTTACCTGAGGCTTTCTTAACGACTTCAATAGAGGTAAAATGGCACAAGGCGGCAGCAGCCAGTACTCTGTACTGGAACTCTAATGAATCAATGGCTAGAATACACAGATCTAAAAGCTGACAAAGGAAAAAGCAAAAGTACAAAGTATTTAGGAGACATAAAATATCAAAACTCAGTAACACTGTTTTGAATACACAGTACCTATTTTACACACTATGAGAAGTAGACAGGAAGGAATGGTAGCCTTCTTTAGTTACTTTGTTAGAACATCTCTTATATGCTGGTCTAGGAATATTCAGTTGGAACTTAAATTTTTAAAAAATGTAACTAAGGTGATTTTAATTCTAACATGTAAAATAGGTTCCCTGTGTATTCAAATATAAAAGATAATCATATAGAACAATGGGTCTCAACCTTCCTAATGCAGCGACCCTTTAATACAGTTCCTCATGTTGTGGTGAGCCCCAACCATAAAATTATTTTTGTTGCTACTTCATAACTGTAATTTTGTTACTGTTATGAATCATAATGTAAATATATGATATGCAGGATGTATTTGCTTTTTAAAAAAAATATCTTTTATTGACTTTTTACAGAGGAAGAGGGATAGAGAGTTAGAAACATCGATCAGCTGCCTCCTGCACACTCCCCACTGGGGATGTTCCCGCAACCAAGGTACATGCCCTTGACCGGAATCGAACCTGGGATGCTTCAGTCAGCAGACCGATGCTCTATCCACTAAGCCAAACCGGTTAGGGCAGGATGTATTTTCATTGTTACAAATTGAACATAATTAAAGCATAGTGATTAATCACAAAAACAATATGTAATTATATATGTGTTTTCCTATGGTCTTAGGCGACCCCTGTGAAAGGGTTGTTCGACCCCCAACTAATTGATGTTTCTCTCTTTCAAATCAATCAATTTTTTAAAAAGCTAAACAAAACCTGTAATTAATATTAGCATATATTCAATAACAATGTCAATACCTGAGCTATCTGAATGAACTTTTCCTGAGAATACTGAGGTAGAAGGACTTTCGGAGCATCTTTAAGAGCATCAACTTGAAGGAAGAGATTGAGCCAGGAGATGACTGTTACAGGACAAAGTTCCCATTTTAAAGCCTGTTAAATTAAATTAAAATGCCTGTTAATAAATGTAGGTACATAGATACCACATTGTATAGCTACTTTCTAAGAAAGCCATTTAAGAAACTTTATGTTTTTAGGCTCATTTTTTTTCTAGGAGTTTTATTATTCTGACTCCATTTATTTTTATTCAAGATATTTATAGATACCTCACAATCTAAAGCTGCTTATGTGCTTGTAATCTATTATTGACATAAACTGTTTTATTCTCAGTTGTCTTTATTTACAAAGTTCATTCAGCCTATTTTTCATTACTGCTTTTCTCATTTCTTGCAGTCACTGGTCTTCCAAATTTGTTCTGTACTTCATTAAAACTACTCTTTTAATTGTATTCAGTGACTCCACAACGAATTCCATTTAGATCATCTAAGAATTGATTCTAGACTTCTTATTTCCGTAATCTCCAATGATATCTTCCCTCCGTGAAGCCCTGAGACTTGACCATTTATAAGAAGTCCAAAATAATTAGGAGAAAGCAGAGGGCCTTAACACCTGTGGAACTGCCCAGAGAGTGCCACCTTCCCTTTACATCCTCCTTGTACTACAAGTCTGAATCTGGATAATTTTATTATTAAAACAGTATCAACATGTCAACAAGACCCCATTCTAACAGAGCTACCCGAATGTTTAGTTTGTAAACATAACTTACGATAATTTGTAAATGAAAGTCATACTGATTAGGTTTTGTATATCCTATTAATAAACCCATGATGTCCAAATTTAAAAACATACTTTCTAGTAGTTTATATTCACTCTTTAATCTCTAATTGAAGGCCTAATTAAATACTTTTATGCTTCTCTTCTCCATTTTTCCATTAATAGCCCTTTCTCTGCATATAGAAAAAAAGGCAGTGAAATAATTGTATTTTCTGTCTGCTGGAAGAAGCAGAAAATGACTAAGGTCTGGGAATCATTGTTAGAGTTCATTTATATATTATATGCTAACTACTAAGTATATGTTTTGAAAATATCCATAATTACTTAAGAAAATAGTATATTCTCAAAATAGAAACTTGAAAGATACAGAAAAATAGAAAATAGGTTAAGCAAATTCCTCTTTCATCCATAACATTGTCAATATTTTGCATTAGCCTGTCAGAACTAGATCCTAATACTAAAACCTCAGTTTTGATTACTTACATTGTAGTATTTGAGATTCAATAGTAATTACTGTTATTAAATTGCAACTAGAATAATAAGGGATATAATTATTACCTTTAATATAATGAGTTCCATCCTTAAGATATCCTCTTCACTGCAAGCACCATCAGTGACATAAGCAAACTCTTGGAGCTTAGGAGCATATATTTCCTTTAAAATGGATTTTAAAATTAGTGTTAAGCACAGTTGAGATTGAGGTAAGAACAAAAGAATTATATACAAACTACCTACAGGCTTCATTTTATATATATAATAGATTTCAGAGAGGAAAGAAGATGGGGGGAGAGAGAGGAATGTCAATGATGAGAGAGAATCGTCGATTGGCTGCCTCCTGCACGCCCCACACTGGGGATTGAGCCCGCAACCCAGGCATGTGCCCTTGACCAGAATCGAACCTGGGACCCTTCAGTTCATAGGCCGACACTATTCACTGAGCCAAACCGACTAGAGCCAGGCTTCACTTTTAAGGACAGGTTCACAAAGGAAAATCTTAGTAAAATAATTCTATAATAGCCAAAGCAACCGTACATTTAAAGGTATCTTTCATATGTAGGTCTAAATTAGCCAACTATATTAAATTAGACTTATTTTCATGGAATTGATCTTAAATTGCAGTTAATAAACATCAGTATTTTAAACAGTCATTTCAGTTAAAACAAAAAGCCACTCTTGTTTTAAGATTGCCTATTACACTGGTCAGAATAAAACAAAACACTCAACCAGTGAGTTCTAGAAACTGAAAACATTTCCTTTACACTAATACAAAAGGATGGTTTGTATAGTTGGCTGATAACAGGTCTGCTTTAACAGTCCAGAGAACTAGGATGGTCAAATGAGCAGAAAAGATGCCTGCCACAGATGAGAACAGGCTAAATATGAAGATTTCAGTCTAGAAAGATATCTGAAACAAAGTATTAGTTCAGAATCGACTGAATACAAACTTAGTCACCAAATTTGGCAGAATTTGGAGATACCTCTTAAAGCTCAAAAGGCAAATTGGGAAGAAAAAAATACACTTATGGAAATCAATGCATGATTTAGTCCTCCAAACACAGGCTTCAAAGATTTCAGATGAAGGTACTAATGATACTCATATTCACATTGAGATTGTGTGAAGGAAAATCTCAAGCAGGAAAGGAGTTGCCTTCTATCCTGGCACCACCATCAGATACAGAAATATTTTAACCCAAAAAAGCATTTCATTTGATTGGTTAATCAGTTTTCAAAGACCATTCTATTGGGTCCAAGTGCCATCATTCTGTATATAGGGACAGCATCAGTGTATTCTGTTTGACAGAATGAGCCATGGAACATCTGACCTAGATACTAATTCCAGAATTTAAACCAGAAACTTATAATAGGCTTGGATACTAAAAGGGAACTATAATATTTATCTAAATCATAATGTTCAGAAAATATGGAAAAACCCACTCATCTTCCCTAAGGAGTTAATATCAAAGTAGTAATATTTGATATTTTTATAGTAGTTTCTGGAATTGATGTGTTGATTTTAAAACCTGGGTTGGTAAATATGTCTCTGAATAAACTTTGAGAACTTACCTCAAGTTTGGAAGCAATGAATAATGAGGTAATTCCGATGAGTTGGAGCATATTTTTATTTATATCCTTTTGTGTCAACATAAATCTATCAAAAAAGTCTTGCGCAAGGTAAAATGTTTCCCTATGCAGTGTGTATACTTCACATACCTAGACAAGAACCCCAAGGTTTAAATATTACTCCATGAATTTCTCCAAATTAGAAAGTTGTGTCTTAGCATACCTTACAATACTTTCATAAACCCAACTTTGCTTTTTAGGATACCAAAGTTAAGATTGGGGAGAAAAATAACATGCAGTGATAGGATAAACAAATCTGTTGTCTGCATTTACTCTTATTTTATAGTTTTTTTTCATGCAGACTTAAAAAATGTATTTATTCCCAGATACATTTTTTTACTATGAATGAGAACTTTTTTTCTATTAATTTCCTAATTGTTTTTGCTGACAGATAGGTAAATTTTCATGCTTAGTTTATATTCTTATCCTAATAGTTCCAACTGATTCTCTTCTCACTTTAGATTAAATGACAATGGTGTTCCTTTCAATGTCTTTATGTCACTTATTTTTCATCTTTTACTGTACTGGCTAAAATTGTAGAAGAAAACTGAATGAATACCATTGGTGATAAACTCTTTTATCATATATCTTGTTTAGGACTGTAATGGGAATTCCCCCATTTCATTATCGTTATTAATAATAGTATCTGTCATTTCCACATTTATCAGAGGAGAAGCTTTTAATTCCCAAAATTCTATGATGTAGGGGCCGTTACCCCCATTTTGAAGATAAGAAAACAGAGGCATAGAGGTTCTGATAAACTGTGTTAAGGAAATTTATTACTGGTTTACTTCATGTCTTAAAATCCGATATGGATACTGAATTTCAAAAAATATCTTCCACGTATAGTGAGATCTTAGGATTTAAACTAGGTAATAAATAGGTTAAGGTAATAAATAGCTTTTTAAATGCTGAAACATCTTTCAAATAATGAAAGGATATAGGGTTGGGCAAAAGTAGGTTTACCCACCTACTGGATAGTTTATTTTCCATATGAACAACTCTAAACCTACTTTTGCCCCACCCTGTATACTAAGACAAAGTAGAATTTAACACTGTTGGATTTGTCTTAATATATTCTGTACAGTTTTGCATACATAATCTCATATTTAAGGGAAAACAGGAATACATTTGATAGACAATCACTAGATAAAAATCAATGAAATGTAAAAAAGAAAATAAAGCAAAACCAACATAATAGTGCTTAAATTGCTTTCGTGATCACAAGACACTTAGAAAAAATAAAAACCCAATCACCTTATAACCACATGTTTGAAAATCTACCTTTCTAGTCAGAATAAGGAATTAAGATAACCTGACTCGAACAGTTCGTAGTCTTAAAGACTTTTCTGAATAGCTTCTGGCAGATCTACTCTGCCAAGTGCTACTCCACCAAAAAGGCTATAGTTTTCTCCCTTAGAATATATCATTTCTATCTACTTTAATAGGGAAGCTACAGAGCAATAATCAGTTTGTCTTCAATGTAAGTAATCACTATCTCAGTAGTGAGTGGGCTTAAACAGTTAGTTCCGGCACACATCTGTAGGGACTCAGGATCACTCTTATTCTTTTAAATTAAAGGTACAACACTGCACAGCAGAATTCAAAACCTTGTCAACTATATATTCTATTCATCTTGAATACTCTCAACACCTTGAACAGCGTCCGGTACACAGCAATACCCTAATATCAAGAATTCTGAATTGGGTTTGGGTTGTGTGAGATGTAGTGGCTGTGTCCTCACGATCTTACTCTTACAGACATTTTCCATTTCGGTACTATCAACTACAGTAAGTACCCCCAAACAAGGTGGCTGCTGGCAATGGATAATACACCATGAGGGCACATGAAAAGCACATTTACGTCTATTTTCCATCATACAGAGAAGGGAAATTTGTATTGCTGGAACATACCTCTAAAAGCCAGTCTAGAAGTATTGACCTCATTTGTGGTTCCAAGTCAGAATGCAGAACTTCAAAATGTTTATCATGAACATATCGGGTCTCTTTCTTTAACATGTTTAGCCAAACATCATTTGAACATCCCCAGCTATGGAAAAAGGGTAAAAAAGAAATAATTGTGTAGCTTACATAATATACAAGCTGTTTTACATAGGAAAAAATTCAACTTGTAAGACACTGAAATCCAACTTTCAATTTAGAACTTGATAGGAGACACTCTTAAGGTAGTTTTATCTACCTTTTAGCATGAAAAAGTAGAAACCTGAAATTATACAGCAAAAACCTGGATTATGATAATCTAAGTTGATGGGAACAAAAAAACATTCTTTTGAAATCTATTATAATAATCCTGTTTAAGATAGCCATGTTTTCTCAAGAGCAATACTAAAAAGGCAAATATTTAAAGCTTATGATCCCAGTAGAGACAAATGTCAACCACCTCCAACTAGTTCACCAATAATACAGTGACTCTAAATTACTAGAGGTTTTGTATAAGCTGTATTTTCTAGTCCTGTTCATTAACTAGAAAAAAGTATACACCTTACTAAGCTTGGTAACAAATAGATGGGATTGATACATCAAATGATACATGTTAAAATGTTTCCATCTTAACAATTTAGATAAATTCTTTAAACTCCATTAAGAAGGTGATTCAGTTCTGATAAGGCTTACAGTACTCAGCAAGTAAAAGAAAATAACTTTATAGAATCAATGTTTAAAATTCCTCTATCATTTGCAAATAGCACTAGTCAGATTATATATGCGTAAGTATCAGTAAAGAAAGCAATTTTTTACAAGTTTTTCTAATAAAGGCAAAAAGTAAAGTAATGCCATTTATGAAATCAGAACAATTTTAATCTCTGATATTAAATTACTGAAAGTTTTCTTACCTTAAATCTGGCAAAGGTGAAGGATTAATAAAAAGATTTTTAAATCTGTAATTTGTAAATCTGGAGAAGTCACTTGTTTCTATTTCTTTGTGGGGTGTTTCAATGATAATGCAAGGACTGATCCCCCCAGATAATGCAGGTGGCCAACAGTTCTGTCATTTAAAAGAAAAAAAGAATATCTGTGCAATAGGAAACCAGCTTTTATCTGAGATCTTTCATAAATGGGAGCTAGTATTTCTAAACAGTCTACAGTTTTCCCCAAACCACTGCTAGCTAACATGTTGACAATGTAGTAAGTTGGCAGTTCTACTTATATTTTATAAATAAGTCGTATAGCTCATCAATTTTCATAAAGAGTAACTGATAGGCTGTTTTAGACAAAATACAATTCTGGAAATACAAGACATTACGTATTGGGAGAATGGAGGAATAACAATGCATCTGTAGTCAGATACTAATAACTTACAGATTTATAAAACTGCTCCGTTATTTATCAATAGTGGCAAGGGCACCTTGTTTTATAAAAAGCTTCCCCACGTGCCCCCCAGTTAATCTTGCTCTGATACCTTAGATTACTTTCAGGCAAAACCTTAAAAATGGAGGCAAGTGGAATCAATTACTTAAGTCCTACTTAAAGGCCCCTTTCCCCCAATCAATGCTGGTTTCAAAGAGAGCCACTGTCTCTAAAGTTTCCTTTCCAACACACAGGAGGACTTGGGTAGCAGAGGGCTGGGTGCCAGTTGTCAGTGACCTCGCATCCTATGTGCGCGTCAAGGAGCAGCTATGAGGACCCTCCACTCAGCCACGGGGGAACAAAGGGCAGTACATGGGGTAGATTAGGCGGGCCCGGTGCACTGAGCAGCTCAGCTCCGAGGAGGAATTCACAAAGAGGAACCAGCTGCTTCAGGGCAAACTTGGGCAGGATTCAGGCACACAAACCGCCCTTCAGAGAAGCGCCTCCCTGCTGGCCTCTAGGGGCAGCAGGTAACGGTGTCAGGCCAACCTACTGCAAAGCCAAGCCCAGCCCGCCCGGTTCTGCATTACCCGAATCTCATACTGGTGTTTCTGGGCGACCTTCTCCTCTCTCCTCTTTCTGACATCCTGAAAAACAGAAAAGGCGGCTGTTACACTAGGTCCCAGCGAGCACTCTCCTCTCCTCTCCTCTCCTCACCTCTTAACTCACCTGGGCTGTTTTCCTCTTCTTGGCCTGAATGATCTGGGCTTCTTGGGGGGAATCGGTCTGGCTGGGCTGGGGCTGCTGCTTAGCTTGTAAACGGCTGCTGTGGTGGATTTTTAAAAAGAACGTTTAATTAGTAGATCATGCGTCTCAAAGGCCGCAGCTAACACGGAAACACATCTCCAAGACAAATAATAGAGAGAGAACGAGTCAAACACATCGCCATCCCTTCCTCCGAGTGCCCAGTGGACGCCGACCCCGAGGCTGCAGCGAAGCCCCCGGCGGGGGTCCGACATCCCCCACCCCCGCTGTCCGGCACCACCTTCGCCCTCTCATGGCGTCAGTTTTGGACACAAGCCTGCATTTCCCCCACCAGGATGCGAGTGGAGTCTTCAAATATTTACAAAGCACACCCCAGCACCCCAAAACGCAGGGAGGAAGGTCTCCCCAAATGGGTCTTCTCTGTCCGGAGGGAGCGGGCAGCTCGCGCCCTTCAGCCTCCTCCCCCCACCCGGGCCTGCCCGTCGCTTAGAGGGGCGCCGGGACCCCAACTCCAGGTGAGGGTGACAGTGAAAGAAAGAGGCTGTTCATTAAAGACCGGGAACTGCTGTTCGGGACTTCTCTCCCTGTGAAGGAGACGCAGGGACCCATCCTCTCCCGCGGGATGGCTCCCCAAATGAGGGTGGGAGAGAAGCCCGTA
>NW_006282748.1:2348630-2364689 GCF_000327345.1 Myotis davidii | reverse complement strand
GGGCGGGAGAAGGCAGGGAGGCCGAGGCCCGGGCTTTTCCAAAGATGCACCGGGAGGCGGCGGCCGGGACTCCACCCTCTTCTTCTCCCCACGGGGTCCCCTCCCGCGCCTTTTGTGCGTCGCGGTCCGTGCGGGCCTCCGAGCCTGGAGATGATGAGCGCTCTTGGGCTTTGGGGCTAGCGGAGTCCTTTTCCCCGCTTTCTCTTTCGTGTCCGACAACAGCCTCGTGACGCTGGCAAAGTGAGTGTTTATGGCCCAAATTCACACGTGCGGAAGGAGGAAGAGTCTTGCCCAGGCAGAACCAGAAGGGACCCAGGATCTCGTCGGTCCCGAGAAACGGCCTAGCGGTTGTAATGCTTGCGATGGCTCTCCCGCCCGGGGAGGAGGTGCCTCCATGCGCGGTCGCGGTGCAAACCTGTAAAGACATCTCGCAGCCTGACGTTTTCCACCCGAACGTGAGCAGAACCGGTAACCTGGGGGCGTGGATTCGACCATCCAATGCACCGAGCACCGGCGATGCCGATCAACATTTGTAGGGTTAACCTTGGAGTACTGGATGCCCGGCCCCCAGCTCGCTAGTCAATTACTTGAAAACAGGCGTTAGAGATGTACTTTGGTCCGTGCCCTTGGCTATGAAGTGAAGAGGGCGCACCTTTAGGAAAGGAGAAGGTAGAAACTCCCACAAAACAGAGTGACTTCTGCCATCTGCATGTACCTGGTCAGGGGTCAAGCGAGACTGAACAGGTCATGGGTTTACCTGTCAGTTGCCTGAGGTTACAGTCCTGCTCCGCCGCAAGGTACCGGATTTCCCTGAGCGAGGGTTTCCTCCAGAAAAGATAAAACAGCTTGTTTCAGGGGTTGTTTCAAAGTTGGCATTTCATAATGTACATAGAGACTGGCTTGCAGACGTAGCTGCCGCCGAGCATGCGCAGGGCTAGCCCCGGGCTCTCCTGCCCTTCCCGTTCCTCGTTTATAACCCATAGAAATTAAGAAGTAATTTGAAGGGTCCTAGATAAAACGGGAAGGTGATTATAAAACTGCAGTTTCTCAGGATTCTGTTCATGTAGCCGTCCTTCTGGGTCTCTATTTCAATGTTTCGTGTTTTTGTATGTTCATGGTTAGCTCCTTCTTTTACCAATCACCCCACTTTAAAAATTCACTTACTTTGAAATGTACGAGATTCCTATATAGTACTTGTAATCATTTTAGACATTTGGGCATTTTCTAAAGTAGACACTTCCCTACTGTACATGCAAAGTCAACACTCATGGTAAAGCAGCTATTGGTCTCCACTGTGCTTTCGCTTTCAGGAGAAAAGGGGGAGGGAACCCGGAACATTCTGAGAGGCACAGGTTTTGTTTTTTTTAAATGAGGGCCAACCCACTTATTTCTTGCTTCCGTGCATTTTCACCTCCTCTGTGAAGCCTTCCCAGGTGCCCTCCTCCGCAGTTATGCTCACCTCACAAAGACAAGAATTACCTTGTAAAATGTCTATTTCCAGCGAGGCCTGGGCCTCCGTTGGTCATCTTTCTATAGCCAGGGCCCAGCCGTTCAGAGGCAGACACAGTCAGACCTCGGTAGCTGCTGAACTGAATGACGCATGGCATATCCCATTATGAAACTTTTCGGTCTCTATGGTAAGAGTGACGGATGGTAGAATTATTCCCAATTAATGTTGGGGTTTTTTAATGAATAAACTGGTGGGGGTTTTTTTAAGAAAAGTTTTAGAGTTTCAGAGAAATGGAGCATGCAGAGCAGAGCTCCCACACACCCCTCTACCTGCAGCTGC
The DNA here is from genome assembly GCF_000327345.1 of Myotis davidii. Taxonomy (NCBI): domain Eukaryota; kingdom Metazoa; phylum Chordata; class Mammalia; order Chiroptera; family Vespertilionidae; genus Myotis; species Myotis davidii. The sequence continues at coordinate 2,362,900 of NW_006282748.1, read as the reverse complement.
CCCTTCCCACAGTTTCCCGCATTATTGACATCTCACCTTAAGGGGCTGCATTGACTGCCAGGTGGACCAATGGTGATTCATTATTAATTTGTGCAGACTTCCTTAGTTTTCCTCTCATCTTTTTACTGCTACAGGGCCCAAACACCACCACCCTTAGAAGCCATGTCTCCTTAAGGTTCCTCTTGGCTGGGACAGTTTCTCAGGCTTTTCCTTGTTTCTGATGTCCGTGACAGTTTTGAGGGGGCTGATCAAGGATTTTGTAGGGTGCCTTCCTATTGGACTTTGATGTTTTTCTCGTGGTTTTACAGAGATAAAGTGCCGTTTTTACCACTTCGTGTCGAGGTGACAGACTCCGCATGGTTCATGGCTGTGGGTGCCGGCCTTGGCCACCTGTAGTGTTTGCCAGGCGTCTCCATGGTGAAGTTGCTCCCGCCTCTCTCCAGGCTCTGCTCTTTGGAAGGAAGTCACTGTGCAGCCCACACCCCAGGAGTGGGGAGTTCGCGCCTCCTCTAGGGTGAAATAGCTACAGAATTTATTTGGCATTCTTCTACATGGGAGAAGTTTAGAAATTTGATTAAACTTGCTTATTATCCATCTTAAGCCAAAATATTTCTATTAAAAAGGTCCTTCCAAATTTTAACACGGGACTACTACTCATCAGAAACATTTTTCAGTAAACTGGCTTTTTTTTTCTTCTTAATGGTCAGTGGTGGTACAGTGGCTACTGGGGTAGAGTGTGCAGCCACCACCTTGGTTTATGCTGGGGCACCAGTGGTTGCATTTGCATGATCACAGCAATGTCAACACAGTGAAAAAGAACAGTTGTCTTAATTTTATTGTGAAAATAGTTTTGACTTTGTGTTGCCCTGAAAGAGTCTTTGGGATCCCCAGAAGTCCACACTTTTGAGAACGGTAGATCTAGTTTCCAAACTAGAATGCTGGAAGTCATCTTAGTCCTTTTTTTTTTTTAATCCTTACCTGAGGATATCTTTTCCCCATTGATTTTTAGAGAGAATAGAAGGGAGGGAGAGGGAGAGGGAGAGGGAGAGAGAAACATTGACTTGAGAGTGGTAATGGAGAGATGGGAGTCAGCTGTGGGGAGCGTGCGAGGCGCGGGTGCAAAGGTCCCTGCGAGAAGGGCAGGTTGCCTCCTGCACGTGCCCTCCAACAGAGGTACTTGCCCTTGACCAGGAATTGAACCCATGACCCTAGTCCCCAGGCTGACACTCTAACCACTGAACAACTGGTTCCCTTTCTTCTTTTTTCTGAGTTCCATAATTATAGCTAGCACGTCCTGAGTAAGGTGATGTGCTAAGCTCTACTTGAAGCTTGTACCTTCTATAATCCACCAACACTGAGACAGGTGCTAGTACTGTCATCCCCACTTTACAGATGAGGAAGCTGAGGCATAACCTGCCCAAGACCCATGGTGGAGTCTGACTACGGCAGCCCTGTAGCTTCCTCCCGTCACCGTGTTATCGCCAGATGAACCCTCTTTCCCCTCTGCCTTCATTCAGGACTCCAGTCTTCCTTCAGGTAGTGCAGTCATCTCCTGACTGGTTTTCCTGACCCGTGTTGCCCCCTCTAATCTGCCTCCCGATGAAATGTAGTGCCAGGGCCCGCTGGAATTTCTAAAGCGCAGACCTGCCCCACGGCCGCTGCCCTGCTATGGGGCACCTTGGGTTAGAGGCCAAACCACTAACCCACAAGCCCTGGCACCCAGGAAGTCCACCGGCATGCAGTTTCCACACCCCTGCCCTTCTCACAGGGACCTTTGCACCCGCGCCTCGCACGCTCCCCCCAGCTGACTCCCATCTCTCCATGAACACCCAACTAACACCACCTCCTCTAGAGAGCAGCCCGGCCCTGCCCTGGGATGGGGCTCTTCCTTCTCCGCCTCCCTCCCCCACGGCTCCCTCCCCCACCACGCGGCCTCGACCCCTGCCCTTACCAGGCGGGGCGTGCTCACTGACTCCAGGGCACACTTCCTGGAGGAGCTTTGCAGCTGGCACTAGCTTTGCAGAGGGCTCAGCAGGTCCCAGCTGAGTGCTCCCCCTGGAGTCAGAGCAGGTCCGGGCCTCTGGACTCCCCGGAGTCTAGCAGGGAGTGCCCGGCCTGCCAGGGCTGCTCACGGCCAGGAGGGAGGGGCGGGAGGCGCGTCCCATGGTGGGCATCTTGGGTGCAAGCGCTAGAGCACACCCTGGCCCTGGCCCTGGCCCGGCTCCCTCAGGGTTTGTGATGCTGCACCATGTGGAGAAAGAGCAGGGACGACAGGGCGGTTCTGGAAATCCCGAGGCCCTGGGTAGAGGTTGAAATAGACAGGAGGGCGCCCGGTGGGTCAGCCTGCTCTGGGCTGGGCAGAGACGGGCCCTGTCCACCAGACCATGAGGTGGGGGCCGGAGAATAAATGTGTTTCACATCACTGTCCCCTCCCGAGGCGCTGTGGAGAGAGAGGAAGGTCATATGGTGGAGGGCACTGCTTTAGCTGCAGTGGGCTGGGAGGACTCAGAGGAGGTGACATTTTTTTAAGAATATATTTTTTATTGATTTTTTACAGAGAGGAAGGGAGAGGGATAGTTAGAAACATCGATGAGAGAGAAACATCCTTCAGCTGCCTCCTGCACACCCCCTACTGGGGATGTGCCTGCAACCCAGGTACATGCCCTTGACCAGAATCGAACCTGGGACCATTCAGTCCACAGGCTGCCGCTCTATCCACTGAGCCAAACCGGTCAGGGCGAGGTGACATTTTATTTAGTTCATTTAGTCATTTCTGGTGCACACACCAGAGCACCGAGTGAAACAAACAAAGATTCCTGCTCCCTCAGAGCTTGATTCTAGTGGGAGGGGCACAGGAGACATAAAGGTGCTGTAGGCTAGTGATAAGAAGGAAGAGGACACAGGAAAGCAGCTTGGGAGTGTGCTGGGAGGTGCTGGCCTCCATGGAGTGCAGGGACGCCCCTCCCCTGACATCTGAGCAGAGAGCTGTGCAGGGGGCAGGCCTCGCAGGTTCACAGGAGGAAGAGCATTCCAGGCGGGGAAGGGCCAGTCCAGGGGGCCTTGGCGTATCTGATGAACAAGAAGGTCAGTATGGCTGGAATGTGGTGAACGGGAGAGAGTAGGAGAGGCCGGGAGGGAGCGCTTTAACCGATCATGATTGAGATCGATCACCGTGTGGCTGTGTGTGGAGAGCAGTTAGTAGACCCGTGGGACCCAGGGAGCCTGGACAGGATGGGGGCTGGGGCTGGTGAGAAGTGGCTGCGTTCAGCGTGTATGTTGAAGGCAGAGCTGAAGGTGCGCTGATGGATGAGACGTATGGGACAGGGACCACTCCGAGGTGAGCAGCGGGAGGCCCGGTGTCCCTCCCTGGAACGGGGCAGATGCAAGGAGGAATGGCTCTCCCCTTCCCTTCCACTCTTTCTAAAAATCAATGGAAAAATGTCTTCGGATGAGGATTAACAAACAAACAAAAAGGTCAATTTCAGGACAGTGGTAGCTTCTGGTGGTGGGGGAGATGAATGGGATCTAAGGGTTTCACAATGGGCTTCAACTGTATCAGTAAAGTTGTATTTCCTTAAAAGCATCTGAAGCAAATATGGTGAAATGTTCAGATTCTCACGCTTAAGAAAAAAATTCTCAAGTTGGTTGGTGGACACATGTTCATTGTATAACTCTGAAGTTTTTGGTTCTCTGGTGGCAAACTTGTCTATTTCATTTATTCACTTGGCCTCTGGCCCCCACTTCTGTAGGTAACGGAGCCTGGGATGAACCCTCACTTCTGAGCCTCCCTTGTGGCTGCCACAGCTCAGGGGAAGCTCCTTAGACACCCCGGGAGGAGGTTGGGGCAGACAGCACCGCTGACCTGCTATTGGTGACCTCAGCCCAGCCTGCCTTCCCCACCTCGTTCCTGAACTTAGGTCTGTGATCGCGGCCGAGCTCTCCTACCTCAATTGTGAGTAGGAGATTGCAAACTGGGGTTGCAAACCCTACTTAAAATGGAGCTATATTTTAAAATGTTTGTTCTGTTTCAGTGCTTTGGGTTTTTTCTTCAGGGACACTAACTTCACATTCGTAAAATTTCCTCTGCTCATCTTCTCCCTCCCTCCCTAATGATTTTTATTAATTTTTATCTCCTTCACGTTTGTTTCTGTTCTTTATATATTCCAGAGCCCCTTAAGTCGTGTCTCCTCTCTTGTGTTTCGTTATTTGTTGTTGTTTCTGTATTTTTTTATACTTATTTTCTAAACCTCCCCGTTCCTGTTCCGTGTCCTGTTCCGTCCGCTTCTGTTGCCTGACCATTGCTTCCTTGAGTTCTTTGGTTCTGCTTTGTCAGCTTCCTGCCTCAGTATATATATTTTTTTAAGTTTACAATAGGATGTTGTGTTAAAATGTCCTTCTGCTTTGTGGCCACATTTTTCTGGTGAGTTTTTGTCATCTGCAGGGGAGTGTTGCTGCTCCTTTTCAGACTTTCGTCCGACGGTGCCTTTGCCTGGATGGTTTTCTTCCAGTGCTTTGGGTTGGGTGTTGAGTTACAACTCTTATTTCTGAACTAGAGGCCTGGTGCACAAAAATTTGTGCGGGGCGGGGGGTGTGTGTCCCTCAGCCCGGCCTCTGCCCTCTTGCAGTCTGGGACCCCTCGGAGGATGTCCACCTTACGACCTGAAATCTTTCTGTTGCTAAATCAGCTGACAGTCTATGCAAACTCCCTTACAGGTAATTAACTGCTTTTCTCTTGTGGCTTTTAGGATTCTCTTTATCTTTAACCTTTGACATTTTAATCATGCTATGTCTTGGTCTGGGCCTCTTTGGGTGCATCTTGTTTGGTTGGGACTTTCTGAACTTCCTGGACTTATGTTTTTTCCTTCACCACGTTAGGGAAGTTTGGGTCATTTCACATAGGTTCTCAATCTTTGCTCTCTCTCTTCTCCTTCTGGTACCCTTATGATGCAGATGTTACATTTCATGTTACCCCAAAGTTACCTTATTCTATCCTCATTCTTTTTAATTCTCTTTTCTTTTCACTACTTTTTTTTCACCTTGTCTTCCAAATCGGTGATTGATCCTCTGCTTCATCCAACCTACTTTTTTATATTTTTAAAATTGATTTCAGAGAGGAAGGGAGATAGAAACATCAATGATGAGAATCATCGATTGGCTGCCTCCTGCACGCCCCCTACTGGGGATTGAGCCTGGAACCAGGACATGTGCCCTGACTGGGAATTGAACCATGACCTCCTGGTTCATGGGTCGATGCTCAACCACTGAGCAACACCAGCCAGGCCTTGCCAGTATATTCTTGATGTCATATGGTATTCTTCATTTCCAACTGGTTCTTTTTCATGGTTTCTATGTTGTTTTTTCATGCTGTTATAGTACTAAGATCTTTGAGCATCCTTAGAACCATTACTTTGAACTCTGTATCCGATAAATTGCTTGCCTCCATTTCATTTAGCTCTTTTTCTAGAGATTTCTCCTGTTCTTTCATTTGGGGCCTGTCTCTTTGTGTTTGTTTTTATGTATTAGCTAGAACTGCTATGATTCCCAGTCTTCGTGGCCTTATGTAGCAGGTGCCCTGTGGGACCCAGTATGCAGTCTCCTTGATCTCCTGAGCTGGGCTCTCTAGGGATGTCCCCTGTGTGGGTTTTGTGGGCCTTTCTGTTGTAACTGGGTCTTGATGCTGTTAGCCCATTCGTGGGTGGGATATTGACCCCCAGGCTGGCTGACTGTGAGGCTCAACACGGATCAGGGTGTGCAACCTACTGTACAGGTGCTCTCTGTCAGTTGTAATTTGCTTTGATCATGAGTCAGATTTTCTGAAGACACCATCCCAGGTTTCTCCTGGCAATTTCCTGGCTTTCTGAGTTAAACAGAACCTTAATACACTAAGTAAATACTCAGTCTGGCACCGATTCAGATGAGAAAGGAGTCTGCCCACCTTGTTCTCTACCTTGTACAGGGGCAATCTGCTTTAGCTGTCTAGAGCGGAACCAGCCATGCAGACCCCAAGTCAACCTCCATGACCTTATTTTCATCTTTGGGGTGAACCCCTCCTCCCCTCTGCCTGTGTATTAATGTTATCTCAGCGGAGAGATGATAGGAAATCTCCCTTGAAGTAGGTTATGGTTCTAGAGTGCTGATCTTCCCCCAGGGACTCCTTAACACAGAACTTATTCTTTGAGCTTCCTAGTCAACCATTCTAATGTTTACTGGCCTGATTAAAGTAGAGCCACACAATAGGGGGCATTAATGGACCTGAGGTCTGTCCACACTGCCCCTAAAATGTTTTTAAAGATTGTGTCTGCCTTTCTGTTGGAAAAGAGCCATTGAGAATTCACTAAGCTAGCTTGGAAAAGTCTAAAAACCAATGTATTAAGCCCTATATTTGTGGGTGTGTTGTTTCTGTTTGTTTTTTCATAGATTGGTTGGAGGGAAAAAGTACTGGCTGGGAGTTACCTTCAAATTCATGCTCAGTGGTTATTTTAATATACTAATTTTAGTATAATATACTATTTTACACACGTTTTTAGAGTGTATATTAAACACATCTTTTGGACAAGTAAAACTCAACAGCAAATATTTTAAGATATACCTAGTTTTAAGACTAACAACCATAAAGAAAAAGAACACACAGGAAATCTGACAAATGTGAAGTTAAAGGACATTTTATTTACTGACAGATTAAGAACCATAACTCCAGGTGGTGCAAAATGCACCATTGAACCCAATTACAAAGAACTGGTGTTAATACACAATTTTTAAGCAATGCTACACTTATTTTTGGCAAAGTGCTGTATTGTTTAGTCTGTGTATAAAACTGACCAGCTATGAACTAATCAGTATAAAAAATTTCTATAAAAACAGAAAAATTTAGACAGTGGCTCAAGAAAACAAGCTGCCATTTATGCATAGATTGATGTACAGTATACAACCTAACCAAATGTCCCTTTTTTAGATTTCAAGTTGTTGAAAAAGTTGTGTGTCCAGAAACACATCAAGAAGGCACATAGTGCAATCTACAATACTCTTCAGTTTCTATAACTGATGCCCTGCCCTTGAAAAGCAAATGTGTTCACAATTTTACTTGAGAAATAAAAAAAACAAAGCCACTTTCTTTAAATAACATACACAGAATTATTGATTAAAGTTCCAAACCTCTGGAGGAAAATACAACCAAAAAGCAAGCAAAACCACTCACACACAACAAACCTGGAAACATACACATCTCATCTCCCCAAGTACTGGTTTTCAGAAGTCCATCCAGAAAACGAATACTAAAACTTCAGGCAAATATAGAGCAAAACTGGGCATTTAACAATTACACACTTAAAAAGTAAGGAAAATCCTCAATAATATACAAAACATTATCTATGTAAGCTGCCTTCCTCTGAACAGTAACTTCTCCCACATCAAGGGTACTGTTGCAAATAGAAAAATACATCCTTATCGGTGTGCTTTCCAGTACCTCTCTCCACCCTAAGCCACTGTGACTGGTGTCAAATTTCAAGTGAAATTGGTACATGGCAAGGCTGACACCAAACATTATGTTGGTTTTCTAAATAAAGCATTTTAAATAAAACTTTAAGCATTACAATAAGTAGATATCGGATGCCACTTATAACACATCAACCTGGCAGTGAAACATCCATGACAGTAGCCCCCCTTTTAAAAGAATTTAATCTATGTGTGGGCCGTATGAAATAAAATAGCTTTAAGATAACTTTAAGGTAACATTACAAACATATGCTAGTATCTCCAGTATAAGGAGCAGTCTCTTAACTGATTCTAAAAACAAAAAAACTAATACTTGGAAACGCTTAAACTGTCTCCATTCATCTATTTAAGTGTCTATCTTCTAGTTGGAGTCCTTCATTTTTGTTTGTTTCCAACTCAAAGAAAATGAGGATAAGATATTCTTTTTTGCTCTTTTCTCCTAAAAACATAAAAGACAATACATGTCCTTGAGGAGGAAGAGAAATAGCAAAGACAGATTCAATGAAGATGTAAAGGTTACCAACCAGTGTGCTACACAGATCAGAGAAGTAAAAACAGGCGATGCTGGATGTCCCTCTCAAGTTTGAAGTAAATTGTCTTCTTACTAGAATCGAAGTACTGACACAACAGAGAAGGCATGTGAAAAGGAGTTTGCATGGAAACTGGAAAAATGAACTGAAAATTAATGTTAAAAAAAGGAATAGGAAGTCAGAAATTCAAACACTTTGCACCTTCTGTAAAAAACTCCCCACTCAGCCAGCAATATAAATGCATTGCCACAGAGATAATGGATGGCTGATTTTCAACTTTCAGTGCAGTACGTAATCCAATTAGCTAAGGAAGAATAAACATAGGATATACATTATAAAATGTTTTATTAACAAAAACACAAACTTTGAGAAACGTGGTTATAAAAACTAAGTAACTCATTCATAAGCACTGCTGTGTATACCACATATTCCAGACTTTTTCCAAGTAACATTCTATATTATCAGTTTATAAACAGTCAGAGCACTCAATTCAAAGGTGTCTTATTTCTCACTGTGTGAATTTTTAAGAAATATGCATTAAAGCACATTGTAAACCACTAATACAACAGCAAAAATAATAATTTATTTATAATAAATTGTATTTTGGCCGTGTTTCAAAGAATCCTTAACTTGTCAACGTCATTACTGGTGTATCTTGTACATAATAGATGCCTAACAAACATCTAAAGACCAAGAACCTCAACTGAATGATGTAACTAGTTTCTTCAATTCTTATATGTGCCAATTTTAGACAAAAACCACAATATATCACAGATGGTGTGGTAGCCCTTACCCTGAAAAAATATCCCAAAGACTAAAATCATTTGTCTTCCAGGAACAAAGCATAACAAAAAGGTCCAGATAAGGAAAACAGAAAGGCAGTAACTGATAGAGATGTAAATGTGTTTAAGGTATCAGGAAATCTGAAAAAATAAAGGGCCACTCAGTTTTATATAGGAATCTGTTCATGCTACCAAATAAATTCTCAAGGCTGAACTTCTATAGCTCGCGAGGTACTAACAACTTGCATGTAATATATGAAGAGATGCCCACATAGTCAGAGGCTTACATCAAGAAAACATTTAGCTGGTCTATTTTCAAGTTACCAATATATTGCCCTATAACAGACATGATGTGAAAACATACACACCCTCATGAAAACTCTACCTTATCTCCCAACTCAGGTAAACACAAATAGTAACAAATAACTTCTAGCTCAGTTTGACAAAACTTGACAGACTTGGCCCCTATTAGAAAACAAATAAATAAAGGGGTCGTTGAAGTGGAAAGGGGAAAGGAGAGAAGGGGCTCTAGATTCTTGCTCTAGAGACATTCCTGGCCCTTCATCAACGCCAGTGGAAGAACCACCTCACGCCACCATCTGCTGCACGACTTGACCGTTTCTGACCCCCCAGTCCCAGTCTGGTCAGAAAAGAGCACAGCTCTTCACTGGAGAAAAGCTCCCATGGCTCCCCGCAGTGAGCGCTGCAGGGTTCCTGAGAAATAGAGTAATACTTCACATAACTATATGCTGCTTTTTCCTCGGAACATTGTAGAGACGTGTACTTATTTAATTAGGTTTGCAGAAGAGATGGGAAAAGGAGCTATTTAATTTTGAAAGCGATACTCCTGTCTGTCAGCAGAACGTGGTCTGGATTGTAAGTATGTGCTTAACTTTATTTCAGAAGAAATCAGTGAGTGTGGATGGCTCAGCAGAACCCATCACAACTGCTGAGAAATGAAGTGACTGGCTGGCGGTAAGAAACCGATCTCGGTGTTGAGTAACTGGCCTCCCGGGGCATTAAATGCTGCACTCCGGCCTCATCAGCACCAACACTGAAGAACAGCTGTGGCAGAAAAAAGCCACGGGCCCCACCCCATCACTAGATTCAGTAGAGAGGCCCTTGGAATCGCACACAAGACCGGTCTGTACAACCCCACTTCAGATCAACTGCCAGGGAGGTACCTGCCTGCTCCCCTTTTGGTGGAGGAAACATGTCAAAGTGGTTAAAGATTCTGCCTGAAGCCAGACTTAAAAGATGAAAACCGAAGGAAGCCAACCTGTCGCTCTTCATTTGGACACCATGAGAAGATACCCCAAAAACTCCCCTTCCCTCGCCTGCCACTGCACCAGGAATACAGAGCCTATCACTGTCCCCGTGGGCAGGTATAACTATGAAATCACTCAAGTGCCTGGACAAGGACTTCTGAGTTTACAGCTGATGTGAGGTGGTGAGTGGGCAGAGCTGGCAGGAAAGAATCCAAACAACTTAAATAGTGCACTAACGGGTTAGTTACGGACACACATTTTCCAATTGCAACTTCACAGGTCTACTCTAATCCCTCTGCGTGTGAGACAAGGGCTCTCGTCCCAGGATACCTGTCAATGTCTGTACCACATCACAGTCACGCCAGAATTACTGAATGCACTGTTCACTGACACAATGTACCTGAATTCCAAAATGAACTGCATGGCTAATCTGGAAAAAACAACAAAACACCACACACAAATATATCAAGTTTTCTTTCAAAAGACAATTCAGCCATAATTCCATTATAACTATGGCAACTATAACCTGTTAATGCTCATGTTAGTGTGTAAAAATGTATTCATTATATACAGAAAAGATTATCAAGTACTGGTCAATAAAGTGTATGGCTGACCCTGAGAATAAATTTTTGCTTACTCAAAAGATTGATTAAGTAATACAAAATAAAATGAAATCGAAAGATGCCTATTCTCATACTTGAGAAGAAATGTCTTTAAAATGCTAATTCATGTACATTTTAATAGATTTAAAGACATCACCAAACACTGTCATTGTATTGATATGTTTCCAAAAATATTCTGAAAAAATTTACCAAAAAGTAAATGTTAAGAGCAAGGCATTATGTGATACACAGCATGTAAATCTGGTTTTCAAGATAGTGTCTAAACGCACTAATAAAACGACTATGTGATTGGTCACCAAGTGGCTATAGACTTCACATCCAAACACACACATCCAAACACATCTGTACAAACCAAGAGAAGCCAACCAACCACACTTGAAATTCTTAGTAATTGTACTGACGCGGGCAGGGCTGGTGGACAGCCCAGCCACTGTGCTTGACCTGCCGGGAGTGGCAATCCCTGGTAAGATTTTGGCGACGAAGACTATTTCTGTTCAGAGCCTGTCTTTCACTGTGTTCTTTTATCCACTGGGAGGGGCGAAAACTCTTGGGTTGTTCCAGAAAAGCTGCATGAGCAGCAACAGCTGCAACATAGCAGTGAATGTGCTGCCCCACTTCATTTTGAGCTTCCACTCTGAAACAGAAACAAATGGGCATGGATTATACAACAGAGTGTGTCAGCAATTCAATTTGCCACACTAATTTATGGTTGAATGAGAACTTAGTGTCTCATGGCTGACAGACAAGTTTATATTTTGTGATCATTCTGACTGACAGTGGTAGAAAGCAGCCAACTTTTAATAGAAATATGCCATGTAATTGACAGGTGGTTAATTAGGTAGATTTTTTAAAAAATAAAAAGTGCTTTACACTGAATAAATTTCAATTGCAAAGCAAACGCATTTGCATATGCTTTTCTAGGAAGGAAACTAACATTTACTGAATATCTGCATTTACCAACTATTTTGCAAATATTCTGTATTTTACTTCTTACCATGATCTTAACAGGAAAATATTTTAATTTCTAAGTTTTACTGAACAGAAATCCAAGGCACTGAGATGTGTTAAGGTCACAATGATTAACTAACCAGGATTCTAACACAGATTTCACTGTGGAGGCCATGGTTACGAAGCAGATGAATACTGAGGTCCTGTGGCAAAGCGCCTTCACAGTGTTTTCTGTCTATAAGTACAATGTTCTGGGAAACAAGGTTTACACTGTATTTAACAGAAATATGCACAAGGAAAATCTACTCAACACCTTCCTAGTAAGGAGCAGCCACTCATTATTTATATCATAAAGGGCACATTTTGGAACAATATTTGCATAGCAGTATTATAAAGACCCTTGGCTACAAACCATATGTTTTCTATATTAAAAGCTAATGAAATAGGATATATCTAAACTACATTAGAGAGTTTTAAGATTTTTAAGGGATATTTTACACAGGAAAGGCAGTTATAGTATACTGTTTGTGATAACTAGAGGAAAACACTGTTCTTTTTTTTTTTTTTTTTTTTAATATAGTTTTTTAAAAAACATAATGGAAGCAGGTCCCATTAAGAAACTAATAAAGAGACGTTAAAATGAAGACTGGTTCTTAAAAGGTGGCACCTTGAGTCCTTAACCTGCCTGCTCAGACTGATAACACGTATCACACAGGCTCAAAGCGAACATACTTACTCTGTGCCAGTGAGTCTTATAAGCAGCTGTTCCTGGCCCTACAATGTTAAATGGTGAGCTATTAAATCACTAGTAAGATTTAAAATACTATTTAATTTTACTATTAGAATGTAGTCAACTTTTCTATATTTTAACTGGTTTACTATGGGTCATGAAAGGCACATATATTACTTAAAATTATAGTATTTGTAAAGGTTAAAACAGTAAAACACACAATCTGAAGCTCATCTGTACTTATAAAGCACCTTGCTTTTATGTGCTTTGTACTAATATTTTCAAGGATAAGTAGAATGAAAATGATCTAACTTTTGCAAAACATGATTTATTTCCTGTTCAGAAAATACAAATAATTACTACATAGCCTTTCTCCTAATTTTGGTAACACCTAATTTCTATCTTGATTTAGTAGGCCTTAAAAGAATTTCAAATCCAAAAATAAGGATATTAAGAAATATTTTAGTTATTATAATAACTTGCAGTACTTCATGTTCGGAAAGAATTTATATAAAGTTAAATGTGTTTTTTTGAACTGTTACATATGGAAAAGTACATACTTAACTTCCCTCTGTGCCATTATTAAAGTATAAAAAGATACAAAAACAAGATAGAAGAAATGACAGTTTCACTGCTGCAGAACTACAAACATACAACCGAATGCAGTGCAAGGCCTGCACCGGATGCTGCTTTGTACAAACGGGACAAACGCTCTGGCTCCAGGAGGAAATCTGAGCATGGTTTTGTAGCTGATGCAATGAAATTTTACTAAAAAAAAAAAAAAGGTGGGGATCATTGCCTGAAGAAGCAGATTATAAAAAGCATATGCAGCTTGATCCCATGTAGGTTAAAAATGGGGAATGTGTGTGTGCACACGGGCGCACAAGGACATACAGGAAAAACAATCTGGAAGGCTCTGCCCTGGGATCGCAGCAGTATTCATTTCCAATTTCTGCACATTGGCATTTTCTATTTTCTGCAATATATATGTACTGCTTCTGTGATGTTACTTCCAAAGCTGCTGAATATACGTATATATATACTTATATATAATATATATATACTCATACATACAGACACACATACTTTAAAATATTGAAGAGCATATATACAAATGACAGTAAGTTTAAAATGACTATTAACCATGCTACATTCTTGAATGGAATTTCTCAAAGGTGAGATCAGAATCAGGAAGAATTTTTAAGAACTGAAGAAATTAATTTGAATTAAGTATGACACAGTTAAATCAGTATCACCTCCAAAAAAAAAATTATATTGTAAATTTTTGTTGGAATGCCTGAAACACTGACCTCTTAATAAACTTATGGCGCTGAATAAAGTGCCAGTTAAAGTCACATTTCCCATCAAAGATCTTACCTAGTAGAAAGCCTGGATAACTATATAAGCAAATTGTTTTTCAATCTGGTACAAGCATATGTTTATCTTCCTTCAAGATAATCTACAATATCGAGACTTAAGAGTACAGCAAACTCTGGTAAAGTTAACAAATTAATGAGCTGTCTGGGCTTTGTTTATATTTGGCAAACAGGAAATACAAGATATATACAATGGTCTAGTTTGCAGAGTCAGAGCTTGGACGATCCAAAAAGAGGCCCTTAGGAGGACAACACTAACCACAGGAATATTCTGAACTGCTCCAAAGAATCAAGTTCACCTGCCCTTGCCAGGTGTTCAGGGCATTAAGGCAGCGCAGCGTCCGCGCAGTACTTACCACCACAGGGAACCTTCCACTCACGTCCATCATGGACAAGTCAGACTTGGAGCTAATTAGCTGCCATGAACTTTATTTTATGGGAGGAGCAATCTTGACTATATCCCCTGGATGAAGGCCACAAAATGTCTATAAGTCTGCTCTGGAACATAGCAAAGGTCACTGA
>NW_006282748.1:2339905-2347464 GCF_000327345.1 Myotis davidii | reverse complement strand
ATAGTTCCTCATGTTGTGGTGACCCCCAACCATAAAATTATTTTCATTGCTACTTCATAACTGTAATTGCGCTACTGTTATGAATCGTAATGTAAATATCTTATATGCTATATGTGTTTTCCGATGGTCGTGACCCATAGGTTGAGAACCACTGCCTAACCAAATGAGCTATGCCAGCCAGGGCACATTCTTTTCTTTTTTTAAAAATATGTTTTTATTGATTTTAGAGTGAGAGGAAGAGGATGTGAGAAATAGAAACATCACTGAGAGAGAAACATCAATGGGCTGCCTCTTGCACACACCCTCACCACCCCCACCCTGCCCTGGGGATCAAGCCCGAAACCCAGGCATGTGCCCTGACCAGGAATCGAACCTGCAACCTCTTGGTGCATGGGACGATGCTCGACCAACTGAGCCACACCAACCAGGCTTCCTTCCTTTATTTAGGTCAGAAACAAAATCATTTCTGTTCACTCAGAGACCATAAAATAATTTCTGAGCACTGTGTATGTGTGGTGTATCACTGTGTGGGGTGGATTATGTTGGCTTTGCAGGAAGGTTTTCAGACTATTTCTGTTCTACTGAGTAAACATGTAACCAGTCATATGGTTTTTGCTTATCTAGTCTGAGGGTTTTCTATTAAAGTGCTCCTGATTTGCCCAGCCAGTGTGGCTCAATGGTTGAGTTTCAACCATGAACCAAGAGATTACAGGTTCAATTCCTGGCTAGGGCACATGCCCAGGTTGCTGGCCCAGGCGCCAGTTGGGGGCACGTAGCACTGATGTTTCTATCACCTTTCCTTCCTCTCTCTCGAAAATAAATAAAAACTTTTTTAAAAATATTTTATTGATTTTTTACAGAGAGGAAGGGAGAGGGATAGAGAGTTAGAAACATCGATGAGAGAGAAACATCAACCAGCTGCCTCCTGCACACTCCCCACTGGGGATGTGCCCGCAACCAAGGCACATGCCCCTAACCGGAATCGAACCTGGGACCTTCCAGTCCGCAGGCCGACGCTCCATCCACTGAGCCAAACCGGTCAGGGCAAATAAAAACATTTTTTAAGTGCCCCTGATTTGATCAGGGTATAAGAATTGCAAAACTGGGACATCTAATGTCAATCAATTTCATTAACTGATCACCTAGCACAGGATGTTTCTGCAACTTAAAAAATATGTATGTTTTTATTGATTTCAGAGAGGAAGGGAGAGGCAGAGAGAGAGAAACATCAATGATGAGAGAGAATCATTGATCGGCTGCCTTTTGTACACCTCCTACTGGGGATCAAGCCCGAAACCCAGCCATGTACACTGACCAGGAATCGAACTATGACCTCCTGGTTCATAGGTCAACACTCAACTACTGAGCCACACTGGTCGGGCTGTTTCTGCAATATTTTAATACAAATTTTTGTTTATTTACTTTTAAGTCTTAAGAACCTTCAAAGTTATTGATTTTCTTATGCAGAAACTAAGATGCAAGTGTTTCCACTTTTGCTTGATGATTAATGGCAGAAGATACCTTACCTATGAAGTCGACAAGAATCCATTCATCATCTTCCTTCTCACTAAATTCTGGCTCTTGGTTGGAAGTATTGCCTTCACCCAAAAACATTTTGTTCAGTCTCTGGAACATTGTTAAGGCAAGATTGAGACTTTGGCTGGATGTCTTTATAGCTGAGATTTCAAAGCCGTCTTTAGCCAGCCTGATGCACTGACAGGAGATTAAAGTGCACAAGGTGCTTCTTCAGTTTCGGCAGGGAGGAGAGTCATTATCCCTAAAATAAAACAGAAAAATAAGGTTATTTCAAATCAGCATCTCTTTATATAATATGTTTATGTCGTTTCAGAAGTGCACACACAGGGTTAACCAGGTGGTTCAGCTGGTTGGAGCATTGTCCCATGCACCAAAAGGTTACAGGTTAAACTTCCAGTCAGGGCACATACCCAGGTTGTGGGTTCCATCCCCAGTCTGGGAGCGTACAGGAGGCAACTGATTCATGTTTCAATTCATTTCTCTCTCTCTCCTCTCTTCTCTCTCTTGCTTCCTCCCTTCTTCCCTCCCTCCCTCGCTCCCTCCCTCTCTTTCTGTAAAAATCAATTAAAAAACCAAACACATCCCTGGGTGAGGATTAAAAATTACATAAAAGTGCACACATACACCCTTAGAAGAAAGCACATGCCTTAGCCTTCAGTTACAGCTGTTCCTTTCCTGCAAGAGCCAAACACAAGAACTGCAATAGCCATTATTTACAAAACATAAATGAGTGCTCAAACACAACCTTTCAATGTCTTAAAATGTGAAATAAAAAGGAAAGAGTTGGCATAGATACAGAAAATAAAGTGATGGTTGCCAGAGGGAGGAGGGTGGGGGACTGGGTAAAAAAGTTGAAGGGTTTTAGAAGTACAACTTGGTAGGGGATGTAAAGTACAACGTTGGGAATATAGTCAATGATGTAATAACCACGGATAGTGCCGGATTGGTACTTGAATTATGTGGGGGACACTTTGTAAAGTACATGACTGTCTAACCACTCTGATGTACACCTGAAACTATACGGTATGTAAACTGTAATTAAAAGATAAAAAAATTTTTCAAAAACTGAATGGATTCAGTGCTTGTAGAATTTACTTTCACAGCCCAATTCAGGCTGTGCCTCTGGCCTGGAAGGTTCCCAAGCCACCGCCCGCTCCCAGCCGTCCTGATGTGGCGAGCACTGTCTCACCCACAGGACGTGGACCTCTGTGGCTAGAGTGACAACTTCTTCAGGGCAGGGACAATGCCATTCATTTTTGTTGCCTCAGCTCTTAGTGCAGCATCAAATCCAAAACGGAAATTTAACTGTTTATCATATGAATTAGGAACAGTTTCTTGTAAATAAAATGGTAATTCATTCTAGAATTCATTTTTTTAATAAGGTAAGAGCATTGTGAGTATAAACACTATTGGAGACTTGCAAAATAAAAAAAAAGAGGGAAGGACTTGGTTCTTTTTCACACCTTTGCTTTTACCGTAAGGGATAAATTGGAATTTATTTCATTATATACCTTTAAATAATTTCAAGCTGCAATACTGCTTTTCTGTAAGTAGAGGAGCAAAAACTAGATATTAACAGTCCTGAGGCAATTGCTCAGGAGCTGCCAAATGAACCCAGTGACAGTGTCCCCCTATGCCAGGCCTTCATCTCTTGTGCTGTGTATTTCTGGTGTGTGACTATAAGCATACCTAAATGCATGTAAAGTCGGCAAGTACTGCACATTTTAAGCTTCACAATTCTACAGCTGGCATGGAAAAACTGACACTGTAGAAAACGAAGGTGGAAACAGCCACTCACTGCGCAGGGGCAGCAGAGGTCTGTGTGCCCGGCTCAGTGCTGGCTCTGCGGCTTCCGTCCTGTGAGTTGGGAAGTGAACACTGTTGCCACTGGCAGCAGTCCACCTCGGGGAGTTCTGGTGAGTTCTAAATGAGGAACTCCAGCCTTGTCTGATCTTATTCCAGGTTTTATGTATGCATGTCTCCCTGGTTACCTGAAGAGCATATCAAAGCTAACACCAAAGAGAACTTTTAATTTTCCCCACAAACGTAGGCACCGCCCTTCATCCCATGCTCAGGAAGCAGCAGCAGCATCCCGCAGTTACCCATGGCTTTCTTTACGCCTGGCCGCCCTCCCTGTTCCCCATCCCTCCACTCCTCCCAACTGTCAGCAAGTGCTCTTGACTCCAGCTGCCTGTGTGTGGCTCAACCCACCTACTTCCCCCACCACTCTCATCCTAGTTGAAGACAACCTTCCTGGTGTCCCCCCCACCCTGCCAGTCACCACCTGCAAGGTGAGATCCCTGATCCTACTCTAGTAAAATGAGATAACGGCCTAGCCAGTGAGGCTCTGTGGATGAGCATCAACCTATGAACCAGGAGGTCACGGTTTGATTCAAGGTCAGGGCGCATTGCCAGGTTTGCGGGCTTGATCCCCAGTAGGGGGCGCACATTTAGGAGGCAGCCGATCAATGGTTCCTTCTCATCATTGATGTTTCCCTCTCCCTCCCTGAAATCAGTAAAAATATATATATACAAAAAAATGAAATGAGATAATGCAGGCAACTTCTTGGCAAGGCATTTGGCACAAAGTTCTCAGTCAATATCGACTATTCCACAAATACTTATTGAGCACTTACTAGGCATCAGATGTAGTGTTCCATGCAGGAAGACAGTAGTAAATAAAGCCCTCCATGGCGGGTGTAACGATCGGCGTGACACATGCCATGGGAGAGGGACTGGCTGTCCCTCAGAGGTCAGGGAAAGAATCTTGAGTGGCTGGGACAATCAAGAATGGAGGAAGGGGAGAAGGAAACCTGCACTGAGTGAGGAGGCGGCACCTTCAGTGTGTCTAGGATTCAGGTGGATAGTTGAGCGCAGGCTGGACGGGGCGACGCAATGAAAGGGAGGGGAAAGTCAAGGATGACCCAGGTTTGGCCAGCTGGAGGACGGTGAGACCATTTACCGGAACAGGAATACTGCCTAAGGTGCAGGTTGCGCATTCTGGACAGGCTGAATTGGGAAACCTCACGGCATGCACCTGGCGGTGTCTAGTAGGCAACTGAACATAGGGCATTGGAGCTCAAGGGCACACCCTCGCTGGGGGCACAGCCTTGGGAGTTGTCAACGCAGAGTGGGTGACAGAAACCTAAGAGTGGATGGGACCACCTAGGGAGGATGAAAGGTGTCTCGCTAAAAGACACTTCTTTTTCTCATGAGCATGAGCCTTGAATCCATAACTTAAGACTTTTGACATTTCACTTAAAAAAAAAAAATCCTCACCAGAGGATGTTTTTCACTGATTCTAGAGAGAGAGGAAGGGATGGGGTAGAAACATGTGAGAAACACTGATTGGTTGCCTCACGCATGTGCCCTGACTAGGAATTGAACCCATGGCACTCTAACCACTGAGGAACACCAGCCAGGGCTGACACTTCACTTCCAAAGCAATCACTGTTAGCTGTAAATGAGTTAGAATCTGTAGCTCATGAGATTCCTGGTTCACATTTTTACATCCAAATTGGACTGTTACAATTGTTTGGCATGCTATTATGACTATGTAGTACTACGAATGTGTCTTCAAATCAATGACATTTGAATACTTTTGCGCTCACAACCCATCCCCCTAAGCCATTAAATATGAAAACAGGTAAACAGGAAGTGTCACTTGCGTAACAGTCTTCCCGAAACCCTTCTGGAAAGCAACGCGGCCAAATCGTAAGGGCTGGAGCTCTAGTCTGAGAATGCAAATTCAGCTTTACGTTCCATGTACAAGTTAGGAGAAAAGCCGGATATGTAGTTCGCCTGACCTTGTGTGGTGTGACACATATCCCAAAGATGGACAATCACAAGCTTTGGTGTAATAAAGGTTTTGCATATATAAACTAGAAGGGGAAAAGTTATTTTAAATATCTCTGCTCCATTTCTC
Organism: Myotis davidii; assembly: GCF_000327345.1. Taxonomy (NCBI): domain Eukaryota; kingdom Metazoa; phylum Chordata; class Mammalia; order Chiroptera; family Vespertilionidae; genus Myotis; species Myotis davidii. Next base: position 2,342,003 of record NW_006282748.1, on the reverse strand, counting down.
TTCCATATGGAGGTTAGGGGGTGGGATGGCAGAGGACACACGCACAGGAGAACCCTTGCTTATCCTAAGGGAACTCCGTGTCCCCCAACTGTGATGCTACTTGGGGCCCAGACCAGACAAATGGCAGCTGTAAGACAGAAAACACTGCTGGGGTCACCGTGGGTTCCCAAACTGCAAACTGCCCCTCTGGCTACAGCTCCAAACCCACGCGATGGAAGCCAGCTTGTCCTGAACACACACCACCCTGTCCCAGTAAAGGGGTCTGTGTCCGGAGGAGCTTTTCCATGGGGTGGCACACGCCCATCTTTTGTCTTCCTGCAGTCAGAGGCGGCCGCCAAGTGTCCCAGGCCCTGCAAGGGCACCCAAGCTGGGGTGCGCCGTGTTCAGGAGCAGTCAGTCAAGAGGCTCATCCTCATCTCTCGAGTCACTGCTGGTTTTTCAGTGACACACCTGTTGGATCCCAGGGGAAGGATACAGAACGGAGTCTTGCCTGCCCTCCCGGTGACCCAGGGACTCTCTACCCATTCACCACCACTCTGGGCCTTGGCTCCCACCACAACAGTGCTCTCCACCCGGCTGGTTCCATGTGGAGCTAAAGAGCAAAGCAGGAGGGACTTCACTCCTCACCACGTCTCTGACTTGCTGATGTTCACAACTCTAGGGCAATGATAAAGCCACAGTGAAAATTCCCCAGAGGACAGGTTTACAAATACAGCTCCGAATTCAGTCAAGAGGCCTAGGCAGGTGGTGCTGCTTTTTGGGGGGCACCTGCAAGCCTTCAGCCCTAACCAGCCTCAACTGAGCAGGCTCACCCCAGTGGAGAAAGAAAACAAAGTGTCTGTTGGGGCCCCAGCATCTCAAGGCAGCTTTGTCCCTGTCACCCTGGCTCAAAACACCTCCCTTTAAAAAATGCTCTTTTCATTATAAAGTGAAGGAAATAACATTATAGAAAGTTTAGAAAAGAGTTATTATTCCATGTCTTGTTGCAGCCTTTGTTAGCGTAGGGTACATTTTGCTCTAGCCTTTCCTTCTACACGTTTCTTTTTATCATTAGTGATAGTCTAGTGAAAGCAGTTTTGTATCCTGTTACTTACCATTTCATCATCAATGTTTTGCATATTACACAAGTAGAAGTGCTCTGTGAGCAGAGGAAGGTGGCTGAGTTGACACTTCTGGGGAAGAGCATTCTCGTTTGAGAAAGGGGTTGCTAATCTGAAGGAGCTTGTTAGCTTCTCACTGAGAAGGCACCAACCTACAGGCAGCCTGGCTCTGGTGTCAGCCTGCTGTGTTTGATCTTGGCTCTGCTACTTGCATCTTGCCTGAATTTAGGATATTTAGTAACTTTTTATGCCTGAGTTTTCTTACCTCCAAAACAGGGATTAGTAAGAAATAAGTGTAAACCACTTAAAATAGCACCTGGCACATAGGCGATATCTGGTAAATATTAACAAGTTCATGTCAGTTGTTGACTGTGAGCAAGTAATTTAGCATCTTTGGGTCTGAGTGTCTTTATCTGCAAAATCCTTATCTAATAAAAGAGAAACATGGTAATTGGCGTACGACCGCTACCCTTCCCATTGGCTAATCAGGGGCGATATGCAAATGAACTGTCAGCCAAGATGGTGGCTGGCAGCCAGGAAGCTTAAACTGAACATGAGGCTTGCTTGCTTCAGTGATGGAGGACTGCAACGTCCCCGCCCGCCTTGCCGGCCTCTCAGCCTGCAGTTTAAGAAACATAGTAACAAATAGAAGCTTAAAAAAAAACCCAGAAACCAGCTTTCAGGGAGCTGGGATCTCAGAGCTGGAGTCAGAGCTGGAGTTGATACAGAGTTTCGATTGTAGAACCGAAGCAAATCAGGGCCCGATTCCGCTTTCAGCAGCAGAGGCCTCAGAGCTGGAGCCAGAGCTAAAGCTGGCCCAGAATAAAAAAATTAAAAAAAGAAAGGAAAAAAGGAGCGTTTAGGAGTTCAGTCACCCCCAGCCTGAAAAAAGCCCTCAGCCCCTCACCGAGGCTGGCCAGGCACCCCAGTGGGGAACCCTACCCTGAATGGTGTGTGAACAGCTGCAAACAGCCCTCATCCCCTCACCCAGGCTCGAC
>NW_006282748.1:2337485-2339583 GCF_000327345.1 Myotis davidii | reverse complement strand
AAGATGTTTCTGACCCAAGCCCTTCTGCAGGTGCGCCTCTTCTAGTGCCATAGCTTTGTGCGAACAGGCCGGGCTGAGGGACCCGCACCGCCCCCCCCCCCAGTGCACAAGTTTTTGTGCACCAGGCCTCTAGTGTTTATATAATAATCTAAGCTACAATTTACTGGGTGCTGATGGTATGTGACAGGGACTTGAGGTACTGACGTGTCCCAATGTACTACTAAGAAAACTGTGGCTCAGAAATTAGGTAACCTGCTCAAAAGTGACAGAGCCGAAGAGGGGTGGAGCTGGCATTAGAGCCGACATTGCTTTTCTCTGCACAGGATCTCAGGCTCCTCCCAGCCTCTCCTCTGGCTCTGCGAACTTGAGAACGGCACTTTTCAGTTGGGTTTGGCTGCCAGTAGGCGGCTCCAAAAACAACATTAAAAAATAAAAATCCCACAACTTTGATGATCTAACTTCTGTGTACAGATGCGGCTTCTTGACAGTTTCGAAATACCAGGTGGCTAAACTAAACATAGCCTCGTTGAAAAGCGGCCTCAAAATTATCTCTCTCTTTACATCCCATCCCCCTCACTCGTTTAGAAAAATAAACATGCTGATTGGAGTCATTTAAAATCCATGTTAAACTTCAGGAAATTCAAGCAAGAACCTTGTCATTGCTTGTCCCACTTTGACCCTTATTCCTCTAGCTACAGGGGGGTAGGTAGTCTCCCAGGGACCCATCAGTGTTGGCCGGGAGGCTGAATGACAGTGGACAAAGAGAGCCATAGGTGGTAAATCATGGCCTGTTAACCTTGAACTTTGAAAGTAGGGCCATTCCCTAAAGAAATATAAAGGAGCACTCACAGAAAAGAACAAAAGATAGAATGAAAAGGAAAAAAAGAGAGAGAGAGAGACCTTGGTCACAGAAATTAGTAAGACCCTGTTCCAGGCGGGGACCTTTGAAAATCATGCTGCCAGTTCAGAATTACAGTGGCCACAACTTAAAATCAAAAGCTTCCCAAGCGCTGTTCACATCTGCAATGAAAAACGTTATTTCAATTACCGAGCAATGTCAGGATCCTTATCCCCTCCCTTCACTGACCCCCACCGGCCACTTCCCCCCACCCTTTCCCCAAAACTACTTTGTATTCAGAAAAGTGTTACTTTTAGCAACATATGCGCAAGTCCTTCCAAGTTACAGATGGAAAGGGGTTCTTCCTTACTCTACTTTAAACTGGAATTAACAGGAGATAATGAGCAGACATAATTGGGTAATACCAATGAAAACAAGAAAGCCACCCTTAAATTCATCTCCGCCTCTGAAAGAGAAAACACTGTCCTTTTAATGGGCCTTGTGTACGTTCATCTCTCTGGGCCTCGGGTTTCCGATCCATAAAATAACATTATAAAGCACCCAGCATGTAGGGCGCCTCGCAAACCCACAACCAGCGCGGATGAAAACGATCAGGATTTTAATCCCGATGGGGAAGCGCTCTCTGCACAGGTGCAACCTCAAACCGTGATGCGCAGAACCCGCAGGGCCGCGGACCCGCCACGGAGAGGTGGGCGGGCGCTTCGAACGTCTTCGGGACAAAGCCATGGTGGCGGGGCCAAGGTAGAGGCAGTTAGAGGCCAAGAGGAGAGGGCAGTTGTGGGTGACCAGGCCAGGATGGGATGGCAGTTGTGGGTGATCAGGCTGGTGGAGGGGCTGTTGCGGATGATCAGGCTGGTGATGGGGGTAGGGGCAGTTGGGGGTGAGCAGACCAGCGGGGGTCCAGTTGATGGCAAGCAAGCCATCCGTGGGGGTGATCAGGACAGTAGGGGGCAGTTTGGAGTGAGAAGGCCAGCCGGGGGGAAGTTGGGGGCAAGCATTCCAGTGGGGAGGGAAGGTAGGGGCAAGCAGGCCAGCTGGCAGCTGGGGGGGGGCAGATGGGGGCAAGCACACTGGCATGGGGGCAGAGGCCCGGTGCAGAAAAATTTGTGCATTGGGGGGGGGGGTCCCTCAGCCCGGCCTGTGCCCTCTCACAGTCTCAGACCCCTCGGGAGATAACGACCTGCTGGCTTAGGCCTGCTCCCAGGTGGCAGAGGGCAGGCCCAATCCCTAGGTGCAGCC
>NW_006282748.1:2327453-2337239 GCF_000327345.1 Myotis davidii | reverse complement strand
TGGGGGCCTGTGGGTTGTGGATTCAAATCCTTTGTTGTTGTTGCTGCTGCGAGAGGAAAATGAAGGGCATGGAGAGTGTTGGAGCCTGAAGACCCCAGAAGGCCCCTCCAGGCCCCAGCTGGTGTTGCTCAGTGGGTAGAGCGCGGCCTGCCTGCTGACTGCAGGGTCCCGGGTTCGATTCCCGGTCAGGGCACATTGCCCGGGTGGTGGGCTCAGGCCCCAGGAGGCAGCCGATCAATGATGCTCTCTCAGCACTGATGTTCCTCTCTCTCTCTTTCGCTCTCCCTTCCTCTCTGAGATCTATAAAAATATGTTTTTTTTAAAAAAACAAACCCGGAGATGTGGCAGGGCTCCAGAGACAGAGGGTGCGGGCCACCCTTTGAAGGTAGGGACCGGGCCCCACCTGGCTGAGGTCATTGATACCGGCTGCTGACAACTTGCCCGTGGCCTCAGCATTCAGCCTGGGGGAGGGCGAGGCAGGGGAGGCCTCAGACCAGGCCCTGGAGGCGGAGACAGGAACCCCCGGAAACCCTGGAGGAAGGAGGGTTAGGAGACCTGATCTCCCCCCGCCCCCCCACCCCCAGGCTCTGCGTCTAAGCTCTCCAGTGACCAGGGAGGTGACACCTCTCTATTCCACCATTAGACCTGCGAACTGTGGGCAGCCCCCAGTGGCCTGCCTGCTCCCCTGATGATTCAGAGTGAGAAGAAAAGGAGATAATGGGCTTGGAAATGCTTTCCAAACCAAAGCTCTGGACGTGCACGTGTCTGGCAAAGGCAAGGGAGCCATGTGCATGCACGCCTGTTCTCCTGTGGATCCTGTGTGGACGGAGGTGCAATTCTCTGACCCAGGCTGGGACTCGTAGCAGCAGCCTGCGACAAGTATAGCGTACACTGCAGTCTATGAAAGACGCGCACAGGAATCCCATGTTCAGTGCACTTCCAACAATACTGATTTTAGAGGATGAAAAAGTGCCGGGGATTATCTGACACCCAGAAATAATAACCAAAATGTGGTGGCCATTTGACTTTTTCTCGGGAGGCAGACCAAGCCTGTGGCTTGTGGACTGGACAGTCTCACGGCATTGAGCATGCTTTGGGTTTTAGGTTTTGGCAAATCAGGCTCATCCTAATATTTTCTATGCCTGGAGTCCTAGAATCTCTTGTTCCGAAGGAATCTATGAGGAGATCCTCTTTCCATTCAGAACCAAGGCATGATCATTATAAGGGTCTAATTTTTAAAAGTCAAATCTAGACTCATCTTTTCCAACTTGGGAAGTTCTATCACCAGTAAGGCAAAACCTGAGAGCACACCATACCTCGTTATGACTGAGAAAACAACGTGAGGCAGACAATGTTTTCAAAGATGGTCACACAATATCTCCTGCATCAGGAAGCGGAGTCTACTTTTCCTCCCCTTGAATCTGCGTGGGCCCTGGGACTGATTTAACCAATAGAATGTGGCAGAAAACATGTCCGAGGACTCCCGAGGCCAGGCATTGAGAAAGCCCGACAGCCGCTTTGCACTCTGGGAGAAGCCAGCTGCCACATAAGGAGAGACCGCCATGCTGTGAGGGAGCCCAAGCTCCATGGAAAGGCCAGTGGCAAAAGCCAGCTGTGTGGCCAGCCCCTGGAGAGTTAGCCCGTTCCAGCTGAGACGCTGGGGGATGAGTGAAAAGGCCCCCCAGGAAGTGGCAGCCCTCGCCTGGAAGAGATGAGGCATCCTCCGGGAGACCTGCGGCCATCGCAGGACTGTCAGCAAATAGGTGATTGTTGCTGTCAGGCACTCAATACTGGGGCGGCTTTAAACGTAGCAATAGGTAACCGAAACACACAGCCAGACAACAGACAGACTCCTAGCACAAAGGGGAGCTTCAGGGATAAAAACGTTTTTTATCTTATCTTAGGCATCATTTGCTTTCTGTGTACTCTCTGACTGACTTAGACTTTTCTCACCTGGTGCTTGTTTACCCCAGTGGTGTACGAAGGCGAAGGCGGTGGTTGGGGCGAGGGGTAGAAGTCTGCTTCTGTGAGGGATGAGTATTTTATCACTGATATTTTTTGGGAACAGTTTGAGCATGAATATAATAAAAAAGAAACGGACTTTTAGTCCATTTCAAAGTTCTCTACACACACACACACACACACACACACACACACACAGAAATTCCCTGCTTATTGCCATACCTGGGGTCGGTCGTTGCCACTGCATCCCTTTAGGTCTGCCACTGGTTTACAGACACACATGCAGTGAAAGCGAAACCCAGGAGTGATGCCATCTCCACAGGAGAGATCTGTCTGAACACAACCCAACTGTCACACTGCACAGCTGCAAGCCAGCCTCTCATCCGACGGTTGACAAAGACCCAGCCAGGTTCCCTGCCCGGGCAGACCCGGGGAATCCAACCATCCTTTCATGCAAAGGCTCATGCTCCATGGGTTGCTATAGTACCCACTTCCAGCCCACCCCCTGCTGTGGGGAGTGACCCTTCCCCATCTGTCAGAGTCCTCCCGTCTGTTTTCCATGGGGCTCAATGCACTCCCTCGTCTAACCCAACAAAAGGGATTCAACCTCAACTGTTTTTGTTCTGAAGGACCACAGGGCAGGACCACATTTATGCCAACACCCAGAAACAATACAGCGACTGCCCCCGCCTCTGCTAAGAAAGGCAGGCTGTGGCCGTTGCCCTGCCAGTTGCATGAAGGCTGCTAGAGAACGTTGTTTCCTACCAAGCTGCAGGTGGGGACCCCATAGGGTGGCTACTCAGCGCAACCCTGGAGCAACGAACAAGTCACCCAGTCTGTTTTGAATCGATCAATAACTACGGTCTTCTGAGCTGCTACCATCTAGTCAGCATGTTGTCAAGTGTCTGGAAAGGACAGAATAGTCTTTTATTAGAATTGCATTTTTGGAGAACAATCCTTGGTGTTCCAGCAAAACCTATTGTCCTAAGAAAGGGGCAAAGATCCGTCTTGGTCTCCAGAGAGCCTGGAGCAGAAGGAAGCAAGAGGTTTGTGAACTCCACTTTCTGAAATAAAACAGAAATCTAAGTGGGCTGCCTGCTGCCATCTCTGGAAGAAGGGTATACGTATGACAGCTTTTGAAGATCCTGGGACCTCTCTAGGCCCACATTTTAGTTTCTTTAGCCCTATGCCACATGGCGATGAGAAATACAACCTGAAAACGAGAAGGCTCCGTGTGCCGGCGCGGGCACCAGGAAGGAGAAGGGGGATGGACCCCCTCACGTGGCAGCCAGGGTATAGGGACAGGAGACCTCAGAGCTGCGGTAGCGGACGCTGGGTTATGAGTGACCCTCGAGGTCCGCAGACTGAGTGCTTTCTCCAGTTTCTGTAACATCCAGACTTTAAAGGCCGTTCAGTTTCTAGGCGAATGCACAATAAGTATCCAGTTATTTGAAATTGTATTAAAACCTATCCTTACAGCAGAGCAGAAAGCAAGTCACCCTGAATGGGTGTGACCCAGATACCGGGCATACGATGTGCCTCCATGTGCCACCCCCAGCCCCAGGGAGCCTTGAAGCTTGCAGAGACCCGCCATCTGGGGCAAGCCAGCCGGTCCTATGGCAGTTGCAGTGTTATCACAGGTGTGTGAGCAAAGGTCCTTTATAGCTCCCGCTGCCAAAGCTACCTCTTCACTCACACGGCCACGCTGGGTCACTGCCCACAGTCTCCGGTGCCAGAAGCAGCCGCAGGTGGGGGCTGTAACCATAAATTGCTCTATGATGGGGACAGGCTGAGGAGAACGTGTCCTCCTGGCGTTCTCAAAAGGATGACGCTGACAATATGATTGCTACTCACGTAAGCGCCACAGTGCTGACATAGTCTGCCCGTGTAAGGAAAACTTGTTTATTCTTCTGTCTGGAATTAACCACCTTAAATATCCATTACATCTTGCAAGATTAATTTGTGTTCTTAAATGTCCAGGGTTTTCATGGCTTTGGCAAAGCCGGACCTAAGCCTGTTGATCATCGGAGGTTGGAGGTTTTGATTTCTGTTCTTTCAGGGCCTCTCCTGCTGTCCTCCTCTTGGTAGGAGTTCTCATTTCTTTCCCGTTATAATCAGACAGCGGGAGGGTACCAATAGCATAGCCCCATAAAGGTTGAACATCAGCCACTTATTCCTTCAGGCCTTCTGTGTTCACAGCATCCATCCATTCATTCAATAATGACTTAATGAGCACCTACTCTAACCCAGACAGGAAATATAATAAGCAAATATACATATATAATATGCAAATTAGGCCAGGACGCCAGAACGGGTCACGACTGGACAGGAGGAGGTTGCGAGAGCAGGTGAGGCCGGGAGCGGAGCCAGGGGATGGGGAGACGCTGCGAGTCAAGCGCAGGTCCCAGCTCCCCGTGGGGCGCCTCCTCGGCCTCTAGTAAATATATAAAGTAATAAGTGTTGTGCAGAGAAACATAGCTGGGTGAAGGGTTAGAGAGAGGCTGGTGAGGAGGAAGGGTGGTCAGGAGGGCCTCGCTGAGGAGGTGGCGCTTGCGCAGCAAGCATGGAAGGGCGTGAGGGAGGGAAGAGGCAGCCGGAAGAGCCGGTGCCAAGGCCAGAGGCAGACGAGCCCTTGTGCTCAGGCGTCAGCACTGTCCTCGTGCTAAGCAGTGCCACCGAGCGTTCGGTGTGATGTGGTGGCTGCTGGCTACTTGAGCAGAACCATAGGTCTACAGGTTGAAGAAGACCGGCCACAGAACTGGGAATTCCTGTGCACTCTTTCGGGGTTTTTGCAGCACTTCCAGAAAGGCATGTAGGTCCCTGAGAAGTAACTTTTGGTGTTTACCATTATATCATGGAACTGAATGTCAGAGCCCTGAGAAGAGGGCCCACAGTTTGGGTCTCAGGTAACCAGTTGTGCTGCATGGTGGGAAGGCAAACCGCTTTGGAGTCTGTGCTGCCTGGTAAGGAAGAAACAGGCTATTACAGAGGGCCTGCTCTATCTAGAACAGGGATAGCCACTTCTTCCGAGTGCCTCAGCTTCCTCAACTGTGAAGGAGGGAAAGTAATATCAACTCAGACAGGAAAAGCAGAAAAGTGCCTGGGACACGTGGATGTTTGATAAGACTTTGTTCTTACCAGAACATAGAACTTGTTAAAGGGTGTTATATGTGGGAAATAGGATTTTTTATTTTTTTAAAAAAAAGGAAAACACACACTAAAGCTTAAAAGATTTAATAACTTCTGCGACTTGAGCCACAAAACACACAAGCTTAAGATCTCCCATCACTAAAAAGTCTAAATAAGCAAGAACCACAGAGGTGGTATAGATCCAAGTTTAAATCTGTCCTTAGCTCATTTGCATTTGTATTTTTTGTTAATCCTCACCCAAGGATATTTCCTCCACTGCTTTTTCAGAGAAGGGCGGGGGGGAGAGAGAGAGAGGAACATCGATGTGACATACATCAACTGGTTGCCTCTTGCATGTGCCCCAATCATGCTCTGACTGGGGACAGGGAGAGAACCTGCAACCCAGGTACTTGGCCTTGACTGGGAATTGAACCGGAGACCCTCTGGTGTGCAGGCCAATGCTCGAACCACTGAATAACACCGGCCAGGGCTTATCTGCATTTTGTATTATCTAAATGTTTAAAGTCAGAGTTTGGAAAATAAGCCCTGAAAAGTAAACTCCTAGAAGCCACTCTATATAACAAAAGGATAATATGCAAATTGTCCCCTTCACAGGGAGTTTCACCCGGGAGTTTGACCAGGGTGCAGGGTGGCTGGCCAACTGCCCGTGGCCCCTTCCCCAGCCGGCCCCACCCCCAATCGGCCCCCCACACCCTGATCAGGGGTGGGGCCGGCCCAACCCCACCTGTGCAAAAATTCATGCACCGGGCCTCTAGTATTGTTCATAATCAAGAATAGCATTTAAGCCCTGGCTGGTGTGTTCAGTGCTTAGAACACCAGCCTGCATACTGAAGGGTCCCGGGTTCAATTCCCGGTCAAGGGCATGTACCTGGGTTGGCTGGACATTCAAGATCAAGGTGTTAGCAGGGTTGGTTTCTCCTCTGACCTCTCCTTGGCTTGCAGATGGCTGCCTTCTCTCTGTGCCTCACCTGGTCTGTGCTGTCTGTGTTCTAATTTTCTCTTCTGGGAAGAATTGGGGCCCACTCAAACTGCCTCAGTTTAACTTAATCGCTCCCTTAAGAGCCCTGTCTTTAAATACAGTCACATTCTCTGAGGTATTAGGGATTAGGGCTTCAATACATGAATGTTGGAGGGACAAAATTCAGCCCATAACACTAAGCAATTCTTTGTTGGGAACTTTGCTGTGAGGGGAACAAAGGATTGCAGTGGAACTAGAGGTGAATGGGGAGACAGGCAGGTTTTGTCTTTAGTCTTAATATTTACTGGGCAAGAAACTTCAGCTGCTGATATTACTGGTGAGAACGGCATGTAGAGAAGCTGAAACTGTGGCTGCAGGAGAGAGAGAGGGGAGGGGTCCTTACAGTAGCCAAGTCCTCAAATACATGAGAGGCTGGGACCAATGACTTACAGGGGTCACCAACTGGTGAGTGGTGGGGCTTGCATTTGACCCAGAAATTCTCACTCTGAGCTTCTATCCCACCAACTACATCTCAATACCTGTCCTTGGGAGCAGAAATAACTGTAACAACTCCTCAGAAAGGGAGTAGAGGACACGTGTTCACATGCGGAATTACAGCCGTCCTGGAGGCCTACCCCCACGGCACTCAGGGCTCCTCGGGAAAGGTGGGGATGGAGGTCGTGGGTTCATGGAAGAGGAAGGAAGAGACATGGAGGAGGCTCTGTGTGACTGAGGGATGGACAGACACACCCTCAAGAAGCCCAGTCCGAAAGGGGTTCACGTTCTGAATCTGAAACCCAGCATTGGCCTGTTTATTGGAACGGCGCTCGGCTTCCAGTCACCGCCAGGTTCAGACTTCTCATATGTGGACTGCTAACCTCTTTCCCCAGCGCCAAGGCACACGTGGCTTTACGGCTTCACAATTTTGCTTCTACAAACTCTCTTATCACAGCACTTGCGTGTTGGAGCCCAGACGTTAAACAAATCAATCAATAAACCTTGGCTTCACATTTTGTACAGACGAATTTTACGGACAGGCACAGTCTCCTAGCTGCCCCACAGCCTCTGAGTCATAGGGTCTTTGCCTGGGGTGCCTGCCTTCTTCTCCTTCATTTTATTTTATTTTTTGGTAACAGCTTTATTGAGATACAATTCACATGCCATCCAATCCCATTTAAAGTGTACCAGTCATTGGTTTTTAGTGTGTTCATAGAGTTTTAAACACTTCCTCAACACTGGTTTTCACTTGAGTAGACAGGACAATTTCCTAGTCAGAATGGCTCTATTTCAGTCATGGCAATTTCCAAACGTGACAAGGTTATCTGAAGGCCTGTGCAGACCTGACTGTGACTTTCCTGGGGCCTAGTGAGCAGCTGATGAACTGCCCAAGTTCACCGGTGAAAACCTCTCAGTGCCTGTTATGTGGGTGACTCTTATGGAATGAATGAACACAGAATTGAGAGAGCAGGTTTTACTACAGTGAGGGATGGACACTCTACTCGGTACTCAGACAATGGTGTCTCAGTATTTTTTTAAGTATTGTTTTAAATATATATATATATGTATATATATATATTTCAGAGAGAGGGAGGGAGAGGGAGAGATCAATGATCATCAATGGGTTGCCTCCTGCATGCCCCCTACTGACGATGAAGCGCACAACCCAGGCGTGTGTCCTGACTGGGAATCGAACTGTGACCTCCTGGTTCATGGGCTGACACTCAACCCCTGAACCACACCAGCCGGGCAGTGTCTCAGTATTTTTAATCCAAATGGCAGAACACCAAATCCCTTCCATTTGTTGTTTCACATCTTCTTACCAACCCCCTCCCCCTAAATGCTCCATTTCATTATCTTCTGAAGTGTTTGTTTTGAAACCACGTATGTCCTCCTTCCTCTCATGGAAACCACCTGTAGCAGGCACCACTAGTGCTGCTACAAACATTTGTTTTTGATAACAGTGTATTTTGAAAGTCTGTGGTTTCCATTTCTATTTTTGTCCCGTACTGTCGTAACATTTTGATCTCTTTATATCTTTCACGGGTACTTTTGCTTTTCCCAGACATTTTGCACTCTGCTGAATGCGTCAGTACATAACTGTGACAAGACTACTGCAAGTTTCCTTTATCATTATTATGTCCAGAAAATGTCTTATGAAAGACATCAAGATGCTAAGAGGCCAACACACACAGCACATTTTTTAGTCTTGTATTGATTATATACAATCATCCCCAAACACTGGAAACTATGCCAAGAGGATATCTTTTCTGAAATGCTGGCCTACAATACAGAGGAGCACAGTAAAATAAAGCATTCAGTCCCAGTGAGAAAATTTCCTCTCTGTATTAGTCAGGGTTCTCCATCAACACATGAAATTAACCATCATACTCCTCTTAAGTTTTATTTTGTCTCTGAACTCCAGAAGTCACCTCATACAGAACTTTTCCTTCCTTAGCACCAGCCACCTTTTCATTTATTCAATGGGAACTTTTACAATTTTAAAATCAGTGCAATTGTCCAATGACTTACATTGTTAAAATGTTTTTTATTTGACGTTAGAGAGAGAGGAAGGGAGAGGAAGAGAGAGAGAGAGAGAGAGAGAGAGAGAGAGAGAGAGAGAGAGAAACACCTATGGGTTGCCTCCTATATGCACCCCAAGGCAGGGACCAAATCCGCAACCTGGGCATGTGCCCTGACTGGGAACTGAACCAGCAACCTTTTGGTGCACGGGACGACCTCAACTGAGCCACACTGGCCAGGACCAAAGACTTACATTTTCTATCTACATTATTTATTTATTTTTTAAAATATATTTTATTGATTTTTTACAGAGAGGAAGGGAGAGAGATAGAGAGTTAGAAACATCGATCAGCTGCCTCCTGCACATCTCCTACTGGGGATGTGCCTACAACCCAGGTACATGCCCTTGACCAGAATCAAACCTGGGACCCTTCAGTCTGCAGGCCGACGCTCTATCCACTGAGCCAAACTGGTTTTGGCTATCTACATTATTTAAATTGGTCCTCACAGCAATTCACTGAATAAAGTCAGGGCAACCATTAATATTCCATTTTAGAAATCAGAAAACTAAGTTCTTCTGGCTAGCAAGTAATAAAACTAGTATTGAAAAAATACACGATTTGGCCCTGGCTGGTGTCACTCAGTTGGTTAGCCTTCGTCCCATGCAACAAAAAGCTGCTGGTTCGATTCCTAGTACGGGCGCATGCCTGGGTTGTAGACTCCGACCCCCGGGGGGGGGGGGGGGGGGGGGGGTTGTGCACAAGGCAGCCAACCAATGTGTCACATCGGTGTTTCTCTTTCTCCCTCTCCCTTCCTCTCTCTCTGAAAGCTCACTAAAAAGTATTTTTTTAAAAATACATGATTTGAATTCTAGTCTAGGATTTTTCCCTATCATAATACTGGCCATTACACTGAGTGGCCAGATTATTATGACCACCTGACGTTTGTAGACAAATTAGCTATAATTTTGCGCTGAAGTTGCTAGAGGGCCAGACCATTATAAATAGGGAAGCAGGTTGTTTACCATGACAGTAGAAGTGATTTTTTTCTGCAGATATGGGTAAACAACGCAATTTAACAGCCTTTGAACATGGGATATATAATAATCTGAGTGGCCAGTTTATTATGACCATCCCATCAGTACTTCATTGGGCCACCTTTTGTCTTCAACACTGCGGCTATTCTTCTTGGCATTG
>NW_006282748.1:2318505-2327154 GCF_000327345.1 Myotis davidii | reverse complement strand
AACTGCAGACAGCAAAGGTGTTCGAACAGGCCTTCGGCTTCCATATCCCATACGATGCAGTGTACGGCTTATTTGCCTACAAATGTCAGGTGGCCATAATAATCTGGCCACTCAGTGTACAGGCATATATGCATAGGCCATGGGCACAGACAATGGTATGTGATGGCCTGGGGTGGGACAGGACCCAGGTGGAGAAGGGTAATGGGGGGAAATGGAGGACATCTGTAATACTCCCAACAATAAAGATAAATTTTTTTTAAAAAAGCTTTAATACACCAATGAGCTGGTAGGTGTTCACACACTACACTGGCACTTTTTTTTCCCCCAGAAGTACACGGAAGAATAAAACTTCATGACACCTTAAATCTGGGAATGCAAAGAAGGAACTCAACCAAAACGCGGGCAGACTTTGTATCTGAACTGATGTCCTAATTCCCCATGTGCGACATTTGAATGTCCACTATATTTTCTCCTAAATACATAGCCATGGGCTTCAAAGGTTCTTAAACATGGAGAAACCATTTACTTTTAATTTTACTTATGGAAATTGTCAACATGCACAAAAGTAGTGTAATGAATTCCTATGTATCTATCACCCAGATTCAGCAATTATTAACATTTTACTAATTTTAAGAAGCAGTTTAAAAATCCATGGAGACCAGTGCTTAGAAATTAAATAATTTGAAAGGGTTAAAACAGTCATTCAAATAATTTGGGAGAGGAAAATAAATTAGGTAAACTTCTTAAATGATTTGGGCAAAACAAAACAAAAAAATCTTCTAAAAATGAAAGCACAGTGTGGAACAGTAAAAGGACAGTATTAACCTTTGAAGTAGCTCTGTAGTGTACTCCCCTCAAATCCCTCCAAATACTATCCTACAGGAAGGGAAACCTGCTTTCTATTACACTTTATTCTGCAGCCCAAAGGCAAAACAGTTCAGTTTCATTCCCCACACTTGTTGAGCCTTTGAGACAGACCCCGGGCGGGGGAGTTCCTAGTGCTAGGGGAAACCAGAGGGAGGAGCTGCAAAGTTCGGCCAGTTTTTTGGAAGGGTCTGTTGAGACAGTGGTCGGCCAGTTTTTTGGAAAGGTCTGTTGAGACAGTGGTGTGTGTGTGGCATCTTTGAGAGTGAACGCCATGGCTGAAAGCAGATGTGGAAGGGGACCGAACCCCAGGCCGAGGAAACTGCATGTAAAAGACGGGAGGCAGGAAGGTATAGGGTGAGGTTGGGGTGTGGTGACATTATATTGTTTGTGAGGGAAAGGCAATGTGAGAGCTGGGAGAGTCTTAAAGGTGACATCATGGAGCAGAGGTTAAAGGCATAGGGTCTGTCTGGACAGACCTGTCTGGTGACCGGCTGCCTGGGCTGGTGAGCTGGTCGCCAGGCCCAGAGCCATTCCCCGTGTGCGGCCCTGGCTGGAAGAGGGACCTCTCTACAAAGGCTGGGGGTGTCAGATAGCCACTCACCAGCCTCTCTTGCATCTAACGCATGGCGGTGTGAGCCCACGCTGGCCAGAGGGAGTCCACAGGCTACTTCTGGAAAGAGTTTTCTCCCTAAAATCAAATTTAAAAAAACACTCGAAAGCCAGAACATCTTTTCGCCTTTGAGCACAGGTGTATGAGAGCTGGAGCTTGGGGGCTATGACAGCCATGCAGTGACCGTGAGGACACAAGCTGAGGAGGGTAGAGGAGGAAGACGGAAGGCCAGCCAGTCCTTGAAGGCGTCACTATGCAACGCCACAAATGCCACCCGTGACTGGAGCTTTCTGTTATGTGAAATACATTTTCCTCACCGTGTAAGTCACTGTGATCTGCTAAATTTCTGGATTAGCATCAGTCCAGAAAGCAGCAAAGAAAATAAGATTGTTTCTCCTTTGTAGCCTTTTCTTAATTTTTTAAATTAAATATTTAGAGAAAAAAACACAAGTATACATAGAGAGTAAATGTAAAATGAAATCTAGCGGTAGCTTTCGTAAACGTAGGAAGTGTCTTCATTACGTCTCATTTGCACTCTCACCTTCCGCAGGCCGCTTAATGTAATCAGTGTACAGGCTCTTGAAGCCACTAAGTCAGCCGCTCTATCCACTGAAGAAGGTACTTCTGTGGGGTTTCCAGCTTTTCCCTTAGGGTTCACAAATACGGTCTATTTTATGTTACCACATTAAAAACTAAAAACTAAGTGGGCACAGGAAACAAACTATGTGGATTATATCTACCAATGTTTACTTTATTGGTCATTCCTTAAAACTGATCAACTGAAAAAGAAAACACTGTTGGAAACAACTGGCATTTCTCAGTGATTGAGCGTCGACCTATGAACCAGGAGGTCATGGTTTGATTCCCCATCCGGGCACATGCCCAGGTTTCGGGCTCAATCTCCAGTGGGAGGGCATGCAGGAGACAGTTGATCAATGATTATTATTGGTGTTTCTGTCTCTCTCTCCCTCTCCCTTCCTCTCTGAAACCAATAAAAATACATTTAAAGAAAATGCTTTAGAAAACACTGCTGTGAGCGGACAGTGTGACACTCATTTCTCATCACTCTGCTTCGTAAAGAAAACTCCTAGCATGGTTGAATTCCCTTGTGTCTCTCCCTGAATGCATTGCTTCTCTGTCACCCAGAATTAGCAACAATCTAGGATTTAATGTTTACCATTCCCATAACTTTCTTTATGGTTTATCTAAATATGAATATATCCCTGGAGACATATAGCTTTAAAATGTTAAGCCCATGCAATCATACTTTCTGTAGTATTCTGTAACTTTTATTGGTTATTTTTGGTTCATTCACCCTTACAGGTAACCTTGGTCGCCCACCCTCTCCCATATCTGGGGTGCAGTTCTCTCCAGTTCTTTATTTTTTTTAAAATATATTTTATTGATTTTTTACAGAGAGGAAGGGAGAGGGATAGAGAGTCAGAAACATCGATGAGAGAGAAACATCGATCAGCTGCCTCCTGCACACTCCCTACTGGCAGGGAAAAAAATATTTTTTTCTCTAAATATTTAATTTAAAAAATTAAGAAAAGGCTACAAAGGAGAAACAATCTTATTTTCTTTGCTGCTTTCTGGACTGATGCTAATCCAGAAATTTAGCAGATCACAGAAGGTACATGCCCCTGATCGGAATCGAACCTGGGACCCTTCAGTCCGCAGGCCGACGCTCCATCCACTGAGCCAAACCAGTTAGGGCTCCAGTTCTTTATTAACATACCTTGATGTGTTGCTTCTAGTTGCTTTCAGAAATGATGGTGGGACGCTGGGAGGTAACAGAAAATACATCTTAGTCTCTGCCCCTGGTTCCTGACACAGGCCTCTCATAAATCTTCGTAATCTCCTGGGTGACTGGCCCATTCTAACCACCCATGGCTGGTACACAGACAGCAGCAGAGGAGAGAGACATCGAATCAGAGAAAGGAGCAGGGATAATGGTGAGTTATGTTCTACAAAGAACCAGTTTTTATTGACTCGTTTCACCCTCAAAATTCCTTTTTCCCTAAAAAGTGAGAAAAAAACCCCATAAAAAAAACCCCATAAATAACAATAGAAAATAACGAGGAGACAGTCTTAGAAGCTATGTTGCATTTCTTAGCTTCATTCCCTATTGCAGACTCTCTTAGGTATGTGTTTTGAACGTAGAAATGAACTTGTACTTTTAAGTTATGGGACCTAATGGATTTAATGGGATGAGCACTTGGCTTTGAATGGTCTCGAACCAGCCATTTATTTGCTTTACTTTCTTCCTATGTAAATTAAAATATACCATCGACTAATAAATGGGTAATTAAGATCTGAAATACCACATAATAGAATATTATTCAACCACAAAAAGGAATGAAGTACTGACACATGCTACAACATGGATAAGCCATAAAAATGTTATGCTGAATGAAAGAAGCCCAACACAAAAGGTCATATATGTTATGATTTCATTTATGTGAAATATACAGATTAGCTAAATCTGTAAGGACTGAAAGTAGATTGATAGGTTAGCTAATGGGTATGGCTGGGGTTTCTCTCTGGGGTGATGATAATGTTTTGAAATTGATTGTGGTATGGCTATACTCACAACTCTGTGAATATTCTAAACACCGCTGACTTGTACACTTTAAATGGTAAGTTGTAGGGTGATTGAATTATATCTCAAAAAAGCTGTTATCAAAAACAATAAACTAGTTTCTTCCCAGCTCAGATATGATGTGACTTTCAATTGAGTTGTTTTTCAAATAAGAGATGCATTTCAAACCATACTATGATGATTATTTTTAGATTTCATTACTTGCCTACATTGGAAGCTGATGTACTAAGAGTTCTCCAGTGGTAACTGGCATTTATAGAGACCAGGGAAGCAACGCTGCTTACAGCTGTGTGCCTGAAGGTCAGACAGGAGGGAGCGTCTAAAAGGCCATGAGAATGATGAGGGGAGGGAACACAGCTGGACTGTCAACAGCTCCTCGAGGCCAGGCATTGATTCTGTCTTGTTCTCTTGTAATCCCAGAGCTTCCTACAATGCCTGCCCTCAGTCAGTGTGAATGGATAATGAATGGGTAAGTGGTGACACCAATGAACTGCGGGCCAACCAAGGAAAATGATGAGACCCCTTCCCTCAGCCAATGAACCATTTTACCAGCCAATACAGCCGAGTCTTGCTTGGATGCTAACAGAGACTGGGGATCTGGGCATTTTACTTACTTACTCTATTACCCAGGGAGCGCTAATTCTCTTTGAAGTGTTGCAGATCACAATGGTTCTTATTTCTCCGTCAGAGCGCAAAGAGGAAAAGTTGAACTCTATATTGACATTCTCAGTGTCGTGGCTAACGTTCGCTGCGTTTTCTGTAAGTTGTGATGAGCCGCGGAGAGGGTGGGTCCCCAGAACAAAAGCATCATGAAGTCTGGCCTGGTCAGGCTGGGAGCACCGAGGGCCCGTGGGGCCAGTTGGGAGGTCAGCTTTGCTGTGAGACAAAGGCAGAGCATTCATAAGGCGCTTGGAAATGAGGCAACAATTTTGTGTGGTCCTGGCATTGTAAGCTACTGTGATGGGGACAGGAGTCACCAGCCTCGGGAAGAAGCAACCACTCTCCAGCTTTCCATTTGGAGAAAGTCCTGGGAAAGGACTTGTGACTTTGGCCCACGTTGGCATCATGGCAAACTACTGCCACTGTAGCTGCAATGAAAGGGGAGGGCCATCCAAAGAGAGAACTCTCTACTTTCTACTCTGAGCTATCCACATGATAGAATGTTATGACACTCCCTTTCATTAAACTTAACAAAAACAAAAAAAAACGCCCTAGCTGGTTTGGCTCAGTGGATAGAGCATCGGCCTGTGGACTGAAGGGTCCCGGGTTCAATTCCGGTCAAGGGCACATCCTCGGGTTGCAGGCTCGATCCCCAGTGTGGGTTGTGCGGGAGGCAGCCGACCAACGATTCTCTCTCCCTCTATCTCCTCTCTCCCTCTCCCTTCCTCTCTGAAGTCAATAACAATATATTAAAATAAATAAATAAATAACATGTGTAAAAAAAAAAAATCCTTGCCATCCATAGACCTCTCATTAAACCCCTCTGAAGGACACAGAAGTGACAACCACATGACTGATGGATGTTAGGATCTGGAATGCTCAGAGCAAGAGCTACTTCTTCATCCCAGGCCTGGATATTTCCACTTAGAAAATAAATCCGGCTTAAGAGAGATTTCCTCATGACAGGGAAAAACACAATTAGTTCAGAAAAGATCTAGAACACACAGCGTAACTGAACCGGCTGCCAGCGCCTTCTCGCAGTGGATGAACTCCAGATTCTTCTGTTCCTGCTCAGACAGCAAGTCCTCCCGCGCAGCTGGGGAGACTTGGCAGCGGGGACAGCAGAAGCCTCTCCGGCCAGGGACTCCCCTTCACCTTTCATTTCCCTTCCGTTCTCTCCAGTCACTTTCTTGGACAACATGGCTGGGAGCTAAACAGCATAAACTCTAAACTTCCAAAGCCTCCATAAAATAATTACTCGCCTAAGAGAACGGTATGTACCTCATAAAGTGGATCATCTTTCCCCTCCTCCACTCATTTCTTCCAAAACAGACATCTAAAAAGCCAGCACGTCAACAAAGGAACAAATACACACGAACAGCCAGTATAGCCAGCCCGTTTGACTGAAAAATATCTCCCAGTCTCTCGCCCCTTGTATTTGTATAAACACCTTCAATATATTTGACCGTGACTTTTGATGATTCTGCCTTGGATGCTATTTATTTCAGACCATAAATCTGAAGACCAGGGCCCCTGGTATTTACCCAGGGGACAGTTTGAATGATGCTATAGGGTAGACTTTGGAATTAGGCAGAGTGAGGCTGGACTCTGGCTCCTTATTTACCAGCTGTGCAAACTGGTAAACGGGGCAGTCGATGACTTCATCTTTCTGATCTTCATCTGAAAAATGGGGAAAAGAACACTGGCCTCACATTTGCTCTGGAATCTAATGACGCTGTATATATGAGTAAATAAAAACCTAGACTAATCCCACCCTCTCTACACCCTGCTCTCCAGATAACGAACTTTGTTTCTTAACCCTCCAGTTTCTTTATACAAATATAAGCAAATTAAATACACACACACACTATATATATATATATATATTATGCTTACATATATCAGTGTGGGTTTTTTTTGCCTCCTTGTTTACGTAGACGGAGCATACAACTGCTCTGTACTCTGTTTGTTTCACTTAATCTACCTTGGAAATCTTTCCATATCAAGCACAAGGAGAGCTTCCTCATTCTTTTTTGTGAACAGCAGCACAAGATTCCACTGTGTGGCTGTAGCACAGCTTATTTAACCACCCAGATTAGGAGACACTTGGATTACTTCCAGATTCTTTTCTATAACAAATGAAGCTGCAGCAAATACCCTTGTGTCTAGTGCCATTTTGCATGTGTGTAAATATATCAAAAGGGTTTATGCTCTGGTCATATTTTTAAAACAACATTATTGAGATGTAATTTACTGCGTTTGTAATTTTGATAGGTTTTTTTTTTTTGCCAAATTGCCTCGAATGGGGTTGTGCCATTTTGTATTCCCCAGCAATATATGAGGATCTGCACTACACTCCTAGAAGTGGGTACTTCCCAAGGATAGGCCCAGAGAGGACTTTGACTGTATTGCTTTAAAAATCACTATATGTTAACAAAAAATTTTTTTAGATTTTTATTTCTTGATTTGAGAGACAGAGAGCAACATCTCTTTGTTGTTCCACTTATTGATACATTCATTGGTTGATCTCTGTATGTGCCCTGACAGGGGGTCAAACCCATAACCTTGGCATATCAGGATGATGCTCTAACAACTGAGTTACCCAGCCAGGGCATGTTGACAACATTTTTACATGTGGATATGTCTTACAGTAAAATATTTCAAAGCAGCAGAAATATATGGTAAGAATGTAAAGATCTCCTTGATCAATGCTGTTTCTTTCCCTGCAACCAATACCAGCCCCTCCCTGTTGGGTGTGTCGATCACCGTTGTCAAATCCACTCTCAGTCCCCATCCTCCTTGAGTTCTGAGATCTCCAAAGACCTCTTTGCCAAGTTTCTCTCTTCCTCTGGCTTCCATCGAGACAAGCTAACAAGCCAGGACAAGTAGAATGGGGAAACTGAGACAGATAGTTTAGTGGCCAGTTTACAGCCATCTAGTGAATCGCAAAATCCTGTCTTCCCTAACCCAGGACAGTTAGGAGTAAGTGGTTTACACTTCTCTTCCCCACCGAGAGGCTAAATACCGTAAATCACCCTACTCAGGGAGATAGGGTAACAATAACCCAATTAGCGTCATCTATGCCAATCACAGCCAAGAGTGGGGGCAGTCAGGGGAATAAATCTCATTTTGGTGCATCAGCACAAGGCTGACGACTATTCTATTGAGATCCTCCCTTAAACCCCCAGCCTTTAAAACCCTTAGGAAGGACCCCAGCACATTCTCCCTCCCACTCCCTCTGGGGGGCATGCCTGCGCCTTTCCCATCCCCTCTTCTTCCCCTGGTACCTCACCGTGGCCTTTCCCCCTCCCGTCCAAGTTGCCCTCCTCTGCTTCCGTCACCGTGTCCTGAGCCTACGAAGCCCCGCTGACTCACCTGAACTACCTCTGTAACTTTCTAAATAAACTTCCTATCATTTGGGTTCTTGGCTCTGAAGTCTTCCTTTGCCAAACTCAAGAACTGAAGTCCAGTTTCACAGCCAACACCGTGGGTAACACCATGACATCAACATTCATCTGGTTCTCCCATAGGTCTCTGATCCTTCGCCATCTTCTCTGGCTTCTCTTTCTTCTCTTGCCTTGAAAAACAAGGCTAAAAAACAGGGAATATTTATTTATTTATTTAAATTACCTTAAAAATTTTTTTTAATCCTCACCCGAAGATATGTTTTTTGTTTTTTTTATAGATCTTTAGAGAGAGGAATGGAGAGAGAGAGAAACATTGATTGTCTCCTGTATTCGTCTGACCAGGGATCAAACCCACAACCTTGGTGTGGAGAGCGGCTACCGTGTTTGGACAGGTTCAAGCCTCGGACTAACGAGAGGTCACAGTCCTCTGGTGGCAAAACCACCTGCAAGTCCCAGCTTGGAGGGCAGAGCCCTCCCAGCACAATGATAGCCAAAGGCTGTAG
>NW_006282748.1:2315201-2318495 GCF_000327345.1 Myotis davidii | reverse complement strand
TTCAAAGTAAACATCATTACATAAAAGGGTACGGTCTTTTTTTTTTTAGTTTTATTCATCTTGAACGGGCCGGATCCGGCCTGCGGGCCGTAGTTTGCCCACGACTGCTGTGGGCTCACGTGGCTGAGTGATGTGGGCTTGATAGAGTTCAGGTGCAGGGAACTGAGTAGAACATTGTTAACATCTTGACCACGCCCTTACTTTTTAACTCGTGGAATCTGGCTATAAAATAAAGACTCGGCTGACAGGCCGGGTCGCTGTCTCTCCATCAGAGAAGCAGTGTCCCACCGAGCCTCAGCTTTATCTCCTTGTCTGTCTTTTCTAAATCCTTCACCACCTCCCCTCAGGCTCACCTTTGGCCGTGCTGGCGCGGCACACCTTGGTATGTGCCCTGACCAGGAATGGAGCCCACAACCTTCTACTGCACTGGAAGATGTGCCAATCCACTGAGCCACCGGGCCAGGACGGGCAATATTTATTGAATGCTGAAGATGCCCAAGAACAACAGAACCCCAAACCACCAGGGACTTAAGGTCTTGGGGTGTGGCAGATTGTGGAAAAAGGTAGCTGCAATAATTTCTCCCAGCTCTCTAAATGTATTAGACTGCTCGGGCAGCCACAACAAAATACCACAGGCCGAGTGGCTTAAACAACAGGAATCTTCTTATAGTTACGGAGAAGATTTCTTCTTAATAGCTATGAAGTCCAAGTTCAAGGTGTTGGTGAGACCGGTTTCTTCTCAGGCCCTTCTCCGCTCCTTGGCTTGTAGATAGGCCGTCTTCGTGGTCACGTGGTGTAGTCCCTCTGTGTGTGTCTGAATCCTAACCCCCTCTCCCGATAAAGGCACCAGTCATTTTGGGTGGTGCTCACCTTGCTGGGAAGGACAACAAAGTCCTATTGTACAGGAGCCTGCTTCCTGTTCTGGGCTGAATCGTCCCCACCCTTCCAATCCCTATGTTGAAGTCCTAATGCCTAGTACTTCAGAAGGCAGCTATATACAGAGATAGGGTCTTTAAAGAGGTAATGGAGTTAAAATGGGTTCATTGGAGTGGGTCCTAATCCATCATGACTTGTGCCTATATATTTTTTTAAATATATTTTATTGGTTTTTTTCAGAGAGGAAGGGAGCGGGATAGAGAGTTAGAAACATCGATCAGCTGCCCCCTGCACACCTGCTACTGGGGATGTGCCCACAACCAAGGTACATGCCCTTGGCCAGAATCGAAACCTGGGACCTTTCGGTCCACAGGCTGACGCTCTATCCACTGAGCCAAACCAGTTAGGGTGACTTGGGCCTTTATAAGAGGAGGAGATTAGGACATTGACAACACAGAAGGAAGGGAATGTGAAGACAGAAGTTCTGTCGGGAGGAGAAAATGGTGTGGGGGTTCAGAATGTCAACAGGCGTGGATTGCTTTGGATTAAAGGTAACTTTAGAACTGAGAAAACCCAGTGGGAGGAAAAGGTAGCTTTAGCTTTGGGCTCAAGAGAAACTTTTGCCCCTCGAGCTTAAATTAGGGACCTTGCCCATAATGAGATTATCAGAGAGAACCTTTTTTAAAAAAAATCCTCACCCGAGGATATTTTTCCATTGATTTTTAGAGAGAGTGGAAGGGAGGGAGGAGGGAGAGAGAAAGCATTGATGTGAGACACATGATTAGTTGCCTCTCACATCCACCTTGACCCCCAGTTGAGGATCTCGGGGATCACGCCTGCGACCGAGGTCCGTGCCTTTGACCAGGAATTGAACCCGAGGCCCTTTGGTCTGAGGCCCAATGCTCTAATTACCCAGCCAAACCGTCCAGGGCGAGATAACCTTTTTGGCCTATCTATAGGGCAGGGCAAACTACTAATTACTGAACTTGTGCTCTCTGGGCAATGACCTTCTGCAGCCCCAGGATGCGTTACCCCAGTTCCAAGCTCAGGATGTTTTATTTACCTGTTGTAGGTGTCGGGAATGGCACCAGGTACTAGAGCCACGGGGTCGCCACGGGGTCAGACGGGACCTGGGTTCAGCAACCTCTGTACCTGCTGTTGGGAACAGGAGGAGGAAGAAGAGGAAGGGAAAGGCACACCGTGTTCTGGGAGGGAGAGCGCACCGGGTCCTCCGTCCTAAGGGTTTTAAGGGCAGAGATTTCAGGGGCGGCACCAGGGGACGATCTCAATAGAATATCCAGCAGGTTTCCAGGTGTGTCCTCTCAGGGTCGTGCTCCCCAATGATGGATTGGCCAGCACGGGGCAGGGAGCCATTCTTCAATGCAGCGGTCCTGAGGTCAGCTGTGGCTGGTTTTGTTGATTTTCTGGGCCTGGGGCTGAAATATAACCGACCCTAGATGTGATCTCTAGAGCAGTGGTTCTCAGCCTTGGCTGCACATTAGAATGACCTGGGAATCTTTTTAAAAGCCTCGGGCCCCGAAATCAAGATTTTAAAAAGATTCCCAGGTGATTCTAACGTGCAGCCAAGGCTGAGAACCACTGCTCTAGAGGGAGGAAAGGTTGGGGGGTCCAACCCGCAGGACCAGCGATCTGCCAGGGGAGGAAAGGCCACTCGGGGGGGCGAGGTCCCACCTTAAAATTGTCCTTTGCGGGGCACCCAGGGTTCTCCACCCTGGTGACTTTCTCCACCTGGTCCATCCCCCTTGCTCTGCTCACGTCCTTCTAACTGCCCACCACACACCCATTTTCCCTTTGTCTCCGAACCTCCCCTGCATGTGGGGTCTTTGACTCTCTCCCCTATGCAGGGTTTCCATAATATGCATGCAGTTTAATTTGGTTATTTTCTCTTACTAATCTGCCTCATGTCTGTTTGGTTATTAGACCGGCAGAAAGAACCTTGAGGGTGGAGGGAAGTTAATTCCTCCCAACAATGGCCATCAACAAGCCAAAGAGAGAGGCTTCAGAAGAAACCAACCCTGCCAGCAACTTGATCTTGGACTTCCAGCCTCCAGACCTGTGAGTAAATAAACTGCTCTTGTTTAAGCCGCCCAGTCTGTGGTACTTGGTTAGGGCGGTTCTAGCGAACTACTACAAAGGATTACGCCATTTGCTTTACAGTAAGTCAAGAAAAGAACTTATTTTGGAAAATAACTTTCGTTTGAAAACATGAATCAGAAAGGACCCATCTTAGGGCCCCCTGTTTGGAGTCCATCCTCTGTTCTGAGGAGAGTTCCCTGCTTCCACAGGAGCCACAGGGCAGGTCCTGGCTGGGGCCAAGATCACCCTTGCCAGGATTTCAGTAGGCACTTAAGAAAGAGATGGGGGGAGGGAGGGAAGGAGTGAGGGAGGGAGAGAGAG
>NW_006282748.1:2310493-2315172 GCF_000327345.1 Myotis davidii | reverse complement strand
GAGGGGGGAGGGAATTCAAGAGACAGATTTTGAGCATATAACGTGAAAGAGAAAGTATTTTCTTTTACTAACAGATGTGATTAGAACGTCCCCATGATATTCCTAAAGTCACCACAAATATACATATATTTATTTTTTACCCAGAATCATTTCAGCGACTTTAACAGGAGACATTTTGCTGGGTTTTTAGAAGTTTGCAGGTTTCCTCAGCCATTCTTGTTACAACATGTGGAGTAGCTGACTCTCAACGGGTTGTTTTATTAAAGGATTCACAGGGCTACCTATTATTAATGTGCATTATTTTCCTCAGTGCTTCAGACACTTGGGCATTTATTTTACTGTTGCCATAGAAACCCAGGTCTGTAATAAGCAGCTCTTTTAATTCCTACAATTAGGCTTATATAAAAGAATATTTTAATGAAGTGAAGTATTTGAGGGCCCAGCCAGAGGACTGTCGGAAGAAGAACCTTGCTCTCCAGACAGTTACAAAATTAGCTTGTCCTTTGTTACAACCGCCTTCTTTGACAACTGCCAAGGGTCCATTAGTCAGGCCTTCCTAATGATCTGTGGTTTTCCATAAAGACTGGAGGTTTGCTTATTTCTTAGAAACTGCAATTCCACCCCCACCCCTACCCCCTTTCTTACTCCCAGGCTGCTCTCCTGGTTAGAGGGGGATGCCACTTCCCCTTTTTGCTGTAAATCAGAAAGGTCTATGTTTACCTTTAAATTTCACAGACAATAAAGGCCTTTTCTAAAAAATCAGTGAATAAGCCCTGGCCAGGTAGTTCAGTTGGTTAGACTGTTTTCCCCATACACCAAGGTTGTGGGTTCGATCCCCAGTCAGGGCACGTACAAGAATTGACCAATGAATGCATAAAGAAGTAGAAAACAAATTGATCTCTCTCTCTCTCTCTCAATAAATTTTAAAAAGTCAGTTAATAGAAAACAACTCTCTATGTCTTTTTTCATTATGGGATATCTGGAAGCCATAAATCTTGTCTTTCTTATATTCATTGCCTATAGAAATATTTCGGAGAAATATTTACTAGTTAATTTTAGTGATAGGTTACCCCTGCACATAGCACAAAAATCAAGAGGCAGACAGTGAAATATTAGTCTCTCTTCTGGGCATGCCCAGGGTGGCAGCCATTGTTAAGTTTCCTTTGTATTCTTCCAAAGCTATTCCCCATGATCAAATGCACAGCGCGCACACAGATATGACGGCAGCGTGTTATGTCTACTGAACTGCACCTTGCTATTTTCAGTTATTGCTGAAAATTTTGGATGCTCTTCTACTTCATTAATAAAGAGATGCTTTCTCTTTGTTTTAATATTTTTTAAAAATATATTTTATTGACTTTTTTACAGTGAGGAAGGGAGAGGGATAGAGAGTTAGAAACATCAATGAGAGAGAAACATCGATCAGCTGCCTCCTACACCTGCTACTGGAGATGTGCCCACAACGAAGGTACATGCCCTTGACCGGAATCGAACCTGGGACCTTTCAGTCTGCAGGCCAACACTCTATCCACTGAGTCAAACCAGTCAGGGCTGTTTTAATATATATTTTTAATGATGTCAGAGAGGAAGGGAGAGGGAGATAGAAATATCAATGATGAGAGAGAATCATTGATTGGCTGCCTCCTGCACCTCCCCTACTGGGGATTGAGCCTACAACCGGCAATCACCCTTGACTGAAATCGAACCTGGGACCCTTCAGTCTGCAGGCCGACGAAGAGCTGCTTTCTTCATCATAAGGCTTTCCCCTGTCATTATTGAGTGCTACAGGCATCATGTGGGGTCTGGCAACACTGAGGTGAGGACCACAGGGTCCTTGCTCTCAGGAGCCATACTAATAGGAGAGACAGCCACCTGTGGAAGTGACCACCGTCCGGGGCACAGCACTGCAGTGAATCAGGTAGCAGGGGAGATGGAAGCGCACGGGAGGGAGTCTGGCTTTGCTCAGAAAGGTAACGGGGTTCATAAGCAGGTCCTCGAGAGAGCACCTAGAAGAGTAAGCCAGCCCCCTGCCCCTCCCACAGACAGCTGGGCAAGTACATTTCAGGTAAAGGGAACAGGAAGTGCCAGGTCCTCTAAGTAGAAAATGGCATGGTGTTCTGGGGAACTGAAAGTGGTTTGTTATCTGGCTGGAGAGCTGGGATATGTGTGTGTGTGTGTATGTGTGTGCATGTGTGTATGTTGTGTGTGTGTGCGTGTTGTGTGTGTGTGTTGTGTTTGTGTCGCGCACACATGCATTAGACAAGATCAGTGGCTCTCAAAGTTTTTTGTTTTTTTTTTTACCACAACCCAGAGTTAAGAAATACATTTTGCATCACCGCCGAGTTTATGCAAAACGGAAACAAAATTTCATGAAACAATACCCTTATTAAATGTACTGTGGTTTCTTTCCTACTGAATTCTATTTTTTAAAAGGCCAGTCCTGACTCACTACATTGATTTCACAAACCACTAATAGGCACTATTTACAAGTTGGAAAATTATAGCCTATATACTGTCTGTGACTCTGATAGTCTATGAAATAATTGGCCTGTCCCTGATTAACATGAAGGTGACTACTTTTTAGTTTAGAATAGATTGACAAGTGGAGCTTGTGCGGATATTTATTCAGCACCTACAGTGGCTTACATGCTAGAGGCACAGTGACAGAGCCAAACAAAACATGATCTTTACCTTCACAGAACCAAAAATTGGTCTCACAGATGAACTATTTGATGCAATAATTAAAAATGCACATTTTAATAGAAAAGTAAAATATACCTGTAACAAAATTCAAGCTACATGAGTATAACTAATCCCTTCTTTTTTTAAAAAAAAATGTTCTTTATTGCTTTCAGAGAAAAAGGGAGAGAGAGACAGAAACATCAATGATGAGAAAGACTCACTAATGTGCCTCCTGCACCCCCCCCACTGGGGATCGAGCCTGCAACCCCGTTATGTGCCCTGACCAGGAATCGAACCGTGACCTCCTAGTTCACAGGTCAGTGCTCAACCACTGAGACACGCCGGCTGGGCAGGAAGGAGATACCTTTCTGTGTGCTTACCAGAAGAGGGGATTAAGCCCAGCTGGCGTGGCTCGGTAGTTGAGCATCGACCCATGACCAGGAGGTCACAGTTTGATTCCTGGTCAGGGCACATGCCCGGGTTGTGGGCTCCATCCCTAGCGGCTGAGGGTGTGCAGGGGAGTGAGGAAGGGTGCAGGAGCAGCTGATCAGTGAGTCTCTCTCATCATTGGTGTTTCTATCTCTCTCTCTCCCTTTCTCTCGGAAAGCAATAAAAATATACTTTAAAAAATATCTTCTTACCTTTCTGTGCATAACGTTTCTGTATTTATTTCACTAGGACAGAAGGACTGAATTTCAGGTTGGTTGAGTCTCTGACCCTTGGGCAGTGTTTTTAAGGGGAGTTCATTCAGTTTCCCAGAATCTGAGTGCGCCTACTGTGATGGTTCATTTATGTATCAACTTGATTGGATAAGGGGTGCCTAGGTCCTTGGTTTAAAACACACATAATTCTGGGTGTGTCTGTGAAGGTGTCTCTGGAAGAGATCAGCACTGGAACTAGGAGACTGAGTAAAGAAGAAGGCCCTCCACCATGAGGTGGGCGTCTCCAATCAGTTGAGGGCCTGACTAGAATATAGAGGTGGAGGAAGAGTGAATTTGCTCTCTCAACTGTAGCTGAATCCATTCATCTTTTCATGCCCTCGGATATTGAGGATTCTGACTCAGATGGGGAACGTATGTCATTGCTGTCCACCCCCATTCTCAGGCCTCTGGACGTAGGCAGGTTTACACCAGCAGCTTTCCTGGCTCTTCAGCTTGCAGGCTGTGGGACTTCTCAGCCTCCACAGCCACATTAGCCAATTCCTATAGTGAACCTCCTCTTACCTCTCTCTCCCTCTCTCTTTATATATATATATATATCCTACTAGAGGCCTGGTGCACGAAATTTGTGCACGATCCCACAGGGATTGGGCCTAAACAGGCAGTTGGACTCCCTCTCAAAATCCCGACTGCTGGCTCCTAACCGCTCGCCTGCCTGCCTGATAGCCCCCTAACCGCTCTCCTGCCGGCATGATTGATGCCTAACTGCTCCGCTGCCGGCATGATGGTCCCCAACTGCTCTTCCCTGCTCCTAACCGCTCGCCTGCCTGCCTGATAGCCCCCTAACCGCTCTCCTGCCGGCCTGATTGATGCCTAACTGCTCCACTGCCGGCATGATGGTCCCCAACTGCTCTCCCCTGTGGGGCTGAGAGGACTGGGGGACTCTGGCTGGATGAGATGGGGCTGAGGGGACTGGGGGACTGAGGCTGGATGCTGCAGGGACTGGGTGAGGCAGGGCTGAGGGGACTGGGCGCCGCCATCTTGTGAGGGTGTGATAGTCAATTAGCATGTTCCCACTTTTATTGGCTGTGGGAACTGCCATTTGTGAGGGCATGATGGTCAATTAGCATATTCCCTCTTTATTAGATAGGATTGGTTCTGTTTCTCTGGAAAACCTTGACTAAGTACACCTATCTTAGGGAGAGTAGGTCTCATCAAGTTTCTGATCCGGGAAAGTTGAAGTTCTGAGCCTTTGATGCCTCCCCTTGGGAATGCTGCTTGGGGATGACATCGTCCTGAGCAGCCAGCCAGCTACTCTGTCCATATCTTAACTGCAAC
>NW_006282748.1:2307814-2310441 GCF_000327345.1 Myotis davidii | reverse complement strand
TCCTGCTGAGACGGCGTAACCACTGTGGGCACATTTCCCCAGATGCTTTTTGCCTGATTCTCCCAAGGCTGCTGAAGATTACACTGAGCTTCCTGGATTCTTGCATAAATGTTTGCTTCAATTCGGCTGCCCAGGACTGGACTCAAACTTAGGAAAGGGGCTGAGGAGGAAACAATGTGATGGAGTTGGATATAATCACACCCGCAGGGAGATTTGGTTTGAGTCCTTCACCATTCACTCAACAGCTGTTCCTAGAATTTCTGCCCATTGCAAATTCCTGTGTGGGTGGCAATGGGGGCCTCAGAGTGGAACACGGTAGAGTGGGAACAGCTCCATGCATGTTCTCTGGAGAAACAGGGCGTTTTACAGCCATCGTGTTTACCCAGGGGTTAGGCACATGCAGAAGATCAAATTAACTTACCCTATTTAGTTGGGAAGAAATGTGGAGACAATGAAAAGAGGATTTAGTGACTCCTACTGTTGCTAAATTGTGCTCAGGCAAATGTGTCTGATGTTCCTTACGAGGGGTTTTATATTTCCAGCCTATGGGCTCCTGATCTATTTATAAAATGTTTCTGAGCTTGTTCCGCATTCTTCTGAAACTTCCTGATAAAAATATCCTTTGCTCGCCGTTGTTTCTCCAAAGGGGATGGAAGTTACTTTCTTCCTCCTTTATTCATTTTCTATTCAGGCCAAGGCAAAGTACTAGTACATGTGCAGCGAATACCTAAAGAGCAAACTCAGCCTCACCTGCTTTTTTCCCTTCTGCACAACTGGCACATAGGCGTGAGATGTGGAACAGTTAATTTTCATTGAGCACCTACTACACAGACATAAGCCCTGCATCCTGCTTACTTATCATCTGGTAGCAAGAGATGGCCAAGGACACAAACAACTAAAGTGAGAAGCAGGATCTCTGAGGTGCCACAGGAGCCACAGGCAATTGTTTAGGGTTCCGTGAACGACCCTAATTTTTATAGAAGGAAATGAAACTGGACCTGGAGTAACTGTTAGGATTTCAGCGTTTATCTCACAGTACTGAGCGCCCGTTATGCCAGATGCTGGGACGCAAAGTCTCTGCACAGCCAAGGACTGAGAGTTTCGCAGAGGAGACGACGTGTGTGTTCTCTGAGAACTCCTTCAGGGACAAGTAAACAGCACCAGCTCGTGCTGGCTTCAGCAAAAGAGTCACCGAATGGCTGGTACAGCTGTGAGGTGCAGGAAGGTAGGCGGTATCGGGCATAAGTGGATCTCAGGGGTCAAATACTGTGATCCCCGCTTCAGTCTCCTCCTTCCCCCATTACCCTGGGGCTTCCTCTGTGTCGTAGTGGTCAGACGTCGTGGTGTGGACACTGGCCACAGACAACTTCTGGCTCACATCATCTCAGTGAGTAGACCCAAAGCAAGAGAGAGCTTCTTACTTCCCACATATGCGATGCTGAGAAGAGATGCCGATTGGCTGGATTTGGGTCACGTGCCCATAATTATAGCGTAATTCAGGAGTCACACCAGATCCACAATGAGTGAAGGAGGGGCAGTTCTTTAAATTCATGGGAGAAGGGATGTTGGGTAGATGAATAAAACAGATACCCTCTACAAATGTAAACCAAAAAAATCACAACAAAACGTGACTAGGGCTGTAACAGAGATGTGCGTTAAGTACCATAAGAACACTGGGAAAGGAGAGATTATGTCATGGAGAGGGCATTCCAGAGGGAGCGAAATACATAAGCAATGGCATAAAGTGAGAAAGCAATTGACGAACAAAATAGAACCAAAGACATGGATACATGGTACAGACTGACTAATGTCAGAGGGGAGTGGGGGCGGGGGGGGGAGCGGGGACGAGATGAAAGAAAGTGAGGACTAGCCAAGGCCCATATATGCATGCAGAGACAAAGAAACATGTCACAAATGAAAGAAATGGAGGAAAGCCAACTACTGGATATAGAGTTCAAAACCACAGTTATCAGGTTACTCAAGAATCTTCAACAAACCTCCGAGGAACTTAGTGAGACCTTCAAGGATCTTAATGAGAAAGCCAAAAAAATGGAAAAGATTGGCTGGATTTGGGTCACGTGCCCATAATTATAGCGTAATTCAGGAGTCACACCAGATCCACAATGAGTGAAGGAGGGGCAGTTCTTTAAATTCATGGGAGAAGGGATGTTGGGTAGATGAATAAAACAGATACCCTCTACAAATGTAAACCAAAAAAATCACAACAAAACGTGACTGTAACAGAGATGTGCGTTAAGTACCGTAAGAACACTGGGAAAGGAGAGATTATGTCATGGAGAGGGCATTCCAGAGGGAGCGAAATACATAAGCAGTGGCATAAAGGTGAGAAAGCAATGGCGATATTCAGGTCCGATTTGGCTTAGGTTGGCAGACCAAGAGGAACAGAAGGAGAGGAGACACGAGAGAAGGTTCTGGAGATACGTCCAGGCAGTGTCTTCGGGACCTACTGGGGAAAGCTTTAATACAAGTGCAGTCTGTACTTAAATTGATGGGTTCAAAGGGAGGTGTGTGATTGGAACTGTACTTCCAAAAAGCTCTCCAATCAATTTAACAAATTTTAAAATTAAAAACTGATGAACAAAATAGAACCAAAGACATGGATACAT
>NW_006282748.1:2282187-2307733 GCF_000327345.1 Myotis davidii | reverse complement strand
ATGAAAGAAAGTGAGGACTAGCCAAGGCCCATATATGCATAGCCCATGGACACAGACAACGGTGTGGTGAGGGCCAGAAGGCGGGGAAGGAGGGTTCTGAGTGGAGGAGGGCAAAAGGGGAGGGGGGAATGGGGGACATCTATAATGTCAACAACAAAAATAAGATATAACTTTTTTAAAGCTCCCCTGATAAGTGTGTGTGACACACAGCAATGTTACTTCCCAGCCGCCGACCCTGCCGGCCACTCCTCCCCCACCTGCAGAACCTGGGCCCCCTTGAACCTCCCTGTGGCCCCTGCCTCTTCTGCTTTAAACTCTGCTGCACCTCCAACTTTGTACTATCGGGGTGGGGGGTGGGGGGGACTCTAACCCAGGGCAAGGCCCTCTTGTGCTATCTCCTTATCTGACCCGAGTAGCTGAGCAGTGCCTGCCATGGACTACACATTCAGTCCAAGTTTGTTGAGTGAATGAATGGGCAGAGAGCTGGTTTTTCTCCATTTGCCCCACCTGATCAATTCCCCACTTCTCTGCAAGGGGTGGCTGACCCCTGCAGACCTGGCTGGCTCTGAACTTGAGCCGAGGGCGTCGCCAGCAGATCAGAGGGCGGGAACAGAGGGGTGTCCTCGCTGCTGCCCTCCATTGCTATAGCTCCTCGGGGGCAGCAGCTCTGGAGCACTTTGGCCTTAGGTGTGGTTATGGCTTCCCCTTGTTGCTAGGTTCTGGATGTCCCCCCACTACGTTTTAAAATTCTTTACCTTGCCCACAACTAGGCAAGTAGTTCTTCTCTGACTCCAGCTAATAACAGATAGAGACCAGTTATAAGACTGTTGTCCAAGCAAGAGGCAGCGCGGACCTGCGTCAGGAGGAGACACAAACCAGAAAGACGTGGATAGATGCACGATGAATGAACCCTACAGAGTTTAGTAACTGGTCCCACGTGTGCTCTCTAAGAGCAGGAACTGTATTTCATTCACCCTTTAACCCCAATGCCTAGGTGCTGAATGAATATTGGTGAAGTGATTGATTAGGAGGGTCAAAGATATTCCAAAATTTAAGCCTGGCTAATTCCTCTCAAAAAAAGGGGAAGTCAGGTTAATTTGCAAGCAATAGTTAAAATAACAATAAGAATGACAGAGAGACCTGGACAGTATTGCTCAGTGATTTGAGTATCGGCCCCCGCAACACTGAAGAGTTGCAGGTTTGATTCCCGGTCAAGGGCATGTACCTGGGTTGCAGGTTTGATCCCTGGGTACAGGAGGCAACTGATTGGTGTGTCTCTCTCACATCGATGCTTCTTTCTCACTCTCTCCCCTTTCCTCCCTCCCTTCTGCTCTCTCTGAAAAGCAATGGAAAAAAACATCCTCAGGTGAGGATTCATAACAACAAAAAGACAAAGAATGATACTGTAGAAATACCACAATTTTTAGGGTCAGATGGATCTAAAGTCCAAGTTCCAACCCAACCGTCGGCAAATGAGCTGACATCTCTCTGAAGTCAGACGGCTTATCCATAGAATGCGCCGCCACGAGGAACCCTTGAGATTAGACGTTGCCGAGCCTAAACCTCGCCTGAGAGAGCGAGATCCTCATCGAGAGAGGCATCCTGAGACGTGACACAGAGACCAAGAGACATCAGAGACCATCGCGGGGGTTTCTTCTGAAGTATAGTTCTTGTCACCACGAAACAAGCCATCGGTTTCCTGTGTGTATGACTCTCCTTCCTAGTGTCCCACTGCAGGCTTTTAAACCTGCCGCTATGGAATCCTAGGCAGTTACAACTGTGCCATCGTGACTCCATAGATAGTACTCTGGGCTCCTTGGGCGGACGGATGATCCGAGCCCTCCTCCTTCACGGTTCTTTTATTTTAAGCACTGAGTTAAGATCGTTAGGAACACATGAGCCCCACAGCAGAGATGGAACTCGGACTCAAACCCTCTTTTTCCCTTTGGTGCCCACTGCAGCCTCTTCTCCCCGAGTCTGCTCTAACTGAGCTTAGGCCATCCTATCGGTCTCAAAGGTTATAATTTCCCCACCCCAACTGCACAGCTGGCTTCATATTTCAATCTGTTAAGAGGAACCAAAATAGTTGTCTCCCACATGCTGTATGGGGATGGGCTGGGCTAACTATGAATGCTTCCCCGTGAGGCAGTGCAGTATGGGAGCTGGGCAAGAGGAGGAAGGTCCCTTTCAAGGTTATCAATAATTCAAACAATGACCTCTGTAACCTGCTCCCCAGAGTTAACCTTCCCTTCTACGCATGCGAGCTGACTTTCCTATTGCTTCGGTTGTCACTCCTTTCTCTTTCAAAACCTCTCTGTAAGACTTGTCTTTCAAAGAAGCTGTATATATCAGGCTTTATTTTAGTGCTGCAGGCCGGGGGTGTCCAAGAACCCTTGTTCTTCATGCAGTCTACTCTGGCCGAACATTCGCAACTGCACACACGTGCCATTTCTATCAGGTTGCCAAGGCATGTGAGTGACTTCAGATTGAGAAAGCATGCTTGAAAGATACAAATATTGCATATTTTAAATATGCATCAGCATTTTGGAATAGTAAGACTCCTTGAAGTGCTTTAGACCCAGTATTGGGGGTGGGGGGAGGGGAGGAATGCATAGAGTTTTCATTTGGAAAATACAACTCATTCCTTCCTACAATTTCCTTTTTTTTCTGGATTTCTTAGTCTATAGTGCCTTATACAAAATGCTCCTGTGACCTCAGGGAAATACTTGCATTCTAATCAAGTAATTTCAGGGCTTCTCAAAGGTGGCAAGAGATCCAGGCTGCCTCCATCATTTTTGAGGTTTCCAGAATATATTAAGCATTTTTTTTTTAACCCTAAAACAAGATTTAAAAAATTGTTTTGTTTCGAAAGTTTTCATTTCAACAAGAAAATTACAACACAAAATAGTTATGCTAGTTAGAAGATAATTAAAGGATTTAATTTTAAAGTCCAGAGTATACTAAAGATGGTGTTGTTTAGCCATGGAACTTAATTTTAAATTTCGGTAGGGATGTTTTCTTTCGATCCTATCGGAATCTCCTTGTGTTGCCTCCTTGGGAGATAATGTCAAAACCCTTCATAAATTCAAAGCCCTTCATAAATATGGGGCTGAGGCCAGATGGCCTCTGACTCTCTCACTTCGCCCTCTCCCTCGCCATAGGGCAGGAATATTTAGTTAATAATTGAGAGGGACATTGCAATTTAGTAATACATAATGAATTAAAGATAATCATCATCTGGCCTTAGCCACCCCTGCTGTGTAAAGAAGAACTTTGAATAATCCTTGCTTGAGTTAAGTGGGCAGATGCTAAGGCCAGTTTCTCCCCCAACTACTAACGCCTAGGTTTCCCTAAGCTATTTCTATAGGTGTCGGTTTGACCTGTCTTTTTCTCAATCACAAGCTCCTTATAAAGGAACTAAATTTATCTTGAGCTATTACTAAAAATGCTAACTAATATTTTTGGGTAACTCCCATTTAAACCGTTTATTTTCCGATTTAAATAGGAAAGCAATTTTCTATTTATGTCATGGGATACATATGTATGCACATAGATGTATAGATGTAGAAATGGCCTGAGCTCCATGCTTATGAACACCATGTCACTGTTAGCCACCACATCATACATACATATGCACTCCCACATAAGTAAATGACATTCATTCAAAGGATTGCCTTTGACTTGGACACACCGTCTCAATTTTAGTAGCACAAGAGATGCTCAGCCATCTGCCTGTACTTTGTAGCTGAAACCACCCTTTTGTGTAGACGAGTTGGCTGTTCCATGGTGTCGATGAAACCAGAGATAGCTGGACTTAGATCATCATTCATCTTGCTTTGGGAACTGCGGGGTCAGTGGGTCATGGGAGGAAGAGGGTGGATGGTGCAGCAGAGATAGAAAAAGATGTAGGGACTGGGGTCTTCCTAGAAGGCTGAGGAATCTCCCTATCACCTCACCTGCCCCAGGCCAGCCTGCGCGGAAAGTGGATCAGTGAAGGAAGGTTGGGCAGCCTGGGTCCGAAGTTGAGCTTCTCCTTTTTATAAAGGAGAGAGAGCCAAGTGGAGATGTAATTTCAGCAGAGATCGAAAAAGAGGGCAGAGAAAGGAGTGTTTAGAGAATAAAAGGAATTGACAACTTTATTCCTTACTAAACACAGAAAAACAATTTTGAATGTCAACCGTCACTGTAATATATTTTAAAACTTATTAAACAAGTAATATTTATTAACATTTCTTTTTAAAGTTATACATTTTAGCCCTAGCTGGTTTGGCTCAGTGAATAGAGTGTCGGCCTGCGGACTGAAGGGTCCCGGGTTCAGTTCCGGTCAAGAGCACATGCCAGGGTTGTGGGCTCGATCCCCAGTATGGGGTGTGTAGGAGGCAGCCAATCAATGATTCTCTATCATCACTGTTTTGATCTCTCTCGCTCTCCCTTCCTCTCTGAAATCAATTAAAAAATATATTAAAAAAATAAGTCATATATTTTAAAGTCATGTTTCTTCTTAACAAAACACAGAATGCCCCTTCCCCTCCAAAAATATTACACTGAATTAATATGCTTGCAAATTCCCCAATACATAGACCGAAATGCCAAGTGGCCTTCTGTGTTGCTTTTCTGAAAAAGAAAACTGAATTGTCCTTTTAAAAACTACAGTTGGTAAGTTTAATCAACCATGAAAACAAAAATATATCCAAATGAAAAAAAAAATTAGATCTTAAAGATTAAACTTTATCTTCTACCTAATAACGTACATACTAGTTTCTATAGTGGGGGTACTACAGTAATCCTGAATAGGCAAACACAAGTTATAATTCCTTGAAAATTAAGTGTTTTTTACTCAGACAGCTGCAGAGTCGTTTTCTGTTTGTCTGCTTTTGTAACCGGAGGCCTAGAGGACCATTTTCAAGGGCTCTTTGGATGAGAGCTCAATGCAAAACGAGGGTCTCATATGAAAATAAACTTCAAGATCCTTTCTTATTCTAAAATGAAGACTGCTCATAAAAATGAGGAATTTTACAGCAATATTTGCAGCCCCCCCCCCTTATTTCATTTCTCTGTAATGACAAGAAAAGAGTATGTTCCTGAGAGAATTTGTGATTGTTCACCGAGACAAAGCCACTCATCAGCTAAAGTTAAGCTGTGACTGTGTGGCAGAGAACAGACTGGCAATTATTTGGCTTTAATTCCTGAACCTGAAATTAAAATGAGAAACAGTTCCTTTCGGGGTCTTTTGAAAGTCCCACTTTATAGAATGTGAGACTTCAGTAGTTGCAAGTGAGGGGTCTTTAGCTGTGCCAGGGGGGCTCTCTGGGGAGCAGGTGCGGAGGCAGGGAGCAGTGGGAAAGGTTTCTGGGGGAGTGAAAGCTGTGAGGACAAAGGGGAAGGAAGCAGGTTTGGGCACGGGAGCCATGCAACCCGGGCATGTGTTTGACAAAAGGCGAAGCACAGCTTGGAGGAACTGTCTAGGCCTGCCCACCGCCTGCCTCAGTCAGGGCTGCGGCTGCCTGGGGAAGCGTGGGACTGTGAGCTCGCGGAGGCCCAGCCAGCCACGCTGTTCCTGCTGGGCGGCAGATGGTGGGGGAGCATCAGAGAGCCTCCAGGTGCCCCATGCCAGCCTCACACTCATCACGTTTCTCAGTGAGCCTCCCCTTTCACCCTAGAAATCCTCAAACCTCCCGTATTCCCCTGACCTTCAACTTCTCCCTTTCCCCAGGAAAAATCTAGGTTCTTCTCACTGTAAAATACCATGTGTTTTTAAAAAATATATATTTTATTGATTTTTTTTTTACAGAGAGGAAAGGAGAGGGATAGAGAGTCAGAAACATTGATCAGCTGCCTGCTGCACACCCTCTACTGGGGATGATCCCGCAACCAAGGTTCATGCCCTTGACCGGAATCGAACCTGGGACCCTTCAGTCTGTAGGCTGAAGCTCTATCCACTGAACCAAACTGGTTAGGGCAAAAACCATGTTCTTGATTTGTTTAAAACCAAATGGGTACCCATGTCTTTCCTATAGTAATCCTGGAGTCCTATTGATATGTATCATCTTGAGGGCTGCTCCTCTCCTGTTTTTGTAGGATAGATTCCTAAATATGAGACTTTTAGGTCAAAAAGTCAGTATATTTTGAATTTGAACATATAGTTCCACACACTATCTCACACCCAAAAGTATGAGAGTGTCTGATTATTTCCACTCTCACCAGCTTGGAAGTTATCAATCTTTTCAACTTTTGCCAAGCAGATGAACAAAAATGTAATTCTGTTATTTTTTAATCTGCATTTCCCTGGCTACTGCCAAGATTGATCAACTTTTCATGTATTTATATGGCATCTGTACTTCCTTTGACCCACTGGGTCCTTTGTCTTTATAATAATATATAGGTAATATGCTAATTAGACCAGACATCCTTCCAGATGAAGCCGGGGCTGAAATGGAAGCCAGCCCGGGTCCCGGGTGCCGGCGGGTAGCCGATGCCGGCAGCCAGGGGAAGGAAGGCCTACTCTTGCACAAATTTCATGCATTGGACCTCCAGTTGATTTATAAAAGCCTTAGCTTAACTTTTTTACGTGTGTATGCTGCAAATATTTTAATTTAAAAAAAATATTTTTATTGATTTTAGAAAGGAAGGGAGAGATAGGAACATCAATGATGAGAGAGAATCATTGATTGGCTGCCTCCTGCAAGCCCCCCACTGGGAATCAGTCTGCAGGCTGATGCTCTATCCACTGAGTCAAACCGGTCAGGGCTACACATACATTTTTATTGATTTTTAGAAAGAGAGGAGGGGAGAGGAGAGAGAGAGAAACATCAATGATGAGAAAGAATCATTGATTGGCTACCTCCTGCATGCCCCACACTGGGGATCGAGCCCGAAACCCAGGCATGTGCCCTGACTAGGAATCGAACCCGGGACCCTTCTGTCTGCAGGCCGATGCTCTATCCACTGAGCCAAACCAGGTAGGGCCAAATATTTTAATTTACTGCTTGTCTTCTGACTGCCTGTGGGTGAGCAAAGACACAGCCCCCCCGTCCCTCAGCTCATATTCTAATGGGGGCATCAGATGAAAGACAGATAATGATAATACAACTTGATCAAGAATACATGGATAATACATCTCAATAAATGCCAGAGGGCCCTGACTGGTTTGGCTCGGTGGATAGAGCGTCGGCCTGCAGACTGAAGGGTCCCAGGTTCGATTCTGGTCAGGGGCATGTGCCTTGGTTACGGCCACATTCCCAGTGGGGGGTGTGCAGGAGGCAGCTGATCGATGTTTCACTGTCATCGATGTTTCTAACTCTCTATCCCTCTCCCTTCCTCTCTGTAAAAAATCAATAAAAAATATTTTTAAAAAAATGCCAGAGGGGTAAGTTCTAATATCTGCAGCAGGCAAAATTTGTTTTCACATTAAAAATACTTTTTAATGGGTAATGAGAACAGTGTAACTCCATTGAAGGCCACTGGCATGTTTCTCTCTGTCTCTCCCTCTCCCTCCCTCTCTGAAATCAAGATCACTACTTATAGATTTTGCCAGAGCTTGACCACTATTAACCTCACTCAACTTTCACCACTTCTCACATGGCCCCTTCTCCACCTACCACTCCCAAATTCCATTCTTCTTCAGAGTGTTTCTATTTTCAAAGGAATGGAGTTACAGAGCATCTGGATAGATCTCCAGTGAGTCTTGAGACTCTGAATATAGACATCTGAGAAACCTTAGTTTCTTCAAATAGTTGATTATGCAAAAAGAAGTTTCAGACTTTAGTATTTAAAAATAGGAGAGCCTCGTTTTCTGTTTAGCATTCAACTCATTTAACACATATTTGAACACTACATCCACATGTTCATGGAACTTACATCCTAACTGGGGGAGAGACATTAGGTTGGTAAAAACATAAGTTTATATGTCAGATGGTGATACACACTGCAAAGAAAAATAGTCAGCGTAAGAGAAGTGTTATGGGTCAAATGTGTCCCCCAAAAGATGTTGGAAGTCCTGTGACTGTCACATTATTTGAAAATGGGATCTTTGAAGGTGATCAAGTCAAGATGAGGTCATTAGGGGTGGGTCCTAATCCAATATGACTGGTGTCTTTAAAAAAGGAGGAAATTTGGACACACACACACACACACACACACACACACATATATACACACACACACAGAGAACACCATGTGAGGATAAAGGCAGATCTGGGTGATGCCTCTACAAGCCAAGGAACACCAAAAATGGCCAGAAAACTAACCAGAAGCTGTTGAGAGGCATGGAACAGACTCTCCCTCACAGCCTTGAGAGCAAGCCAACTCTGCCAACACCTGGATCGCAGACTTTTCTAGCCTCTAGAACTGTGAGGCAATACATTGCTGTTGTGTAAGCCACCCAGTTTGTGGTACTTTGTTAAGGCAGCCCTAGGAAACAGTACAGAGGGAAGGGAAGGTCTTAGATGGGTTAATGAGGGAGTTGACTTATGGACAGAGAACGAAGTCGGCAGAGGAAATAGCAAGTATGCATGGCAAGTGTAAGGATCACCAGGGTCAGGGTTCCAGATACATACTCAGCAAATGGGGGGACGTGGGAGGAGAGAAAGCCAGATAATGTAGGGACCTACTGGCCATATGGGGACAGTTAGCTTTTTCTCTGGATAAGATGAGAAGCCACTGGAGAGCTGTGGGCAGAGAAATGACATCACCATTGTTGTAATCTGTTAAGTGGAAAACAAGTTCCGAGTTCCTGATTTATGGTTTTGTTCATGCATCCTTATTAGCCAACTCTCGGGGTTGAAGTGACAGAGATCCAATTGAAACTCTCCTAAACAAGGGAGGGAACCTGTTAGCTCATGTAACCCAAATCCTCAAAGTAGTTTAGGCAGAGCAGGGGGATCAACCATATCATTAAGAATCTGTCCCTGCCCAGGGGTTTGGCTCAGTGGATAGAGCAAAGGGTCCCAGTTCGATTCCGGTCAAGGGCACATGCCCGGGTTGCAGGCTCCATCCCCAGGAGGGGGCGTACAGAAGGCAGCCTATCAAGGATCCTCTCTCATCATTGATGTCTCTATTGCTCTCTCCTTCTCCCTTCCTCTCTGAAATCAATAAAAAATAAATAAATGTTTCCTTAAAAAAAAAAAAAAGAATCTGTCCCTTTTTCTGCTTCTTTTAGTTTTGCTTTCCTCTATGTTGACTTTACTTGCAGGTAGGCTTTTATTGTTGTGTAGCAAAAGGACCCCTAGTAGCTTTAGGCTTTCATGCTTCTTAGTATTAGAAATCTCAGGAGAGATTCTTTTTCTCCTTCCATCCACATAGGTCCTATAAGTGGTGCTGGTTGGTTTCCTCAGGTCACGTGCCTATACCTGCAATAATTAATGGTGATTTCTAGAGATAATTGTCTGACTGACTGGCTTAGATCAGATGTCCACTTCTGTGGCAAGGGAGCAGACCCAAAGCACATGTTGGATTATGGAGGTGGATGAAGAAAATTTACCAAGAACTACGTATGTCAGGGCCAACATGTTGTACAGCTCTGGAACTCTAATTCATGTTATAGTCTATGTGAATGGCGTTCCTGGAGGTGTGCACCACACAACCCTTGAGAGGCCGTACATGATAGTCATTGACTCAGTAGCCAAGGAAGGCAGAAAGGACGTGTACAGGCAAAAACAGTAGCATCCCCTAGTATCTCTAATCACAAAGCTAGTTTAATCATTTATAACTTTTAGAAAGCACTTATTTTTTAAGATTATTTATGGCAAGGTATTGGCTGAGCTTTTGGCTTTTTGGAATAAAATATAATTCATAAAATATAAATCTATAGTAGATATAGAAATACATTTACTTAGGGAACAATATCTAATATCCCTGATTTAGGCATACTCCTAAACTTAAGGCAGCAAAAGGACTTGTATGCATGCATATTAGCGTAACCAATGGACACAGACACTGGGGCAGTGGGGCTTGCCCTTGGGGGTGGAAATGGTGGGGGTGGGGAGTCAATCGGGGAAAAAGGAGACATATGTAAAACTTTAGAAAAAAAAAAAAAAAGAACTTAAGGCAAGCACATAATTCACCTTTGGTAACAGTAGTATAAGTGAAATTGCAATTCATAAATGCAATGGTCTTCCTTTCTAAGTCCTTTGTGCATTCATTTAGTTCATGACTATGGATTGGGCCCCTCATGTTGGCAGGCACTGTGTTAGGAGTTGCATATTGCAAACAAATTTGGTTACTGCCCTCATGAGTACGATGGACATGGGACAATGAACACACAAATAAATATACACTTTATACTGTGATAATTACGAAGAAGGAAAGTAATGGAGCTCTATCAGGGAAAATGGAAAGGAGGTGGGGGGGTTAATTTAGATTGGAATCAGTGACTTATCTAAGGTTGTGGCATTAAAGCAGAAGATTAACCAGATGAAGAGCGGAGAGGGAGGAAGAGTATTCCAGGAGAGGGAATGGTATGTGTAAAGAGTTTTGGGTATCACCAGACATCCCTGGCCTGGCCCAGGAACATGATCCCACTTACCATTCCCATTGTTGCTTTCCACAGTATTTCAAACTAACTAAACCACACACATTCCATTTCATCATCATATGGTAGATTGACTGTTTAGCTCTTCCCCCTCTAATTAAAATTTTTATATATTAACATATTAATATATGAAGATCACAAAGTAACCACAAGTGGTCAAAATGTGGGCTTTATTAAAGGATGAATGTAATAATTTCGGGCTGACAATGTGTTTTCAAGTATTTTGAAGTTGTTTAACATTGCTGTTTCTATAACTTTATGGCAGGAAAGGAGAAAGGGACTTAAAAAAAAAGTTGGACACTAGATAAGCATGGTACAGCTTCCCATTTACTTGTATCTTCTTCAGTTTCTTTCTCTCTCTTTTAAAAAAATTCTCAGCCAAGGTTATGTTTATTGATTTTAGAGGGCAAGGAAGGGAGAGAGAAAAGCGGGAAGGAGGGAGGGAGAGAGAGAGAGATGGATGTAAGAGAGAAACACTGATGGGTTGCCTCTCATACGTGCCCCAACCAGTGATGGAACCCAACCTGCGACCTGCGCTGACTGGGAACCTTTTGGTGTAAGGGACAACATTCTACCAACTGAGAGCCACCTGGCCAGGGCCAGTTTCTTTCTTCAATGTCTTATAGTTTTCTGAGTACAGGTCTTTTACCTCCTTCAATGAACTTTCTTAATACCCATGCCCAAGGAGATGAGGAGAAGAGATGGTTATTAGACCCAAGACACACACACACACACACACACGTACAGTCCTATAGAGTTATGTAGAGGTGTAACTTGACAGGAAAGGAACAAGGGGCTTAAGCAATCTGACAGTGCTCTCCTTCTTCCTTCCCTTTGACTTCTAGCTGAACCCAACTAGAAGCCAGAAGTCACGAGTATCCACTGATGTGGTCCATACAGACCACTCTCCCAGGAGAGTAGGATGGAGAAGAGCAGATCTGACCTGAAGGGACAAACAGAGGTATTTTGCCACGGTTCTCTAGAGGCTTTCTACCAACGCCCAGGAATTTAGCTAGCCAATATTATGCTGCCTCGACCCATCCAGTTCTTCCTGACCATATTTCATAGAGCTTGGATATGTATTTAAAATACCCAAAGTGCTTATCTGCTGATTCCTAGGGCATTCTGCAAACTAGAC
The DNA here is from genome assembly GCF_000327345.1 of Myotis davidii. Lineage (NCBI taxonomy): Eukaryota > Metazoa > Chordata > Mammalia > Chiroptera > Vespertilionidae > Myotis > Myotis davidii. The sequence goes on along the minus strand of NW_006282748.1, from coordinate 2,296,067 downwards.
GTGCTTTTCTAGTTTCAGAGTTCTTTGCTTTCTTTACCTAGCTAGTCAACTCCTGAGAATGTATAGTCCAAGAGACTTCTGTAATCTTGTGTGCTTGGAACAATTCCCTAAATAAATGATGAGATCCTTGAAGAAGAACATTTTTTTTTCATATTGCTATCACTCATCTTGACTTTTAAATATTGCAAAAATTTTCAGACATGAAACATAGTATGGAGAATAAGATAATGTATACTTATATATATCCAGCACCTTGACTTAGAAAATGTTCATCTTTGACGTGTTGGTTTCAGAATTTTTAAATAGAATACCACAGATAGTGTTGAAGGTCTCTTTTCACCTCTCATTAACCTATTTTATCATGCATTAGTTTTCAATTAAGAAAGATGTAGCCAAAACCGGTTTGGCTCAGTGGATAGAGCGTCAGCCTGCGGACTGAAAGGTCCCAGGTTCGATTCCGGTCAAGGGCATGTACCTGGGTTGCAGGCACATCCCCAGTAGGAGATGTGCAGGAGGCAGCTGATCGATGTTTCTCTCTCATCGATGTTTCTAGCTCTCTATCTCTCCCCCTTCCTCTCTGTAAAGAAATCAATAAAATATATTATTAAAAAAAAAAAAAAAAGAAAGATGTATTGAGCACCAACTTACTACATTATAAAGCCAGGGGGTAATAACCAGTAAGACTGAGACCTGTTTCTTTTCCTTGAGGCACTCCCAGTCTAATTGTGTGGGGAGAGATAAGGAAACACCTGGCAACGAGACAACTGGGAGCGAAAAAAAGGAGCGTGCGTTCCAGACAGTGGGATAAAAAACACATGTGAAAGATGCTCATTAATACAAATTGTGTTGAACTGATTTTCAAACAGCTGTGGGTGGCATCCCAATGCAGGTACCAAAACAGGAAAGAAGAGAAGGATCAGGAGGAGATGAGAGAGAGAGAGAGAGAGACAGAGAGGGAGAGAGAGGAAAAAATTACATCATAAGCCTATGGGCTCCTAACCATTTCCTCCTACATCACACACACAGTGGGTGAAAGGGTGTTGTTCACAGATATGCTATGCCCTCCCTGGGCACTTGAACTAGGGGCTGTGGCTTAGATAAGGTATTTGCAGCTTCTGGAACAATACTACCACTCCACCTCTTTTTGTCCCATGCATTATCATAGGATTAACCTGGAATCATCTCTGATCTATATATATAAAAGCCTAAGCGACTGGCTGACTGGCTGATAGCTATGACACACACTGACCACCAGGGGGCAGACGCTCAACGCAGGAGCTGCCAAGCAATAGCAACTTTGCAGAGTGCCCTCTCGTGCCCTGGAACCCCTCAGGGGATGCTGGACTGCCGATTTCGGCCAGATCTCCATAGGCCAGGCCGAGGGACCCCCACCTGCTGGAGGAACCCTGCTCACTCCTCAGATACCCTTTGAGCCCTGGCACTGCCCCAGGCCAGCCAGGGAGGGGAGGGACCGTGGGAGGTTGGCTCCAGGGCATGTCCAGCCCGTCTTGCCTAGTCCCACCAGCCACCTTCTAAGTTATTTCAATGTGCATGAATCCATGCACCAGGCCTCTAGTATATATATAAAACTATTTTCAAATTTTGGTTCTTTAATTCTGATCCAAAACAATCTATGCAGAGGCAGCCCATCATAACCACATGACAACTATGATAGGTCTTGCTGTGTCTTGTGTAGGAGCCACCATCAATCTTCCTTCCTCACACATATGATTTTGTGCCAGTCTATGGAACATTTAGGAGTGATATCCCCGAGAATGGTTGATGGTCTATTTTCAGTAGGTGAGTGGGAACATATGAAGAAAAAAAACTAAAGAAATGATAGCTTCGGCATTGAAAAATTGGCAAAATAAGATCACAGTGGAAGCAAAAGAGTGAAATGGACAAAGCGGAAATGGCACTAACTATAGAGACCACTTTGCCTCTTCTTGTTCCTCACAGAACTGTATGGTGGGCACCCTTTTAACAAATGAAAAACCTGCCACTTCCTAGGTATTTGACACAGTTTCTAGTGCCCAGTCCATACAAGCACATAGGCAGTATGAAATGATCAAAAAAATCAATAGATAACCTTTAGGACTAAAAATATATAATTGTGTGTATTTAAAAAAAATATAGTAGCCCTTGCTGGTGTGGCTTAGTTGGTTGGAGCATCATCTTGTACACCAGAAGGTGGTGGGTTCAATTCCTAGTCAGGGCACACACATATCCAGGTTGCGGGTTTGATCCGGTTGGGGTGTGTGCGGGAGGCAACTGATTGATGTTTCTCACAACCATATTTCTCTCCCACATCCATGTTTCTCTCCCTTCCTCTCTCTAAAATCAATAAAAAATGTTAAAAAAATAGTAATTGGGGGATAAGTACACTATATTGAAAAGCATTATGCATTCACGTTCCTCTTACTCATAAATAACAATAAGTTCTCTCTGTGGAGGCCGTAAGTGGCTGGTCAAAGGCCAGGGGTTGGGGAGTGTTGCCCAATGGTCTCCTTGAAGATACAGCACACGGGACATTCCAGGAAGTGAGAGCGGCGTAATCCTACAGTATTTTGTTTGCCCAATGAAAATGCCCTTAGTGACAAACATGAAGGATAACTCTTGGATGAATACTGAAAACTTTTCACAAGGATAACTTCCTTTCGAGCTTTAAGTTCTTCGCATTTTGCTGGGTCTGGTTTGCTCTTCCAATCAGGAAGACTGAAAACCTATATAGCATCTTGTTGCTAATTCGGAGGTGCCCCTTCTGGCGCATGCAGCCTTGCAAGTTCATGCTTCTTTGTGAAAAGAAAGGCTCCCCTTCCTCAGAGACAGCCCCAAACCAGCCCACACCCACCCCACTTGTCCCCCTGGCCGGGCACATTTGTGCAGGCATAAACTGTACAACCAGGTGCCTTGTATGTGGTGCCAAAAAACGGCTTTCAGAACAATACACCAAACACTTTCCAATGTTGGGCACTCGGCCAGGCACTGGCAATAACAAGAGCAGCAATACAGAGTCTACCTTTGGAGTCTGGGAAGAGGGCCATATAAACAGATTATCACCGTAAGACCTAATACAGTGATCAAAGAGAAACACACAAATTGCTCTAGGATCACAAATGAAGGAATTATTCATTTTTCTTGCCTGGGGCTGTGGTCAAGGAAAATTCAGAAAGGAGGAGGCATTTGAATTGGGGTTCACAAGATGACTAAAAATTAACGAAGTGGGGCAGGGCATTAAGACGTTTGGTGATCGGGACAAGCTTCCGGGCCTCTTCCCATACTCCCAACCATAGGAAAGCCTTGGGTTGAAGCTTCACCACTTTGATCTAGTCTGGGGTTCCACCGTTTTTACTGGGTTTGTCCTTCTTTGTCTCTTTTTGCTTTTGAAGTCATCAGACAGGCTCAGCACTGGGGTTTGTATAAACAGTGTAATAAACAGAGATCACTGGCCAGCACTGTCCCCCGACAGAGCTCTCTTGGGAGTCTGTGGAGGCCGTAGGTGGCTGGTCAAAGGCCAGGGATTGGGGAGTGTTGCCCAATGGTCTCCTTGAAGATACAGCACACAGGACATTCCAGGAAGCGAGAGCGGCGTAATCCTACAGTATTTTGTTTGCCCAATGAAAATACCCTTAGTGACAAACATGTTTAATTTGCTGTAGGTGTGACTTTTGGTTACGCAATAGGATTGTGACTCAGAATGTACTTTTTGAGAGACCTACCCTGCTTATTTCCCTGGAAGGATCAGTTAGTTTTGCCCAGAAAAGCTGTTCCGAGACCACAGACTGCATTCCTAACGCAAGTGAACCCTTTCCCTTGTTGGCACGTGCTACTGGTTGCCAAAAGCAGAGGGGAGCGTGCACATAGCAGAGCCCCACACAAGCCACCGTAACTCTCAGAAAAACAACTCTGTGGGTGTCCTTTCAGCCGGAAATCAGAGAGGGAGAATTGTCCGTACTCGGGCATCAGACTGGTGGTGGGGGTGGGGGTGGGGGTTGGAGGTAATGGCTTTTATTTCTTCCCCTATAAGTAGGTAGGGAGGGTGCTGTAGCTGGTGTCCTCGGAAGCTGTTAATGGAGTTCCAGGAGGACTAGAAGCTTCACTGAGCATTGTTCTGCACAGTAACAGCATCAACAAGGAACCAGCTGACTGTGTTTTTACTGATTAGTTCCAAACTAGCTATTCTAGGCCACACACTCGTAAACCAGGTTCTCCTTTGATGACCCCTATGTTGAAATAAAAGGTGGTGGTGAGTTATGCAGCACCAGCCCTCAGAAACTGCCTAAGGGCCCTCATTGCAACAATCTGATAACCACAGAGAGCTCCGAGGAGCAGCTCCCTTCCCTGCCCTTGTTTGTGAAACACCCCTTCTCAGCTCCCAGGGGCTGGGGCTAGCCCACATGAGTACCCAGAAAGAAGTCATCAAGGTGAACGTGAGACAAACACAAGAACACTTTGTAAACATGAAAAGAACATTCATACGAAGTCGGCAAGCACATTGAAACATGTCAGGTCAAAGAAGAAAGACCAAGGGCAGCCACAGAGAGGCAAGGGATGTGTCAGCCTGTCTTTGAGGCTCCTGCCAAAGGGGAATTACATGTCAATCGCTGGGAAAGTATCCTCAGTCGCCCTATAAAGACTTGACATTCCTCAGCTCAGGAATGTGAAAAAGATAGCCTCATTCCACCAGTTGCTTAGGCCATAATCTAGGAACCATCACTTCTCTCTTTTTTCATTACCCTCTTCCCACTACACCATCGATCCATCAGCAAGTAAACCTCCAAATTATATATTGACCTATCCTGTTTGTTTGTTTTTTTATCTCTAATGCCACCATCCCAGTCCAAGCCACAATAACTCTTGCCCAGGCAACCTCAATAGCCCACCTGCTGGTTTCTACATACTCTTCTCTGGCTCCCCTCCACCTCTGATTTCTGTATAGGGGAGGCCTTTCAAAGCATAAATATATGGAAAAAATTATCAAAGAAAAAGTTCTATAGATTTGACAGCATAAAAAACTTCAAAATTTAAATGTAAAAATATTCCTTAGCGAGTGAGATAGTTGGAGATGGGGGGGTGGGGGCGTAACAACTTTTACTTTTTTATATTATATGTTTTTAACATATGTCTTAACATATTTTTAAACAAAGAGATCTCACTAATAATCAAATAAATAAAAATTAACAGTGAGAGAATCACTTTTTGCCTGTGAAAGTAGCAAGAGTTTATAAAAAAATCTATTATTTTTTTATCCACAGTTTGTGGGAGTACATAAGAATTTTGGCAATGTCAGATATTTCAAAAGTTCACAGCTTTTGACTAATGATTTTATTTTTAGGAATTCATCACAGGCAATAACCAGTTATGCACAAAGATTCAACTATAATGGTTCATCTAAGAATTATTTATAAAATCAAAAGTTGGAGAAAATATAAGGATGAATAACGAGGGCACAGTTAAATTTATGGTGTCATATCTGTCAATAAAATGAATTATAATATCATAAAATGATATTATGAAGGCTCAATGTAAGAAAATATATTTTCCATAAGTTTATAATTTAACATAATTCCAATGAAAATACTGTCAGAAAATTTTTAATAGAAAAAGTGATCCTAACAGTCAATTGGAAAAATAAACAAGAATGGCCAGGAAAATTCTGGGAGGGAAAAAACAACTAGAAAGGCCTAGTACTACCAGATATATGTATGAAAATATATTTTAATCCATAAAAAAGTGTGTAGCACTAGAACATTGAGAGACAGAACAGTATAGAACAAAATACATATATGAATTTATTTGATGAAAAAGGAAGAATCTCAAATCAAAAGGGTAAAGATAGACTAATGAATAAAGGGTGGTAAGACAACTAGGTAGATATAAAGAAAAGAGTTGGATCCATGCCTTTGTTGTAACATTTATCTCCTCAAAAAAAAGAAAGTAAAAATTGAAACTATAGAAGTACTCTAGAGGAAAACAGAAGTACTAGAAGAAAACCAAAATTAAAAAAAAAATTTTTTTTTAATGAGATTGCCTTTCTAATGATGACTCAAATTCCAGGAAGCTGTAAGTGTAAGTACTGATGTTTGACTATATAAACATATATTACAAAATTTCTTCATGGCAAGATTCCACAAGAAAAGTCAAAGCAAAAACAGACTGGGAAAAACTTTTAACCTATAACACAAAGGTCTAATCTCCCTCTAGAAATCAATATGGAAGACCTGTAACCTATAGAAAAATTGGCAAAGCTGATGAAATGACAGTTTATAGGAAAGGACATAGATGATTCTAAAACTATGAAAAGATGCTCATCTTCACTCTTAATAAGAGAAATACAAATTAAAACTACAATGGAAATACAATTTTTATTTATCCAATTAGCAAAAATCCCAAAACTTGGTAACACATCCTTTTGGCAAGACTGTGCAGAACTAAGTTCTCTCAAAATAACAAGTAGGAGTGCAAAGTACCACAAACAATATGAAGAGAATTTAGTGGCATTTATCAAAATTATAATTTTATATGCCTTATGACCTAGAAATTCTTCTGGGAATTTATGCATTTGCATGCAAAAATGATGTACAAAGCTGATAACTGAAGCACTGGTTATCAGAGCAAATGACTGAATAAAACCCAATGTCTACCAATAGAAGACTGGTTAAATTAATTAGTAAAAAAACAAACAAACAAAAAAAACGAATGGTGAGCCAGGCTGGTGTGGCTCAGTGGTTGAGCGTCAACCCATGAACCAAGAGGTCACTGGTTCAAATCCTGGTTAGCTGGGTTGTTGGCTCAATCCTCAGTAGGGGCATACAGGAGGCAGCCAATCCATGTTGATGTTTCTATTTCTCTCTCCCTCTCCCTTCCTCTCTCTAAAATCAATAAGAACAGCCCTAACCAGTTTTGGTTTGCCTCGGTGGATAGAGCGTCGGCCTGTGGACTGAAGGGTCCCGGGTTCGATTCCAGTCAAGGGCATGTACCTTGGTTGCGGGCACATCCCCAGTAGGGGGTGTGCAGGAGGCAGCTGATCAATGTTTCTCTCTCATCGATGTTTCTAACTCTCCCTCTCCCTTCCTCTCTGTAAATCAATAAAATACATTTTAAAATAAAAAATAAAATCAATAAAAACATATTTTAAAAAATAATATATGTCTAAAAAATAGAAAGAATGGTGAAACCCACTATGAATTTATATGGAAATATTTATAAGGGAAATTATCAGGAAGGAAAACCAAAGTGCAGGATAATGTGAACAATAAACTATCTTTTCAAAAATATATATATATTTAACTTTTTTTTTTTTTTACAGAGAGGAAGGGAGAGGGATAGAGAGTTAGAAACATCGATGAGAGAGAAACATCGATCAGCCTCCTCCTGCATACCCACTACTGGGGATGTGCCCGTAACCAAGGTACATGCCCTTGACCGGAATCGAACCTGAGACCCTTCAGTCCGCAGGCCGACACTCCATCCACTGAGTCAAACCGGTTAGAATATACTATCTTTTATGTAAAAAGGTGGGGGAGAGAATAGAATCTATATTTATATTTGCATATATACATGCATAAATAAAGAAAAGGACACTGTATTAGTTACTTATCGCCAAATCACAAATTATCTCAAACCTTAATGGATTAACACCACCGATACTTACCTCACACAGGTTTTGAGGGTCAGGAATCTGAAAGTGGTTTGCTGGGTGGCTCTGGCTAAGGGTCCCTCATTAAGTTGCAGTGAAGTTATTCGCTGGGGCTGCAGTCATCCTAAGAGGCTACAACATCCACTTCTAATCTCACCCACATAACTAGTGGCAGGAGGCTTCAGTTCCTTGTCATGTGGGCCTCTCCATAGAGCTGCTCACATGACATGGCCCCTGGCTTCCCCAGAGCAAGTGATGGGGCAAGGAGATAGAGAGATAGACAGATATGGGTGGATAGCGCTAGATAGATAGACCAAGGTGGGGATGCAGACCTTTTATAACCTAATCTCAGAAGTGGAATATCATCCCTTTTGCTAGATTCCATTTGTTAGAAGCAAATCCAGTTCATGCTCATGGGGAAGGGAATTAAAACCAATCTCTTGAAGGAAGAAGTATCACAGAATTTGTAAACATATTTTTTAAACCACTACAGATACACACTAACTAATGATGGTTATCTAGGGTTTGTAGGGCAATGAAGGGATCGGCAAATGAGGAATGGGTAGAAGAATATTTTTCACTTGTATCTCTAAAATGGTACATAAAATTTACCATCTTAACTATTTCTAAGTGTGCAGTTCTGTTACCAAAATCAACTCCAGATCCAATTTAATTTCATTTTTAAGTTTCATGCTGTGACTTCTGACCAACTTTACTATCCTTAGCAAGCATATCAAAGCCTTCTAGTTGATGATTATCTGTCTACCGTAAAATGTAGCCATAATTATTTTTGTTAGTAATAGCATGAAAATGGAGGTAAGTATCAAACTAATGATCATGTCGATTATAAACAAGCATCTATCACAAGACCACCAGGAGGTACGTATGGCCCCTGGTGCTACTGCATTCTTTGTCACTTTGTCTTGTCAATCATTAGTTACTTTTGGCCATATACTATTTGTTATACTATTAACAATTTACAGTAACACAGGTCTGTAGCACAGAATAATTGTCCCCCACATAAATTACCCTATAATAAAATTCTGTTATATTCTATGGAGTTGCTTGTATTGGTCTTAGGTCTGAAGATACCTTTTGGTTACAATGGCCATTACACCTTTGCCCCATGGTCAGACAAGTTCTGTGGCATTAAGTACATTCACACTGTTGTGCAACCATCACCACCAGAACTCTTTTCATTTTGCAAAACTTAAACTCTATAGATTAAATAATAACTCCCCTTTCCTCCCTCCTCTCAGACCCTGGCAACCACCATTCTAATTTCTGTATATCTATGAATTTGATTACTCCAGGTCTACCTTCTATAAGAGGAATCATACAGTATGTGTCTTTTAGTGACTGGTTTATATCACTTAACATAACGTCCTCAAGTTTCATCCATTTTGTAGCATGTATCAGAATTTCCTTTCTTTATAAGGCTGAATAATATTCCATTTGTGTATGTGCCACATTGTTGACCATTCATCAGTCAGTGAACATGTAGGTTGTTGCTTCTATCCCTTGGCTATTGTGAACAATGCTGCTGTGAACATGGGCGTACAAATATCTCTTTGAGTCCTCACGTACATATTTTTACATTTAAAACATTTTTGTGGCCGAAGCCGGTCTGGCTCAGTGGATAGAGCGTTGGCCTGCGGACTGAAAGGTCCCGGGTTCGATTCCGGTCAAGGGCATGTACCTGGGTTGCGGGCACATCCCCAGTGGGGGATGTGTGCAGGAGGCAGCTGAGGCAGCTGATCGATGTTTCTCTCTCATCGATGTTTCTGGCTCTCTATCTCTCTCCCTTCCTCTCTGTAAAAAATCAATAAAATATATTAAAAAAAAAAACAAAAAAACATTTTTGTGCCATGGAAATTGCATTAGTGATCAACTGCTGCATAATAAACCGCCCTAAAAGTTGATGGCTTATCACAACAATGATTGATTGTTTCTCCTGGTTCTGTGAGTTGGCTCGATGATTCTTTCGTTTGTTTACCTGCCTCTGTCCACAGTGGCATTCAGTTGGGAGACCTGGTGGGCCCACAGGTCCACATTGGCTTCATTCACATGTCTAGCAGCTGGACTTGGCTCCTGCCTGGTTCTCCTCCATGTGGCCTCTTAGCCTCTAGCGCAGCGGTTCTCAACCTGTGGGTCGCGACCCCTTTGGTGGTCGAACGACCCTTTCACAGGAGTCGCCTAAGACCATCCTGCATATCAGATATTTACATAACGATTCATAACAGTAGCAACATTACAGTTATGAAGTAGCAAGGAAAATAATTTTATGGTTGGGTCACACATGAGGAACTGTATTTAAAGGGCCAGAAGGTTGAGAACCACTGCTCTAGTGGGTTAGGCCAATTTTCTTTCTTTTTTTAAAAATATTTTTTTTATTGAATTTTAGAGAAGAAGGGAGAGGGAGAGAGAGACAGAAACATCAATGATGAGAGAGAATCATTGATCGGCTGCCTCCTGTACATCCCCCACTGGGGATGGAGCCTGCAACCCAGGCATGTGCCCTTGACTAGAATCGAACCTGGGACCCTTCAGTCCACAAGCCAAGGCTCTATCCCCTGAGCCAAACCAGCTAGGGCGAGGCCAATTTTCTTACATGGCAGCCTCACAGAGGTATGGAAAAGGGGAAAGCGGAAGCGGCAAGGTTTCTGAGGCACAGGCTCCAGAACTTGCTCAGTGTCGTTTCAGTTATCTTCGATTGGTCCAAGCAAATGTCAAAGACGGCTCCTGGCCAGTGGAAAATACAGTCCACCTCTTGATAAGGGCGGCTGCAAAAATTATCTGTGGTCACATTTCATCTACCACAGGAATATATTACCTATTCAAAATAGTAAATAAAAATGTTTATAGCTGGCCTTGACTGGGTGGCTTAGTTGGTTGGAGCATTGTCCAGTGCATCAAAAGGCTGCAGGTTCGATTTCCAGTCAGGACATATACCTATGTTGCAGGTTTGATCCCCAGTCAGGGTGCGTACTGGAGGGAACTGATCAATCTCTCTCTCTCTCTCTCTCTCTCTCTCTCTCTCTCTCTCTCTCTCTGTGTGTGTGTGTGTTCTTTGAATGTGCTGAACCCTTTACCGATGCAGGGCTTTTGCACATGCCATTCCCTCTGGTGGAACACCAATCCTACTCTTTGCCTGGCAGCAGAACATAGTAGTTGTTGAGGACTAAATTGTGCTTCCCTCCACCCCCTTTCTTATGTTGAAATCCTAACCTTCAGTACCTTAGAATATGACTGTTATTTAGAAATAGGGCCTTTAAAGACGTAATTAAGGTAAAATGAGGTTATCAGGGTAGGCGCTTATCCACTACGACACAAACACACATCGAGGGAAGAGCATGTGAGGACACAGGGAGAAAGAAGGCAATCTACAAGCCCAGGCAAGAGGCCTCAGGAGAAATCAATTCTGCTAATATCTACGTCAGATATCTGGCCTTCAGAATTGTCAGAAAAGAAGTTGTCATGGCTGCCCTAGCAAACTGCACAGTAGTTAAGCAGCTGAATTCTGAAGCAGTCTTCCTAGTTGTAAAACCTGCTGCTGTCAATTCCTAGCTGTGTAACTTTGGGCAAATTATTGACCCTTTTTCTATAAAATGGGGACGATAGCAATAGTACCAATAGAGTGACAGCCATCTGGTCTGCCCCAGCCTGAGGGGTCTTCTGGGATGCAGGACTTTTTGTGCTAAAATCTGACGAGTCACCCGACACTGAACATGGTTGCTGTGAAACTGAGTGAAGGATTCCTAGTACATGGTAAACACGCTAAGTAACAGGTATAGTTACTATTAAATATATTTCATATTTAGATTAACTGTTAAGTCTGAAATATTTTCAAGGAAAGAGATAGGTTCCCTGACCCTATAATCTGGATTAGGACTCCTTGTTAGATTCCTTTTTATTTAAAAAAAATATGTTTTTATTCATTTTAGAGAAGGAAGAGAGAAATATCAACTGGCTGCCTCCTGCATGCCCCCTGCTGGGAATCCAGCCTGAAACCTGGGAATGTGCCCTGACCTGGCATTGAACCTGCCAACTTTTAGTACATGGGTTGAGGCTCAACCACCAGAGCCATGCCAGCCAGGACTCCTTGTTAAGTTCTTTCATAGCATCTGGCTCTTTTTTTTTTTTGGTCAGTGGTTTCCCAAAATCCATTCTCCTTATTTTCAATAATAATAGGACCCCTGATTTCTAACTGGGCACATGGCTGCCTGGAATAAAGACTATTTCCCAGCTTCCTTGATAGAAGAGTAAGTTTTGACCAATGGGCGATGAGCCATGAGCCAATGCGATATGTGTAAATTCTGGGTTGTACCCTTCAAGCGGCAGGGTAAAAATTGACATCTGTATTTTCACTGACTGCTAACTAAAATTCAGCATTTGCTTCAACTATGAATATAGGGAACAAAGCATAAAGTATTAGCAGTAACTGTGATCTTGTCACCAAATGAAATCACAGACATTTTCATCCTATATAATAAAGGCCTAATATGCAAATTGTCCCCTTGGGCAGTCCCTCAACCGGGAATTCGACCACTTGCTTTGATGTGCACTGACCACCAGGGGGCAGTGTGGAACATGGCGGGCATCGGCGATGCGGTTCTGGCAGTGGGCGGCAGTGGAGGCACTGCCAGCCCCGATGGGTCCCAACAAGAGGACAAGAGCAGGGCCGGATGGTGGAGCAGGTGAGGGGTTGGCGCCAGGCCGAGGCAGGGTGCCAGGCTGGGCTTTGGAGCTGCGAGGCTGGGGGTGCGAGCTGGGGCCCGATCTCCGCAGGCCACCTCAAGGGACCCCACCCGTGCACAAATTCGTGCACCGGGCCTCTAGTAGCACATAACGGTTTTACAGATATCCAATATGTTGTTTACAGTCATCACCACTATGAAATCTGACATTAGACTCACGACTAGACCTTATCATTTAATGCTTACAGCAGCACACGTACTGCTCTGTGTCAGGGCGCAAAAGTGGCAAAGGACTCCTTCCTGTCTTGCCCCTGGCCCTTTTGTCACTCATGTGGAACTCGCAGTAGGTGGTCTTGAACATGCAGGTGAGGAAGAGGTAATGTCGACTCCAAAGTGTTTCCCTTGGTTGTGAGAAGGGGGACACGGTCCAGGTAAGTAAAGAGAGTCAGGAGAGGAGGCCGTTTAATTTGGTTTTTAGACATGTGACCTGTGAAGTAATGGCAAGGTGTCCAGATGGAAAAGGCCAACGAGGCAGGCGGGAAATCAGAATTGGAGATGAAGGTGAGTGATTTTTCTTTTTAAAAGGAGCAGGTTTAAACTGGTGTGAGAACACTAGTGTGTGCCTGCCAGAGCAAAGGAACAGAAGCCCAGAGGGAAAAGAGGACATCGTGCAGGAAGGACTGAGGCCCTGCGTGGGCTGAAGAAAGGCAAAACCAAAGCAGGATGAATTGGAGAGAGGATCTATCTGTCTATCTATCTATCTATCTATCTATCTATCTATCTATCTATCTAGATATTGATTTCAGAGAGGGAGAGAGAGATAGAAACATAAATGATGAGAGAGAATTACTGATTGGCTGCCTCCTGCACGCCCTCCACTGGGGATGGAGCCCACAGCCGGGGCATGTGCCCTTGACCAGGTTCTAACCTTGGGACCCTTCAGTCCGCAGGCTAACGCTCTATCCACTGAGCCAAACCAGCCAGGGCTGGAGAGAGTTCTTGGGCCCCCACCACAGAGTTTAGGAGAAACGTTACGCTGGAGGCACAACTGCAAATACATAGCCAGAGTTGAGCGTGAAAGCTAAAGAGGGTTTATCATGGAGGGGCTCTATCCAACGCGCAGGAATGATGGTCCAACAGGGAAGGGTCACGATCGGATGGATGCACATTTCAGAACGAACCAGGCTGGCTGCAGCATGAGCAGTTGAGGCAACCCGGGAGGCAGGAGGTGCCAGCGGGGACCCGGATGCAGGCAGCTGCTGGCTTGCACCAGGCCAGGTCGTTGCAACTAGACCCCACTCTAATATCGAGGGGCCTGAGGATAAGCGAGTACCAAAGGAGGCTCACCTACTATGGAGATACACGTTTAAAAGTTATACATCCAGCCAGCAATCTGTCCAAGTGTTCTCCAGTCTCCTACCTGGGTGCATACATCTTTCGAAGGAGCTGGCGGGGGGCGGGGGAGGCGGGGGAGCGGTTGCATTGACGCAGGGCTTTCCTGGAGCCCAGCAGCAGCAGCAGTGAGCACGGCGGCGGCGCGGAGC
>NW_006282748.1:2269096-2282089 GCF_000327345.1 Myotis davidii | reverse complement strand
CGCTCCTTCCTGTGTCCCGGGGCGCGGGGGCTCCGGGAGAGGGGGCGTGGGGCGTGAGGCACCGGGAACTTTACGCGGCACAGGGTTCTCTCCCATGTGGTCACCGTACTGCTGTCAAAGTTAGGACATTGAAATGGACCCGATGTGACCGTCTAACAAGCGGTTCTCAACCTGTGGGTCGCGACCCCTTTGGCGGTCGAAGGACCCTTTCACAGGGGTCGCCTAAGACCATCTGCATATCAGATATTTACATTACGACTCATCACAGTAGCAACATTACAGTTATGAAGTAGCAACAAAAATAATTTTGTGGTTGGGTCACAACATGAGGAACTGTATTTAAAGGGCCAGAAGGTTGAGAACCACTGATTCTAAATCTAACCCATAGAATCGGTGTGGATTTTGCTGGTGATTCTTATCATGTCCTTCGTTACATTGGGATCACGTGCTACCTTTCCTTGTTACATCTCTTTCGTTTTCTCCAACCTGGGACCGGTTCTCAGTCTTTGCTTATCTTTCATGAGCTTGACCTTTGTTTTTAGTTTCATGTCAATTTTATTTTTGTTTTTTATTGTTAAAAGTATTACATGTGTCTCCTTTTACCGCGATTGACACCCTCCCGCAGGACAAGCCCCCACCGCCCCGTGTCCGCGTCCGTCGGTGATGCTGATACGCACGCACACGAGGCCTTTGGGTGACCTCTCACCCCGCCCGCTCCCCAGCTTTCTCTCTGATCTTGGCGTTTTTAGAAGCGATTAGGCCGGCTACTTCATAGAACCCCTCAATTTGGGTTCACTTAATGCTTCCTCGTGATTTCTGCATTTCTGGCCAGTGTGTTAGACAAGCCCTGCCGTGCTTTCTCAGCATCCTGTCAAGAAGCACAAGACATTGATTTATCTTAGTCTTGGGGTGTGAACTTTTTATTCCTTGGTTGAGAAGGTGTCTTTCAGGTTCCTCCCCTATAAGTTTAATGAATAAGTGTTCATTAGGCCCTAACCGGTTTGGCTCAGTGGATAGAGTATCGGCCTGCGGACTGAAGGGTCCCAGGTTCCATTCCGGTTAAGGGCATGTACCTTGGTTGCGGGCACATCCCCAGTAGGGGGCGTGCAGGAGGCAGCTGATCGAAGTTTCTAACTCTATCCCTCTCCCTTCCTCTCTATAAAAAAATCAATAAAATGTATTTAAAAAAAGAATGCTGATTAGTAAGTGAGGAGTTCAGTACTATGTAAGTATGCCATTTCTATCCAGCTTTCATCTATTTAACATTTCTAGACACTGATTTTTTTGCTTGAATCAGTTATTTGATAGTTATCAAATGAAGATTTAAAAAAAATAACATGTTTTCTAGGTTTATCAATTGATGTTGTACTGGTTGTTAAGTGTTTTCTTCCCTTCCTATTTATTCTTTTTTGTTGTTGTTAACCCTCACCTAAGGATATTTTTTCCATTGATTTCTTGAAAGAGTGGAATGGAGGGAGAGAGGAAGGGGGAGAGAGAGAGAGAGAGAAACATCGATGTGAGAGAGAGACACATCTATCGGTTGCCTCCTGCACGTGCCCTGACTGGGACCGGGGATCGAACCTGCAACCCAGGTAGTACATGCCCTTGACCTGGAATTGAGCCCACCATCCTCCTGTGACTAGACTGATGCTCATAACCGCTGAGCCGCACCAGCCAGGGCTATTTAGTCTTTCATTTATGATACAAGCTCATGGGTCCTGTTATAGTCTGTTAACTGTCATTATTTCTTAATGTTCAAATTGTCCCAGATGTTGCCTAAGGGAACTTGATCATGTCCATTTCTTTGTCCTTTTGACAAACCCCTTCATTCTTTGACCATTTCTTTCTGCTCAAGAAGGTGTTTCAGGCTTATCTTGCATTTTCCCTGCCCCAGTCCCGGAGTCAGTCTTTCCTCCAAGATTCCTAGCGTTTGTTTGTTTGTTTGTTTGTTTTTTCAGTGGAGAAAGGTATTTAGAAACGAAGATCTAGATGTCGGGTGTTTGCTCATACTGCGGCCAAGGTGGGAGGAGTAGCATTGCTTCTAGGCGCACTCAGCAGATACTGCTAGGAAACAAGTACAGTATGTGCTAGTGGGTGTGCACTAGCGAGCACCCCCACACCCCTCTATTGTTTTCTGTCTTTATGTCTTATCTGTTTATTTATCTATGTATTAAAAACTGCGAGTTCATACCAGGACTTGCTGGAACTACTTTGGTTGCTCATTTGAATTCTTACAAAGTGATTCTGAAACCACTAAAATTATAAATACTATATAAGGCAAAATAAATTAATGGAGATTAATTATTTCTTATTTTTAACTGGTCTGGGATTGTAGGCAGATACATTTTTAGTAACTGTAGAAAAACAGGTATAGAATATAAGAAATTTCAGGCCTTTTTGAATTGAAGCCTCATTATTTTCAGGTAATTCTGGTTAGTATTTTTTTGTGTACAGTTTGGAAGTCAAAAGTAACTATGTCTTTTTTTCTTTTTGCCTATCTGTTACAGGAAACGAGATTATGAAGGCTATTTATGCTCCCTGCTGCTTCCTACAGAATCCAGAGGCTCTGCTTTTGCACTGAGAGCCTTCAATGTGGAACTGGCTCAGGCTGGTATTAAAATTCCTTTAAAATTATTTGCAAAAATGGTGATATAACGTGTTTAATGCTGAACAATAAAGAAATATAAGTGAAATAAGTCAGACAAAGAAAGTCAAATACCGTATGGTCTCATATATGGAATCTAAAGCAAGACAAAAGAAAACAAAGCCCCAAACTCATAGATACAGAGACCAGGTTGATGGTTGCCAGCGACAGGGCTGGGATATGGGTGAAATGGGTGGTCAGAAGGTACAAGCTTTGTTATAAATGAGTAAGTCCTGGGGATGTAATGTACAGCGTGATGACTATAGCTAGTAATACTGTATTGTATGTTGAAAGTTACTAAGAGTAGACCTTAAATGTTCTAATCACAAGAAAAAGAAGGTTTATAACTGTGTACTGATGGATGTTAACTACACTTATTGTGGTGATTACTTCACAATATATACATATATCAAATCACCTGAAACTAATGTGCTGTTACATATCAATTATATCTCAGTTTTTAAATATTTACCCCCTAGATTTAGCATGCATTGGTGCTTCTTGCCTGAATCTCACAAGGCCATTCTTAATTAGTAGTGAGTGAAGGAGACTGTAAAATAATTACTTAGTGAATGAATGAGTTTATTTAAAATGTCCATACAGTAATACTTTTTGTGGTGTACAGTTCTGTAGGTTTTGAAAAATGCATAGTCATGTACTCACCACCGTAGTCACGAGAAAACAATTCCAGCAACCAAAAAATTCCCTTTATAGTCAACCTCACCCCTCACCCATACTATTTTACAGATCCTTCTGCTTCCAGGTTATTTTGAAGTACGTTTCAGATAAACTTTTCTATCTGTCAACATTTCAGTATGTATCTCTAAAAGATAACTCACTTAGAAATAACCATAATGCCATCATCATACATTAAAAACTTAATAGTAACTTCTTAATATCATTAAACATCTGGTGTTCAGATTTTCCAATTTCTCTCTTCAAATCAGGATTCAATAAGGTTTACATGTAAAGACTGCTTGATCTAGTTCTTAAATTTCTTTTAAACTAAACTCCTCCTCCTCTTTGTTTTTTCTTGCAGTTGTTTTCTAGAATCTCTTCTATTTTTGAAAATATGTTTGAATAAGCACCAAGTAATTTGTAGCTTTTACTTAGAAAACTCATAATGACAACAGTTTAACTTTAAGGAAAAATTAAAACAAATGCATATAGTTTTTGGCTGAATTATGTGATTATGCAGTCATAAATACTGATTGTTTAGGCTGTCAACAGTGCATTTATTAAAGTTTTAAAACCCTATTTATAGATTAAGGATTCAGTTTCTGAGAAAACAATTGGACTGATGCGAATGCAGTTTTGGAAGCAAACTGTGGATGACATATACAGTGACAACCCACCACATCAGCCTGTGGCCGTTGAACTGTGGAAGGTAAAAAAAAAAAAAATTGTAAGAGTTTTATTTGAGCATATTTTTGATGCATACAGTTTGGATAATAGTGATGGGCAGTCTGTCCTAAAAAGATTGTTAGGCTCATGTAATGTTCTGATATATGTTAGTTTGGAGAGAAGAATTTAAAATTATACACGAGTAATTTGCACAGATTTTTGATGTATTTCTTTATTAAAGGAAAAAAGAGGGATCTGGTCACTTTTGTTATCAGTTATTTTCCACATATTTGGTTGCAGAATTTAAACCCTACACATTTGAAGCAATGGCAGGTAAATTTTCTTTTCTACCTCTGAAGGGAGACGTGCTCTCAATATTGTCTAGAGTAGACACAAATATAAAACTGCCTTTCTGGTTTGATAGAATTGCCTATTTGTGGATGAATTTTAGGTATTAGAGAATGGAAACCGAAGGGCTAGAGTATTATTTGTATAGATAGATGTATATAATAGTTTTACATTAAAGCAGCTGTATGGAACCCTCATTCACACACAGGTTTGCAGTTTAGAAATATGCTAAATTAAGAACAGAGGAAGGGAATTAGGTGCTTTTGTCGCTGATCTGTGTCCCCATTGTAATATGATGAGTGCCGAAAGAGAGTTTCTGTGCCAGCAGCCACTCACAGACCTGACAGCGGTACACCTCTTCTCAGGTCTGTGCGCCAGCAGAGGCAGACCCCGTTTCTGGGCCCCAGCTTGACTTCACAGAGCCCCAGTAAGGATGGAAAGCCAGGCCCCTCCAGCAGGGACTGAGAAGAAAAAGTGGATGGGAAGCTGTGAGTATTAGATTAGTTGTTGACCTCTATTCATCCCACTTCAGTAACTTCAACCTAGGTGACTCAGTTTAGAGAAAAGTATCTCTAAAATCCAGAAACTTTCTGTTTATTATTATTATTATTATTATTATTTAAATACATATTTATTGATTTCAGAGAGGAAGGGAGAGGGAGGGAGACATAGAAACATCAATGATGAGAGAGAATCATTGATTGGCTGCCCCCTGCACACCCCCTACTGGGGATCGAGCCAGCAACTCGGGCATGAGCCCTTGACCAGAATCTACAGGCAAACCGGCTGGTGCTGTTTATTATTTTATGCACAAACCTCACTGCAGTAGAGGTTTATACTAAGACGTGCATTGAAAGTTCTGGCCTTAGTCAGGAAGTATCATGAAGAGTCAAAATTCCTTTAACACAAATTTATCCTGCTTTGGCTTTTCTTAAACAGAAGAAATATCTGAATTACAGAATGTTTAAATGTGTGCCAATTTGTCCAATTTTATAATAACAGCTTAAATTTTAATGATTAATGTTGGCCAGCTCTTTTTTTAAAATATATTTTATTGGTTTTTTTACAGAGAGGAAGGGAGAGGGATAGAGAGTCAGAAACTTCAATGAGAGAGAAACATCGATCAGCTGCCCCCTGCACACCTCCCACTGGGGATGTGCCCGCAACCTAGGTACATGCCCTTGACCGGAATCGAACCCGGACCCCCCCGGTCCGCAGGCCGACGCTTCATCCACTGAGCCAAACCAGCCTGGTCTGGCCAGCTCTTTTATATGACCAGTGCTGAAGGTTAATACGAATATTTGGAAGCAGCAGGTAGTGTTCAGAGCATTTGCCCTCCTTGTCTGTTCTTTATCCTCCTCATTGTGCAGGAGCATATGCTTATATTACCACTGTCCAGAAAAACCTCCCATTGGTTCTTCGAAGAGTCTCAGGCCCCTTAAGAGATAAGTAGAGAAATAGTGACTGTTGTCTGAGGGCACGTTCCTGCTGCACTCTTTCATTGGTGCTTTTAGAGTACAAAGTAGTTGAATATCTAATTTCTCAGACATTTCATACGGGTTTCTCCATTTCTCTGTAGTTTGAATTTATGTTTATAGCCAAGGTCTTTATTCTGTTCGACTTCTGTTTTCAAAGTTTTAATGCTTTATTCAGCTGGTTTTCAGCTTCCTGCAAATAATTTGTTGTTTACCTTGATCTCGGATTCCCCTCAGAATGAGATAGAAGAACTCTATTTTGTGGTCAAGGAAGTGCAGCCAGTATAACTTCATCCTTGAGAAATTAGGAGTATGACTTCTCAGTGGTTAAATATTTAGTACTTTTATGTTCCAGGAATGTGTTTGATGGTATGGTTACAAAGATCAGACATACCCTGCCCCACTCAGACACGTACCAAATAAAACAAGAGCAGGACTCTGTAAGGACTGAGAAACTCCGCTGGTTCCTGGGCTTGTGGAGGGGGGCTAGTGGGAGTCCTGCTATCTAACAACAGCAGTGCTGAGGGCACTTGGGAGCCAACTTTGTGCAGCCCTGTTAGCTGCTTTTAGGTTTCTGCCAGCAAAGTGAGCTCTGGTCTCCACACTTTCACCCTTGTCACATATGTGTATTGATGAGCATGCTAGCTAGCCTTGACATTTAGTTGTCAATGACATCTTAGAGTCTTAGTTGAAGTAGGGGATATTCCTAAGACTTTATGTTTTACTACTATTACTATAGTGAAAATATATCTTACTTAGTGTTGATTTGACAAGAAAACAATGTTTTTAAAACTTATCAAACTTTCAGAAAAGTTTCCAAATAAAAAACACTATAAGAACACCTCTATAGCCTTTACCCAGATTTACCTATTGTTAACATTTAAAACGTTTTATCCCACTTGTTAATCGTTGGTACTGCTCACTCACCTGGGTGCATGAGCTTGTTCTCTCTCTCTGTTTTTTTTCTGAATCATTTTTTAGTGTAAGTTATATACATCGTGGCCCTTTATCCTTAAATGCTTTAGTGAGTATTTCCTAAGAATAGGGACATTCTATTATATAACCAAAACAGTTACGACTTGTAAATTTAACTTTGATATAACACTTTTGATCTAATTTTCCATTTATATTCCAGTTTTGTCAGTTGACCCAATAATGTCCACTGTAGTGTTTTTTCCCTCCAGTATAGGATTCAGTCTAAGGTCAGGTAATATTTGTCTTATCTCTTAAGCCTATTTTAATCTGTAACATTTTCACAGCCTTCCTTTCTTTTCTATGACATTACCTTTTCAAAGAGGATAGCCCCTCCAATTTTAATAGAACATTACTCATTTTGGATTCATCTGATGTTTTCTCAGGTTGTGCATTCTTGGCCATAATACTGCATAGACGATGTCTTCTTCGGGTGTCATATCTGAAGGCATATTTTGTACATCTGCACCTTGTTGGCATTGTTAATGTTCATCATCCAGTCAGGATGTTGCCCGCTTTTCCCACTATATAATTATAATTCTCCTGGCAACTATAAGACAATGCAAATATTCTATTCCTCATTAATTTCCCCTGAAACATAGCATTCATTGGTGGTTCTGGTCTGATTCAGCCTTTACTATTATGATTGCAAAATGCTCATTTTCCAATTCTAATACTCTGAGCACATTTACCAGTTGGTAGTAACCAATTTTTTATCTCTAACTCTCCTATATTTATTTATTTGTCTATTAATTATTGTTATAAACTCATGAAATTCTATTTTTTTCCAGTATTTATAGTTCATTACTAAACTTAATTATTTTGCTGTTCAAATAGTCCCAGATTTGGACAGTGGGAAGCCCTTTCAAACTGCCTCCCGTAATTTTTTTTGAGCATTTTCTATTTTCTGGAACAATAAGATACTCTAGGGATCATATTAACTCTCCTGTGCCCAACTCTGGAAATTGCTCATTTCTTTGGATCCCTGTTTCTTTGGAAGAAATGCTTTTAGAGACTGAGCTGTGGGCACAAGGTGTGGTCTTTTCTACTAGAGTGTTTTTACTTGTAAAGTAATACTGTGCCTTGCAGATGATTCCCTTTGGAGTTTTAGTTACTCTTTTCCTTTTGGATAAGTGGTTGTTTTTATTCATTAGAATCTTTATCCTATGGAAAGAAGTTTGCATGTAATAAGCAAGCATAGACATCAGGATGCATCAATAACAGAAGCTTGGGTATTTAATTCTTGTGTTTGTTTGAAAGTGGAATCATTAAACTACTAATAGTATAATGAAAAGTACAGACCATTGGAAAAGTTTTAGATATACAGTGGGGCCTTGACTTAACAGTTTAATTCGTTCCGTGACGGAGCTCAAATTACTCGTATGTCAAATCACTGTGACGTTCGCTGCGCCAACTAGCGGTGGGGTATCTGAAGCTGGCTCGTAACCCGAATTTTTTTGAGCTTGTAACTCAAAGCAAAAAATCGGCCAAGAGACAACTCGTATCTCAAAAAAACTCGGTAGTCGGGACATTTGTAAGTCAAGGCCCCACTGTATTATCTTTACTTGGAAATATTTTCTAGGGACATTTTCTTTTTTCCTGGTATTGCTTTAACACAGCTGTTTATTTGGTGGTGAGTTATTACAAATGTTCCCTTTCCTAGTTTTGTATTTGGTTTGTTTATTTTTATTCAGGTCTGCAGAAGTCATTTCTAGTGCTTTCTAAAAATTTATAATACTCTTCTTTTTTTTAGGCTGTCAAAAGACATAACCTGACTAAAAGATGGCTTATGAAAATCATTGATGAAAGAGTAAGTTGAAATTGCTCAAGTCTTACATTTTTCTTCCTTTTTAATCTTTAAACTAATTTTTCATCAAAATTTGAGTAGTCAACCCAGTTCTTGGATCTCTGTCCAAAGAGTAGAGGAAATAAGGAAAGTTTGATGGTTCTAGTGAATAGAATCCTATGCTAAGTTCTTAGAACCGAGTTCTATTATAGTTCCCACAAATTGCTCAATGACCTGGGCTAACTTGTGCAATCTTTCTGATACATTGTTGGCTCAATGTCCTTATTGGCCTGATGTTTATAATGCACTGTTGCCATGGAAATGCAAGTTTACTTAACTTTATGTGGATATAATCTATGAATAACCAAAACTATAGTAATCCTATATAATGAAAGGATAATATGCAAATAGACCAAACAGCAAAACAACTGAACAGCCAATCAAAGCAAAATATGCTAATGATCTGCTAAGGATGCTCAACTGCTCACTATGACATGAACTGACCACCAAGTGGCAGACAACTGGTTGACCAGTTGCTATGACGTGCACTGACCATCAGGAGGCAGACAGTCAACTGGTCGACCAGTTGCTATGATATGCACTGACCACTAGGTGGCAGATGCTCCAACTGGTAGGTTAGCTTACTGCTGGGGTCCAGCTGATTGGGACTAAGCAAGATGGGCCAGACATGCCCTGGAGCCCTCCCGCTACCCCTCCCCGGCCCATTCATGCACTAGTAGGGCCCCTTAGCCTGGCCTGCACCCTCTTGCAATCTGAGACCCCTCAGGGAGTGTTGGAGAGCCGGTTTCAGCCCAATTTGCAGGCCACTCTCCTTGGGAGGGCGCCAGATGCAGGGCTCATGGCTGGCGAGTGCTGTGAGCCTCTCCCTATCGGGACTGATTGGGCACAAGCCTGTGGCAGGCACAGTGGGACTGGGATAAGTGGGAGCGGCAAGTAGGAGCTGCAGGCGGCGTTGGATTGTGGGCTTCGGCCCGATCCCTACAGGCCACCCAGAGGGACCCCACCTGTGCACGAATTAGTGCACCAGGCCTCTAGTAATAATATTAGCCAAAATGAGATGGTGGCTTCAATATTAAGAAAAATTGCTCAGTTGCCCTATAGAGTTAAGTAGCACTAAGAAAATCATTTTTTCAGATGTCCTGGTTTTATGACATTAAGAAAAGTGGAAAACTTAAGGCAGAGATTGCTTTCCTGTTTAATGGAATAATAACACTTAGCATTTGTAGGGAGAAATATTTAAAAGTAAAGGACTGTGCTCAATCTCCCCTCATAGATTCAATGCAGTGCCTATAAAAATTCCAGCTGCCTTTTTTACAGAAATTGACAAGCTGATCCTAAAATTCTTATGCAAATGCAAGGGACCCAGAATCACCAAAACAATGTTGAAAAAGGAGAACAAAGTTCGAGGACTCATATTTCTTGATTTCGAAACTTAACTACAAAGTTACAGGAATCAAACTGTGGTATTGATATAGAATAGACATACAGATCAGTAGAAGAGAATTGAGAGTCCAACAATTAACCCATATATTTATAGTCAGTTGATTTTTGACAAGAGTGTGAAGATAATTCAGTGGGAAAAATATTTGTTTCAACAAATGTTGTTGGGAAAACTGGATAGCCACATGCAAAAGAATGAATTTGGACTCCTACCTCACATCGTATACAAAAACTTACTCAAAATGGATCAAAAACCTAAATGTAAGACAATTGTAAAACTCTTAGGAGAAAACATAGGCATAAGTTTTTGTGACTTTAGGATGGGCAGTGATTTCTTAGATATGATAACAAAAGCACAAGAAATAAAATACATACCTGGTAATTGGACTTTATCAAAATTAAAAAATTTAAGGAAGTTAAAAGACAGTTCATAGAATGGGAAAAAGTATTTGCCAGTTATATATTTGATAAGAAACTAGTATCTAGAATACGTAAAGAATTCTTAGAGCTAAACACTAAAAAAGACATAATCCAATTTAAAAATAGGCAAAGGATCTGAGTAAACATTCTTTAAGAAGATATACCAATGACCAATAAGCACCTGAAGATATGTTCAGTATGTGTTCATTAGGGAAACGTAAATAAAAAACACAGTGAGATACTGCTTCATATGTAGATTATAATAAAAGATATTGGTGAGAATGTGGAGAAATTGGAATCCTTCGTACATTCCTCATGGAATGTAAAATGGTATAGCTTCTTTGGAAAAACAGTTTTTCAAAAATTAAACAGAGCTTACTATAGACCCAGCATTTTACTCCTAGGTTATATACCAAGAGAAATGAAAATATATGTCCACACAAAACTTGTATACAATGTTTATAGCAGCATAGTCCAAAAACGGGAACAACTCATAGTCTATCAATGAATGAATAAACAAAATATGGTATATCCATACAATGGAATATTGTTTATAATTTCTTCAATTAAAAAGAATGAAGTACTGATAGAAGCTTAGACTTGTATGAACCTTAGTAACCTGCTAATTAAAAGAAGCCGGATACAAAAAGCCACATATTGTATTATTGTGTTTTTATAAAATGTCCAGAACAGACAAATCCATGGGAACAGCAGGTAGATTTGTGGCATGTCAGGAGATGAGGGGAAGGGAAATAGGAAGTGACTGCTTCCTGGAGATGGATTTATTTTTGGTGATGAAAACATTCCGGGATTCACCGTAGCTGGTTTGGCTCAGTGGATAGAACCTCGGCCCACAGACTGAAGGGTCCCAGGTTCGATTCTAGTCAAGAGCACGTACCTTGGTTGCAGGCTCAATCCCCAGCCCTGGTTGGGGCCTGTGCAGGGGACAACCAGTCGATGTGTCTCTCTCTGTCTTTCTCTAAAAATCAGTGGGAAAATATCCTCAGGTGAGGATTACAGAAAAAAAAAACACAACAAAAAACAAATTCCAGAATTAGGTAGTGGTGATAGTTGCGTAACTTGGTGAATATACTAAAAAACCACTGACCTAATATATTTTGAAAAGATAAATTTTATGGTACATGAGTTATGTCATTTTTTTAAAATATAAAAGATTTGGACATATTTCTTTTCCCCTGGAATCATTGCTGGTGTCAATTTTTTCTGATTAAAAAGAAGAGGAAGGGTGTATCACCTTGAAAACAGAGTCTTTGTTAATGTATTATTATAAAAGTGGCTAGCTTTTACTAGGATTTACATTTTTTTGTTTCTTGAATAGAGTTGTGCTCAGTTCATAAATCCTGTTACTTTATTGACCACTAAAGGCCCAGTGCACAAAATTTGTGCAAGAGTAGGCCTTCCTTCCCCCAGCTGCTGGCACCGGGTCCCTCTGGTACCCGAGACCCGGGCTTCCTTCACAGAGGGAGGCCCCACCCACCCACCACAGCCCGATGGTCAGTGGCCTGGGCCTCCCTCTATGGGGTGATCATGGGGTGATGGCCGAGCCCCTGACCAATTGCATCTCACCTGCCTTGGCTGGCCTGGCACCAGTGGATGTCATAGTGTGGTCGTCCAGAAGGTTGTTCGGTCTAATTAACATATTACACTCTTATTATTATAGAAGATTTATTTTGGGGGTGGAGAGACTGGGTGAAGAGTCTCCTTTCTTTTTCTTTCTTTTTTTTTTTTTTTTTACATTTGTCTAAACTATGCATGCAGAAGAGATGAAATGGTTACTCCAACTCAATTGACAGTGGTCCAATGTTATTTTATCCTGTGCATATAACTGCTCATATCATTGTAAAGACTATAGCAGCAAATAAATGGGAAGTCCTTTCTTTTCCTAGGCACCTTTTCCTTATTGAGAGCATGGGCTAGACAGTCAAAATGTGTGGTTTGAATCCCATCTCCACCATTTATTAGCTACTAGAGGCCCGTGCACTGGGGAGGGTTCCTCAGCCTGGCCTGCACCCTCTCACAGTCCGGGACCCCTCGGGGGATGTCCACCTGCCAGCTTAGGCCCGCTCCGTGCTCATGGCTGGCGAGCGCAGTGGCAGAGGCAGGAGCCTCTCTCGCCTCCGCGGCAACACTAAGGAACAGTGAGCCTGGCCACTGGCTGAGTGGTGCTCCCCTTGTGGGAGTGTGCTGACCACCAGGGGGCAGCTCCTGTGTTGAGCATCTGCCCCCTGCTGGTCAGTGTGCATCAGAGCGACCGGTCATTCCACCATGTTGTTGATTTGCGTATTAGGGTTTTATTATATAGAATGTGACCTTAGGAATATTACTTAATGTGTCCATGACTCAGTTTCTTCATCTGCAAAATGGGAAAAGTATTATTTTGTTATCTTTGGGGGGATGCTAAGATTAAAAAGATAATGTCTAGTGCTGAAGTAAGAGCTCAGTAAAGTCAGTTTTTCATGATAACTTGGGCTTTCGAAGGAATTAAAAATTAAGCCAACCTATGTTCATGGTGATTTGTGCAT
>NW_006282748.1:2257046-2268872 GCF_000327345.1 Myotis davidii | reverse complement strand
CTAAATAGCATGCTATTAAACAATGACTGGGTTACCAGAGAGATCAAAGAAGAAATAAAAAACATCATGGCAACAAACGACAATGAAAACGCAACAATCCATGCTGTTGCAAATGGTAAGAGTTCCTTCCTTTTTATAGCAAGTGCATTGAGATTAATCCTGAGGTATTTATTTTGAGGGGTGATTTGTAAGATTGTGTAGAACTTTCATATCTTAATTTAATTTTAATCTTCTTTTACTTTGTATAAACAGTATATACTTAATGTTTTTATTATTCAGTTATTTTGGGCAGAAAATCGTGTCTTTATAAATTTGGATAATTCAGCAAACTTGATTTGCCTTTTGTTTGATTATAGGAAAAAAATTTGGATGACAAAGCATATCGTAATATCCAGGAACTGGAAAATTATGCCGAAAACACACAGAGTTCTCTTCTTTATTTAACACTAGAAATATTGGGTAAGTTGTGTTTTTTTTTAATTTCATAACTTCTCTTTTTCTGAATAAAACACGTTTCAGACTTCATTCTTTCATAATTTGACAATCTTACCACTTTAACACTGAAGTTTTTCTTTGCATCTTTTGTAAAGGAACAGCTATATATATTTTTTTTGAGCTTTGTAATAAAAAATTAAAAAAAAAAAAAGAATCAAACCTGGGCAGGCTGAATCCAGAAAAAAAAAGAAAAAAAAAAAGAAGAGGAATATATGTTTGTCTTTGGAGTGCAAACTAATCATAATACTTAGGCTCTAATAAAAGTACTTTAGCCATGGCTGGTTTGGCTCAGTGGATAGAGCATCAGCCTGTGGACTAAAGGGTCCCAGATTTGATTTGGGTCAAAGGCACATGCCCAGGTTGTGGGCTCGGTCCCCAGTGGGGGGTGTGCAGGAGGCAGCCAGTCAGTGATTCTCTCTAATCATTAATGTTTCTATCTCTTTTCCTCTCTGAAATGAATAAAAATATATTAAAAAAAAATTTAGCTACTTCATGGGAATGTCATAATTAATAATCTGGTAATTGCTGATGTTTATTTTTTTATGTTAATCCTCACCCGAAAAAATTTTTTCCATTGATTTTTTTAGAGAGAGTGGAAAGGAAGGGGAGAGACAGAGAGAGAGAGGAAAAAAAAATCGATGTGAGAGAGGTGCATCGATTGGTTGCCTCCCGCACACGTCCCAACCAGGAATCGAACCCGAGATCTTTTGGTCGACCGCTGTTTGGTGCCCGTGCCTCAGTTCCTCCCCTTTCCTCCCTCCCTCCTTCTGCCTGTGACTCCTCTGCAGGGGTTCGGCTGTGTGGGTATGGTCACCCGCTGCTCTTCTCGGCTATTTTTCTGGCCTAGATTGTATATTGAAGGACCTGGAAATATCTTTAAGTACATGAGATGTTTCTTTCCCTCAGTAAGAAATTTACTTATCCATGCATGTATGAAAGCTTTCCCTGGTCGTTCAAATTACTAACTTCATGTAAAAGAGTCTCTGAGGTTTTTCTCTTACTGTTGTCTCTATATTATCTGCCCAGAAGAAACAATATTGAAGTTGTTTCTTAAAATTACAAATTTTAGCCCTAGCTGGTTTGGCTCAGTGGATAGAGCGTCAGCCTGTGGACTGACAGGTCCCAGATTCGATTCTGGTCAAGTGCACGTGCCTGGGTTGTGGGCTCGGTCCCCAGTGGGGGGTGTGCAGGAGGCAGCCAGTCAGTGATTCTCTCTAATCATTAATGTTTCTATCTCTTTTCCTCTCTGAAATGAATAAAAATATATTAAAAAAAAATTTAGCTACTTCATGGGAATGTCATAATTAATAATCTGGTAATTGCTGATGTTTATTTTTTTATGTTAATCCTCACCCGAAAAAATTTTTTCCATTGATTTTTTTAGAGAGAGTGGAAAGGAAGGGGAGAGACAGAGAGAGAGAGGAAAAAAAAATCGATGTGAGAGAGGTGCATCGATTGGTTGCCTCCCGCACACGTCCCAACCAGGAATCGAACCCGAGATCTTTTGGTCGCAGGCCGACGTTCCAACCTCTGAGCCAAACAGGCCAGGGCTAATGATTTTTTAAGCCTTTAAGCTGGGAAGGTCTTATAGTAATGAGGATTGTAATGAGGAAATTACTTGGCACAAGGACAGTAACATCCATTTGGAGAAGGTAATATATTTTTATGTCACCCTAAAGGAATAAATGTTATTTTATCCTGTGCATATTGAATTTCCCAGGCCTGTTCTGCCTGCGCATTCAGTGACATGTTTGCCAACACAATGAAAGGAGGGAGCAAAGAGCAGAATATACTTAAAGTGAGGTCGTATGGACGTTGCACTGAGAAGAAATGAAACACTCGTGTTGTTTTTCCATGATAGCTGATTACAATTCCAAATGTGTTCTTAGTGTGATATAGCCTGAGGACCAACTTATTTAGAAGTTCAAGTTCAGAAACCTGCTTAGTAGCCAGCTTGTTTTTGTGCCCATTTTACTCATAGATCCTGTTTTTCAGATGTGAATGCATTAGGATAAATAATTAGTTTCACATGTGTAGGTGATTTCTCTTTGTACTTCTGTTGACTTATGCATTTAAAGAGCAGTCCTGTTGGTTACTTTCAAAACCATAGGTGTAAAGGATCTTCATGCAGATCACGCTGCAAGTCACATTGGAAAGGCGCATGGCATTGTCACTTGCTTGAGAGCCACGCCGTACCACACTAGCAGAAGAAGGGTGTTCCTTCCCATGGACATTTGTATGCTGGTAAGGCTGTTACTTGTATTTACCTCAGGAGGATGGGAAGGGTGTTATTTCTTGGCTCTTTGCTTTGTCTATTCAAATAACTGCTTTGAGCTTGGCTCTGTGGCGCAATGGATAGCGCATTGGACTTCAAATAACTGCTTTGAAATGAATGCGTATTTCTTTTCGGCTCCTTGGTTATCAAGTGAGAATTTTTGTCAGTCAGGCATTTTCGGTCTCTGGTGGAGCTATGAGTAAGGAAATCCAGAGAAGCTCACTTGGTGTAGCTTCATGTGGATGCTTACTTCCTTCCAAGCAATGACAGTAATTATTCCTACTGTTAGCTTAGCCTGTTCTTTTTTATTTTATTTTATTTTTTAATTGAGGAGAGAAGAGAGAGAGAAAGAAACATTGGTTTGTTGTTCCACATACTTAGACATTCATTGGTTGATTCTTGTATGTGCCCTGACCGGGGATCAAACCCGCAACTTGGCATATTGGGATGAGGCTCCAACCTACTGAGCTACCTGGCCAGGACCAGCCTGTTCTTTATTTTAGAGGAGGAAATCATCCTTAAGACAAGAATATTGTTTATGAGAACTTTTATTTTCTGTATGAGAATCATTATTGTCTGTGCTTTTAAAACGTCTTATATGTTTGTTTTCTTGCTTGTGTATTTTTTTAAGATATATTTTTATTGATTTCAGAGAGGAAGGGAGAGAGGGAGAGAGAGGTAGAAACATCAATGATGAGAATTATGCACGCCCTCTACTGGGGATCAAGCCTGCTACTTGGACATGTGCTCTTGACCGGAATCGAACCCAGGACTAACGCTCTATCCACTGAGCAAAACCAGCTAGGGCTCTTGCTTGTGTATTTTTGTTCTACTACTACAACTGTTGCTAATTATCATCCTGTTGCATATTCTTCCGAGAGAGAGAGAGAGAGAGAGAGAGAGAGCTAGCCTGTGTATATATACACAGCCACACATACACATATATGTACACATCCATATATTTTTAAAAACAAAATAGACATTATATTGTACTTACTGTTCTCTCACCTGTTTTCTTGAGCTAAGTTAGTTTTAAGTACACTTTGTAATTGCTAATATAATATTTTTCAACACAGCATGGTGTTTCACAAGAGGATTTTCTACGGAAGAACCAAGATAAAAATGTAAGAGATGTGATATATGACATTGCCAGCCAGGCGCACTTGCACTTGAAGCATGTAAGTAGCCTCCCCGCCCCTCCCCCGCAAATCATTTAGGAAACTATCCTTTCTAGGTGTGGCTGTTTCTAGATCATACTGTTCCCTACTTGGCAGACTGTATTCCAACTTTCATTGAAATCCCAGTGGATTTATCTCAGGGACTATTGTAAACTTTCTCCACTTTTAAAAAATACCGCTTTCTCCCTTTGAGCAAATGTGTGCCCCTTTACTGGGCTTCCTCAGTTAGGTTCCACTCTGATCATCACTCACCATTTCTGTCTCTCGGGCGGCGTGCCTTTCTGCCTTGCAGGGCTGATGCCTCTCCTCCCTTCCCAGGACCTGGCATGCTCAGCGGTCCCAGCTGGGGTTTTCAGTTGGCCTCTCCGATAACTTGTCTCTTATCTTCTGGCTTGTTGCTGCTGCCTTCTGAAGTTATCGGCATCCTGTGGACCCTCCTGTTCCTTATTTTTCCCTCACAATTAACCTTTTTTGAATAAGTGGTCTGCATTCATTGTTACCTCAAGGCCCTCACCGCCCTGACACTGTTCATGCTGTAATTTGGCTTTCATCCTGCTACTCTAATAATAATCACTAGTGAATAATCTCCTTTTGCCACATGTAAGAGTGTCTGATTTAGAGAAGGTGGATGTTTATGTATGTGTACACACACACACACACACACAACCAAGAATTAGAATCAACTGGACTTGATAACTGATTGAATTGTGGCAGGATCAGGAAGAGGGGAAGTTGAAGTCTGCACAGAGTTCAAGTAGAGATGATGATGGGGCCATTCAAAGACTATAGTAGTAAAAAAGCAGTGGTACACTAGGATCAGTAGACAGACTAGCTGCTGGACATCATTGAATAGAAGGGGATTAGAAGACATTTAGGGAGATGGGCTGTTAAAGAATGCAGAATTGTGACTTTGAAAGGAGATGAGAACTGGAGAGAGAGATTTGGGAGCCATCCACATGGAAGGAAATGGTTAAAGCTGTGAGTTTGGATGTCATTGCCCGAGGAGAATGTACATCTGGATAAAAGGGCCTAGGGCCCATCTCCATTCCTCAGGTGGAAGGAGAAGGAAAGAATGATCAAAGAAGTAGGAAAACTGAGAGTCAGTGTGTTAGAAACCAAGGGAGGAACAAATTCCAAGAAGGTGGAGTGATAAAACTGCACGCTACAGGGAGATGAAGAGAAAAGAGGTACGGCGAACAGTAGGGCGTGGATGATTTTGAAGACAGCAATTTTAGTAGACGGGTGAAACAGGGAGGGGTGAAGATGTGAGTCAGGAAGCAGAGGTGGTATCTGACAGTGTACACAAAGGCCTGGGAACAGGTGCGTTTGGTGAGAGCAGGAGGGCATCAGCCTGAGAGCTTCGGGGATTCCTAGTCCAGAGAAGTAGGGCGGTGAGTTAGATGAGGTTAGTCAAGGTGTGGAGGCCTCTGAATCCCAACATGCATAGTTGAGACTTGCTCAATGAGGGACATATGTTAAAGAAAATAAACATAAAACAGTCACTTAGGAACATTAACTTGGCTGGCTGTGTGGAAGGATTTAAAGGTGGGGGAACACAGGCAGAACGATCAGCTAGGAGGATCTTCTATTCACCTAAACAGGAGATAATGACCGTCTAAGCTGGGAGGTGCTGGGACTTGTAAACACAAGTCTTTCTTCATTTACCCCTAACCCAGAGCTGGAGGGTCAAAGTTACAGGATGTTATAAGGCAGCCGGAAAATGCCAAAGTCAACTGGTAAGGGAGAATGGAATTCTTAATATAGTTCTTTTTCCTGAGTCCTTTAAGTGTAAGAAATTAATTGTAATCTGCAGGAGTGAGAGCTGTCTTCTTGCTTTTGAGAGGGGCCCTAGCTGTGTTGTTAAATGGCCAGTTGCTTTGTGTTCACTTTCTGAGGGAGTGTTTACTTCCAGAAATATTTATATTTCAAACCAGCTTCCTTTTGTCTTCCTTCTTAGGCTAGGTCCCTCCACAAAAGTGTTCCTGTGAAGGCATTTCCTGCCTTTCTTCAGACGGTAAGTAGATTAACAGGGAAAGCTGCTTAATGAATGAAGCAGGTGTATATGAGCTTTTTCTGTTTTATGAGGTTCAAATGCACGTCTTTAGTTTGGAGGCTTTATTTTTGTTTCTCTTCCTTGTGGTGGGTTTCTTAGTTGCCTTCCGCTCTAGGCAGTGGCCATGCCTGTATTTCCCAGAGGCCAGTGAGGAGAGCAGCAGTTTGAATCTGCTTTGCCTTTTACTAGCTGTGTTCCTCAGTGCACTCGTAGGTAAAATGGGAATCATGTGGGACACTGTCTTGTAGGGTTGTTAAGCTGCTTATAGCTATGTGAGTATTACTTATTATTCTAGTAATATTTTCTCCACTGGGACCACATTGTAGCACTGGCTCCTGAGCAGTGTGGCTCATGGACCAGTGCTGAGCTGCCGCATCACATACCTGGGAAAGCTTTGAAAACAAACAGATTCCTGGGGTGTTCTTACTAAATAACACTTGGGATTGAGGAGGGGGAATTCCTAGGAGAGAAACCGTGATTTTAATAAGTTCCCCAGATGCTTCTGATGTGTAGCCAAGTTAGGGAATTATTGTTGAAAAATATATAAAGAAATGAGAATAGCTTCCAGTTATTTAGCACCTATTACAGGACAGGCTCTGAATTAGGTCATTTCAGACATTATTCCTAATCATCCTTATGCATGGTTTACTTCATTTTATAGGTAAAAACCAAAGTTCAAAAATTTGTGATCTTTAAAAATTGAAAACTCGTGCATTTTCTACAATACCAAACATATCTTCTACCTTTTCCCCAAAAATATACTTAAAGATTCATTTTTACCCTTTCAGATCTTCTAGGTCTCAGATCTGAGTGTTCCCAATCATTTTATTTCTTTACTAGGTTTGCTTATTACAAAGTAATGCATTAATAGTTTAGATGTTCACATCGTATTAGAGGAGGCAAAGGAAGAAATAAGAATCCTCTCACAATTCCATCATTTCCAGAGAGAGTCTGTTTATCTTTCTGGACTTTTTATGATCATATAATTACATATGTATTTTTTGTATAAGTGGGGTGTTAAGCATTTCCTTCTTTGTCAACATATACTGTTCTATGTCACCATTTTTAATGGTTATTTGGTTATTAGGTCTTAATGATATTTGAGGATGCACCATCATCTGTTTTTAACTTACTCTTTAAGTTAAGCTCCCATGAAGGCCAAGGACTTTGTCTGTTTTGTTCACTTCTGTGAATAATGTTCTTAACTCTGGATGCCCTTTAGAATCACTGGGGAAACTGTAAAAAAACAACCCAAAAAACCAAAGCAATGTTGGGCTCCTCCCCAAACTAATTAAATCACAATATCTAAGAGTTTGGATCCATGCCGAAACCGGTTTGGCTCAGTGGATAGAGTGTCGGCCTGTGGACTTAAGGGTCCCGGGTTCGATTCCGGTCAAGGGCATGTACCTGAGTTGAAAAAAAAAAAAAAAAAAGAGTTTGGATCCTGACACTGATACTTTTAAAACTGCCCGGTAATTTTGTGAAGTGCAACCAGCCTGAGAACCACCACCTTAGACCAGTGATTCTCACGGGGTGGTCCCTGGACCAGCAGTATTTGTCCCACCTGGGAACTTGTTTGAAATACAGATGGTGGGCCCCACGGCAGACCTGGGGCTGGCGCCCAGCTCTGTCTCCATCTGTGCCAGCAGAAACCGGAGGGACCACATGGCAATTCCTGAAGGACTGCTAATGTCCTATGTCCTCATTCCGCTGGGACACATCTCTTCTTATTGTTTTATAAGTGGGGCATCTGTGAATTATTTTGTTCAAAGAAAAGGTTTTGCTGTTTAAAAACTATCTGAGGCTATAGTATATACTCTTCTTCATAGGTAAAGCTTTAATATGCCATATTCAGAAATTGTAATGTCTTTGAGAGTTTCCAGGAAATTGTTATGTCGAACAATTTATTTACTATTAGCCAAACTTTCCTTTGAACCAAATCCTAATTTGTGAATGCCCAGTTGAGGTCACATTTTATCTGTATTTTAATAGAATTTTTTAATTATAAAAGAAATAGCATTTTTAGAGATTTGGACAACATAAAAATAATATTAGAAGAAAATAACTATCACCTATAATTCTAGGACACAGAGACAAACCACTGTTTATTCTGTTCTTTTTTTGTAATGAATTTTTGTGTATAGTTGAAATCACACTTTATATTTCAGTACCTTACTTATCAAGCATTTAACCACATCATTAAAATATTTATAAATATAATATTTAATGGCTGTATAATATCCCATTATATGCCTGTACCTTAATTTCATCAACTATTTCTTATTGTTAGGTATTATAAAACTATTAAAATGAGCATAATAGAATTCTTAGAGATGGAAAGTTGATTGCAATATATCTGTCTATATAAAAGCCTAAGCAACCTTTACGACCAGTCGAGCTGTCACTATGATGCACACTGACCACCAGGGGGCAGACGCTCAATGCAGGAACTGCCCCGTGGTGGTGAGTATTCTCCCATAGCCAACCTCCCACAGCCAGCCAACCTTCCTGGTCCCTTTCCCGGCTGGCAAACCTCCCACTGTCCCTCTTCCTGTTCCTCCCCTGGCCGGCAGGCCCTGTCTCTGGCCAGGCCTTAGGAACCCCACCTGTGCACGAATGTGATGCACTGGGCCTCTAATTAAGTGATTTAAAAAAAGCAGATTATAGAACATTATGCATAACATGAGCTCTGTTTTTAAATGTAAAAGAAACTGCACTAAAATATGTTCATTTTCTCTTTTGAAATGTTTAATATTTGATATTTACAAATGAATATGACATACCTGTATATGTATGTATATATGTATGATAACGTATAACATAACAAACACCCAAAATTCACCACTCAACCCAGGAACTAGAATGTTAACATTAAAGTACACTGCCTCTGCCTTCTTCCTCCAAAAAGCTATTCTGAATTTTGTATTTATTATGGTTTTTCTTTTATTTCCAAAAAACTTTTCCCATTTTATGTAATCCTAAACAGGGTGTTGCTTACTTTTGTTTTTGAGTCTTATAAAAATGGGGCGTTTCTGTTTGTCGTCTAGGTTACACACACACGCTTCTAAAATTTGCTCATATTATTGCATATAGCTATTGCACATTTATTTTACTGCAACATAATATTTCATTGTGTGAAGTTTATTTTTTTTTGTCAAAGAATTTCTGGGTGTTTTGCTTATATAACACAAGGCAGCTGTTCACATTCATGCACGTATCTCCTTATGCATATATGTATAAGTTTAGGGTTTAAAAGTAGATACTGAATTTATATGTACACTCATCTGTATATAAGTGTATAGGAGAAAATCCAATCTTTTTTGTTTTCTTTTTCTCATCTGTATACTCTAGATCAGCGGTTCTCAACCTGTGGGTCACGACCCCTTTGGGGGTCGAACGCCCCTTTCACAGGGGTCGCCTAAGACCATATATAATTACATATTGTTTTTGTGATTAATCACTATGCTTTAATTATGCTCAATTTGTAACAATGAAATTGGAGGTCACCACAACATGAGGAACTGTGTTAAAGGGTGGCGGCACTAGGAAGGTTGAGAACCGCTGCTGTAGAGAACCCACAAGCATGATCTCTGGATCACACAGGCTGTGCTGAGGAACTCTAAGGGAGCTGTGGAGAGGACTGAGAAGGGAGTGGTGCCTTTGGAAGTGTCAGTGCAAAACCAAGTGGCTTCTCTCTATAAGAAAGTTACTGAAATAAATAATTTATAAATCAGTAGAAATAAGTGAGAACCATAAAATAACGAACATTGCCATTGTCAGTGTTTTCCAACCTTGCTCCCCCATCACAAAGAAAGTTTTGTCAGGTTTTCTGTGATGGGGGAGCCTGGGTGACATTGTAGGGACCTATTCTCCTTAGGTGCAAATCATTTTCTTGCAAGAGCATGCAGACCCACTAAACTTTTTCACAACATAACCTTTAAACAAACATCTTGAGTTCCTCCTCATGATACAATGCATTTTTTGGCGTGGTGTTCATTCTCCTTGATTGAAACATCCCTTTTATATTCTGCAGTCTAGTAAAAAAAACCTGGTAAACTGTAATTTCTCTGATCTTTTACATTTTGATAAGAACAGTATAAATTATGATCAGAATTGACTTGATATTTCCAGTACTAGTTCTATGATCCTTTTTCACCAGCCTAATAGAAACTTCTTAGAAGATGTCTTTATTTTCTCTCTCCCTTTTAAAATTCTCATTTAAATTCTTAATATATTAAAGACCACCTCAGGGAAGCTAAAATAGCCTTAATACTGATACTGTTTCTTTAGTTTATTTTAAAGACTTAATCATCCTATGTGACCATTTTTCTCTTTTTCCAGGTTGCTCTGGAGGACTATTTAAAGAAAATTCAACAAGTAAATTTTGATATATTCCACCCGTCTTTACAACAGAAGAATACATTACTTCCATTGTCTTTGTATATTCAGTCATGGAGAAGAAGATACTAAAAATAATCTCATGGCATTGATATTAATTTATTTTTATTAGTTTTCAAAAGTATACTAGTCAGGGTTCTTGTTTATAAACAGCAGGTACTGACTGTTTCCTTAAGGCAAAAATGAATTTATTGGATGGGTGTGAATAGCTTATAGAATCAGTGAGAAACTACTGTGGGGCTTGGGGGCCAAAACATTGAGATTCTGCCTCAGACACTGCCATTGTCTCCACCAGCCCAGACAGTGTCTGCTGTCCCATCCCTGTCAGGTGGAGCTGAGCTGCACCACCAGGGGGCAGAGAGAAGAATGTCTCCTCCCTCCCTCATCCTGGGGGGAGGGGGAGGGACTAGGTAGTGCTGGCTTTGCATTTGGAGAGCCAGAACTCAGTGCCAGTACAGGTGTGAAATGAATTTATTTAGGGGTCCCAGAGAGTGAAGTTAATACTTGAGGAGTGTCAGTGGCTATGTTGAGGGTTTTTATCCCTCACATGTCATCTTTACAACCCTGTGAAATAACTTCTGTAAGGTAAGACAGTTGGCTGTCAAGAGCTGGAACCCTATTTCGACTTTAGGTCTGGCTGATTGGAAAGCTTTTACTTTTTTGGTAACCCCACTGCTTCACTCTCTCTCATTCTGTATTATTGTGATCATGAACAAAGTTGTATTCATAAAGTGTATTAATGTGAAGTATATTAGCACAATGATATTGAACATTCATTAGGGAATACTGCATTTTTAAAAACGTGTATACTAGTTGATCTTCCCACTGATCAGCTCTGGGCTACATACTTTCATCAGTGGTCTCATTTGATCTTTAAAACTCTATGAAATAAAGAATTTTTTGGTAATGAAAAAATTTAAAATATAAAATACACACTAGTTGCAAAAACAAAATTGTTTGCATTGCTGGTAATGGCAGATCCAGACTCTGAGTGAGTCCCTGACTCCCAAGGCCAGGATGATGCCCCAGTTTCCTTTTCCTGTCTTCAGTGGTCTTGTCTCCTGTTTGTTCACACCTCCCATGTACTGTTCCATATCCCATCTCTCTTGAGCCTTTGGTTTCAGCTATGGCTTAGTGCCTACTACAACTGTGGCTTAAAATATTGTTTTTCTGGCCTAGCCAGTGTGGCTCAGTGGTTGAGCTTCCACAACCAGGAGAGGCCCGGCCAGTGTGGCTCAGTGATTGAGCATCAGACTGTGAACCAGGAGATCACAGGCCCAGGTTGTGGGCTCGACCCCCAGTGTGGGGCATGCAGGAGGCAGACGATCAATGATTCTCTCTCATTGTTGATTTTTCTGTCTCTCTCCCTCTCCCTTCTCTGAAATCAATAAAAATACATTTTTTTAATAAAATACTTTTTTTTTTGC
>NW_006282748.1:2236225-2256796 GCF_000327345.1 Myotis davidii | reverse complement strand
ACTGAAGTTTCCAGTTTCCTAGAGATTAAGATGGAATCTTATTCAGAGACACTACTCTTCTGTTCATTTCCTGGCATAAAAGATACTTAGATGATGCCAACATTCTTTTTCATTTTTCACATCTCTGGGTTTTTTTATTAGAGCATTTTAAAGGAGTCAGATACATTTTCAAACCATTTAAGATGTATTTTGATACTGATTCTGTGGAGTGTAATAAATTACAAATGTTAAGTACAAATTACAGGTTAATCTCAATGTAGGTCAAGTTGCATATTATTATGAAATATATTTTGGGTAGTTCCCAATCAACTGACATTATTCTTTACCTCCTTTTAGTTAAATCTCTCCTGTTGATGAAATTAAATTACTCTTGAGAACTTCAACAGCAGCTAACACCAAGCATGAGTTGGACAGGTGGTGTGCTCTGCACTCTTATGAATTAATCTTCACAGAGAAGTAGGTCTTTATTTTCGAAATGATAAAACTGCCTCGAGAGATGTTAAGTTCAAGGTCACACAGCCATTAGTACTAGAGCTGGATGCCAAACCTACATTACTTTAATTAATGCCAAAGCCCAACCCATGTATCTTTACCATTCTTGAAATGGTAAAATAAATTGCCAAGATTTACTACATAAATTTTAGGCACAAATTAGGTTTAAAAAGGTATGGTTACTACATAAATTCCAACTATAAATTAGGTGGGAGGGAAGTAGGCAAAGGAAATAGATGTGAAGTGCTGGTCACTGGGTGGTGTATGCATGAGGGGCACAGCACCACTTTGGAGGAAAAAGGTTTCCCAAAGGAAATGGCATGTGGGAAGTGTCAAGAAAGTTGGGTAGGAGCCAGGGTTTGGGGACGGTGTAGATGGGAAGGCCTGGCAGAGGGAGCAGTACCAGCAAAGGCAGAATGGATAGCCTGTGTCAAGACTTAATTTTTGGCTCTAAAGTGAAAACAATGTAATAATGTTCAGAGTCCTTAGTAAATAAGTTTGTGAATATAAAGTAGCCACATCTCCTGGTCTAGTGAAACATTTGGAATTAAGATAAAAGACTTGGGAGTTGATATTTTGCCTGTGTCAGCAAATCTCTAGGTGCCCTTAGATTTGTTGAGCTCATAAGTAGGACATCTCTGCAGATGCTTGACCTAATCGATTATCTTGTCCAGAAAGGTCTACAGAGTTGTAAACATGCAGACAGGTATTGAAAACAAAGCATCCTACTGTCTGTGCCTGTAAGGAGGACCAGGCACAAAACCACATGCACCCAGAACTGGGAGGGATATTGGAAGTGAGTTGGAAGAATGGGAGAGGAGTTGGGGGAGTGACTGTGAGAATATGTTAAGTAACTTGGACACCACTCTACCTTTTTCTTGTAATGAACATATACTTCTTGAGCAACTGGAAAGTTATTTCTTAAAAGTTAGGAACCTTCAATGGACATGAATTTTCTTATCATATCGGTACCAGATAAAAGAATTTGTTCAAAAACAAAAGGAGTGGCATTTGGCACAATAAATTATTAAATATGTAACTTTTTCTGTAGTAAAGTGTAGCCATGCTTTTGGGGCCAGGCCCCTCTCCAGCTAGACAGCTCTGCTCCACTGCAGACCCATCACTTTGCACTGTGCTGGTCTACTCTGCTCCACTCCGGGAAGACAGCTCAGGTGTGTGTTAGCACAGCTAGGAAAATGCAGTCTTCCGCCTTCGCTGGAAAGGAAAGGTGTGCTTCCATAGCCAGAGTGGAGGGAGCTTATATGGACAGAAGGTCCTGCCTCTGGTCCCTGATTGGTCAGTTCTCATGCAAATGAGGACTCCAGATACATGCAGTTGATTGGTTGAAAAGGTAATTTCTGATTAGTCAGAGTGGAGCTGCTCTGTTTGGTGAAGATGTTGAAGGACCCTATAGCTGGGCAGCTCCCATTGGGTGGAGAAAGCCTCAGTCTTATTCGTGGAAATAGGATTCCAGGAACTCTTGTATAAGGGCTGGCTCAGATGGCAGAAACACCGTGCCGGCAGGGAGTTCAGTGCAGGGGCAGGGAGTTCATGGGCTTCTCTGAAGTGCAAAGTGGGTGACCGGATTCTGTGTAGAAATACATGCTAGGCTCTGTTTTTAAAAATTTGAGCCCAGTTAGCCACCAGGGTCCGCACAAGGAATGGTAGATTTCAGTCAGATCCATCCTCCAACATGGAGACCTCAAAGTCTTTAGTATAATTGAGGCCTTTCTTCATATGTCTGTGCCACCACGCCGTGGGGGCACCACCCCAATCCAGAGAGATTTGGTTTCCTTGAATGCCGGCTTCCCTCTCAGGGTGCGTTCTATGGACCACCCCAGCCACCACTCTCCTGAGTTGCTAGCCAACAAAAATGGCTGCGCTCCCCGTGTCAGCCTCCACATCCCACTCCCTCGATGCCCCTGACTGGCCAGCATTTCTATGGTTCGTGCAAGAGGTTAGCTGTGCCGAGTTCCTGCTACCTTTCCTATTCTAAACAGAGAGGAGAGCTCCTCTAACAATGGTCTCTGCAGACCCACCTCTTGGGTGCTCCACCTTCCCCATCTTTTCACTCCAGGTTACAGGGCCCCAAGCCTTCACACTGGCGCTTGCAGGAGGCACACACCCACCTTTGGAGTTGAGTTCTACTTATGCCTAACCACCCCACTTCTGTCTCATCTCCAAAGTGTGTGTGTGTGTAAAAGCTGACTGTCCGACCAGTAGCTATGACACACAACGACCACCAGAGGGCAGACCCTTAACGCAAGAGCTGCCAAGCAAAAGCAACTTTGCAGAGTGCCCTCTCGCACTCTGGGACCCCTCGGGGGATGTCGGACTGTGGGTTTTGGCCTGATCCCCGCAGGCCAGGCCAAGGAACCCCACTCAGCAGATGCCCTTTGAGTACCGGTGTCTCCCAGGTGTGGCCGGCCAGGGAGGGCCCACAGGAGGTTGGCTCCAGGGTGTGTCCATCCCGTCTCTCCCAGTCCTGCCCCGCCAGCCACCTTCTAATTAATTTACTTTCAATGTGTATGAACCTGTGCACCAGGCCTCTAGTTTCCTATAATAAAGCATCTGCAAGTGATCACCGATGCTTTCTTTGGTCTCCTCTCACAGCTCCAGGCTTTAGGAGAACATCGCAAATGTGGTTTCCCAAGCCCCTTCCCTTCAGCTGCAGAGTGTTGAGGCTCTTCTGTGATGGTCTGGGCAGCAGATGATGACCCCTAAATCATACATGAGGCTTTGGAGTGACTTGAACATGGATAGATCTATCCATGGACCAGACACTGAAGGTTTAATTCTGGGGCCGTCCCGACCCTTCTTGCCTCTAACCAGTTCCTGCCTTTCCTCCCGCTGTGTAAGGAGTAAATAAGCAATCACAAAACGTTCCCGGGGTGAGGATATCCGTAAGAATTAGGTTTAAAAATGATTTTCCCTTCAGGATGCGGTCTGCATACAAAAAAATTAAATAGAACAAGAGCAAATAGAAGGACAAAGCAAGTGATTAAACTTGAAAGCAAGTTTTGCTCCACAAAACCTGTGATGGAGCAGTGGTTGGATATTTTCCCCTGACAGACAAGGAAAAAATTATTTAAAGTGAAAAAGAATGATCTGATTTGCTGACATGTTTGGTCTAGGACTACTCCATATAAAGTTGCCTCTGACTTCCTGGGTACATTATGCCTTTGAGTCCACTGTTACTGATTTTCTATAGGTTTCAGTTTCACTTGCTATGTTTGTTTTGGGTTTTTTTGGTATATGTTAAACCAACTTATGTGTTAGAACTAGCTAGGTTTTGATTGGATAGCTTTAAAAGTTACATTATTTCAGAGGGTGTTGGGAAATAACTAAATAATACAGCTTTCAGTATAACTTATGCCCCAAAACCTTTGCATTAAAAGATTCTGACTAAAAATACCTATTATGTTCATAATGAATACATTGTTTTCTATTTTTGTAGGCATTTCCTGTTTAACTTTCACAAACTCTGTGATGGGGGTGTGACTATTGTTTTTTTTAATTTTTTTTTATTCGTGTACTGGGATAAGCCAAAGCTCAGCAAAATCAAGTTCTTTTTCTTCTTCCCCTCCACCCCACCCCCTTGTCCCAAGGTCACTATAAAAAGCAGGAACAGAATCAATGTTGGCTGCCTTCCAGCTTAATGTTCCATACCTTGTGTGAAGCTGGGATCTTGG
The DNA here is from genome assembly GCF_000327345.1 of Myotis davidii. Classification (NCBI taxonomy): domain Eukaryota; kingdom Metazoa; phylum Chordata; class Mammalia; order Chiroptera; family Vespertilionidae; genus Myotis; species Myotis davidii. The sequence continues at coordinate 2,252,612 of NW_006282748.1, read as the reverse complement.
AACCCTTTATATTTACCTACCCATTAAGCAATCTAATTCTGAGTCAGATAAATATGCTTAAGCCAAATTAAAATTAAGTGTTTAAATATGCTTATTTTCGCCCAAGACCCTGCCTGCAAGGGTGAAGGGAGATGGTAGCAGGGTGTTCTACTCCGATGAAGACCTGCAGGGAGGATGGGGTAAAAACACTGAGGGGACTTTTAGGAGGGGAAGAGGAGGGAGAGAAACTGAGAAAGCTTTGGGATGGACTGATAGGTGTCATAAGGGTAAAATAGAGGCCTGTTGTAATCCAAAATAATAACAATAATAATAATAAATACACTTACTTTCAGAGTGATTTTATTTACAGTAATTGCTTTCCTGTTTTCATGCCATACATTGTGTTCTTAGCAGGGCCAAGAAGTCTCATTTAGACACACCTATCTGGTGACTTAGTCCTTTTTCTTTGCATCAGAATGATAACATCCGGCTGTACCCAAAGTTCCGGTCCCGAGGGATTCACATGATACACAATGTAGTCCTTGTCTGGTTTTCTCCTAACTGGGACTGTCTGATGGGGTTGGGGCTAAGGGATTTTCACAAACCTAATAGCAGAATTTAGATCTGGGAGGAACTTCATAGGTCATTTAGTTGCATTTCCCACCCAGTGCAATAATCTCTTCCATAGCATACCTGAGTGTGACTGTTCCCCCTTTCCCCCAACACCACCAGGGAGAGGGCCCTCGCCATGGACAAGGCAGTTCATTCCACTGAATTGCTGGCAGGTCCTTCCTCATGCTTTCACAATGAACTGAGATCATGTCTCCCCCATTGGTTCCGTTTGGTATAGTATGGTCCTACAATTCAAACTGACCTTAACATTCAAATTTTTCCTTCACACAGTGGAAATGTAAATAGTTCTCATACTGCCGCCAAAGTAGATGACATTTTTTAAAATGTATTTTTATTGATTTCAGAGAGGGAGAGAGAGAAACAGAAACATCAATAATGAGAGAGAATCACCGATCACTGCCTCCTGCAGGCCCCCCACTGGGAACCCTGGCATGTGCCCTTGACTGGAATCGAACTCAGGACCCCTCAGCCTGCAGGCCAACGCTCTCCACTGAGCCAAACCAGCCAGGACTAAGTAGATGACATTTTGATGGGTAAACCTTCATTGTTCCTTCTCCTTTTGTGGTTTATGTAATTGAGATTCTGCTAGAGGTAGAAACCCAACTCAAAATGGCTCAAATAAAGAAAAAGTAGTGTTGACTTATGTAACTGAAGAGCCCAGAGGAAGAGGTGGCTTCTGGCCCAGTCAATGCCATCAGAGCCTGGTCTCACTTGTCATCTGTGTCCTGCAGTGCTCGTCAGGAAGAGAGGAGCCACTTGATCATTTGAACATTAGATCAAAGTTTAACCTAAAGAATTATTAACTGTAACAGGCAATTAGTTAATAAGGAATTGGCTAGCAAGAAGTAAAATGAGTTCCAAAGAAGCAGGAATAGCAGATGTAGAGAGCCAGGCACTTCCATATCCCCACCCCCATTTGAGATCCAACCTTGTTGGAGCGGGCACAGCTGTGTCTTACTGATGGACAGACAAGTCACGCCCACACCATTCCAGCGGAACTTGCTGGGAATTCGTTCTCTAGGATGCTGGGGAAAGCTGTATATGAGAACGCTTACCTGAGGGAGGTGCCATGATAAACTGGGCTGCTAGGTGCTGCTGAAGGACCCAGATGCTAGCGAAGGCATCAATGTTGCAAGAGCCAGACACTGAAGGAGTGGCCCGCATTGCCATGGAACATGCTGGAACCAGGAAGCAAAACCCTTGTGCCACGTTTCTCCAGCACTCTCTACTGACAAGCGTAACATCATGATGGCGAAGAAAGAAATGATGCGTGCCCAGCTGGTGTGGCTCAGTGGTTGAGCATCGACCTAGGATCCAGAAGGTCACGGTTTGATTCCCAGTCAGGGCACATGTCGGGTTTTGGGCTCCATCCCCAGTGTGGGGTGTGCAGGAGGCAGCCGATCAATGATTCTCTCTCATCGTTGATGTTTCTATCTCTCCCTCTCCCTTCCTCTCTGAAACCAATAGAAATATATCTTAAAAATGTTATTTTAAAAGGAAAATTTTAAAAATATATATATTTTATTGATTTTTTTTTACAGAGAGGAAGGGAGAGGGATAGAGAGTTAGGAACATCAATGAAAGAGAAACATCGATCAGCTGCCTCCTGCACACTCCCTACTGGGGATGTGCCTGCAACCAAGGTACATGCCCTTGATGTGAATCGAACCTGAAACCCTTCAGTCTGCAGGCTGATGCTCTACTCACTGAGCAAAACTGGTTAGGGCAAAAGGACAAATTTTATGGTGTATAAATTGTACCTTAGCAAAGCTGATATTAAAAATGTTCTTTAAAAAAGTGAGTGTACGCATTTTCTCACGGTATCAGAGAGGTGATTAAAGACTAATGTGTGAGTTCTCAACCTGTGGGTCGCGACCCCTTTGGGAGTCGAACAACCCTTTCACAGGGGTCGCCTAAGACCATCAGAAAACAAATATATAATTACATATTGTTTTTGTGATTAATCAACTATGCTTTATGTTCAATTTGTAACAATGAAAATACATCCTGCATATCAGATATTTACATTCATAACAGTAGCAAAATTACAGTGATGAAGTAGCAACGAAAGTAATTTTATGGTTGGGGGTCACCACAACATGAGGAACTGTATTAAAGGGTCGCGGCATTGGGAAGGTTGAGAACCACTGCTCTAGGCCCAAGGGCATAGAGGAGGGCTGAGGGGAGGCCGTGCTGTGTGAGCCTTGAGGAGGAAGGAAAACTTTGTCCAAGCCAGGTGGGCTGCTGGTGCCCTGGGGGCACCGTAAATGAGCCAGGCCTCATTATAGATGCTCTAGGACAGTGCTTCTAATAACTGTGAGATCCAGGCATTCCTTGTGGAGAAGGATTTGCTTTCTAATAAGGCTGATCTAGGCCACTATCTCCTTCCCTCCCCTCCGCCACCCCGCCAGCCCCAACCCATACGAACATCCAATAGATAGATGAAAAGATGTTAAACCTCACTGGCATTAGGGAAATTACAAATCAAAACTATAATGAGATACCATCCCACCCCCGCCAGCCCCAGCCACCCCCGCCCCCCCTGCTGATAAGGAAACAGAAACTTCAGTTGGTGAAGTGAAACAGACTTATCCAACTATCCAAGATTATGCAAGCAGGTCTCTTTCTGCCTCTTTTATGGAGTAATTTGTTTGGAAGTACACTTTGAAGTTGTGTATTAGTATGTCCTTATAGGAATTCTCTTTGTCTTTGAATTACCTTTACCCAATTCTGTTGATGGCAAAATATATTCTTATTCATTCAGGAAGGGGGTCCTAATAACCCATCATAGGTTGCCCATGGAACTGTGGCAATTAATAATAGTGACCTTAGTCCAAAAATAGCCAATAATGGTTGCCAAGCGTTTTTAGAGCCAATGGCATATGCCTGAGGGATAGTTGGAGGAGCAAAGACTTCAGTTTGGGTCATAGAACAGATTGAATGATGGATTTAACTCTACAGTGGTGGTCTCATTAGCATCTTGCCTCACCAACAAACCAAGCACCAGAGAGAACATGCTTCAGCCTCCTACCCAGCAACCACCAAGCTGCTTTTGTGGGGCTTTGTGTTAACAGACACAATTTAACTGCTCTGTGAGGTTCCGTGCACGGGTGCCACTTGCTTACAAAGCTAGATGGGCTATGTCAGCAGTTTCCAATACTGGTGATGTAGTTGAAAACATTCCATGAAAACACTAGCAGTTAACACACACTGAGTGCTTGCTGCATCCCAGGCACTATTCAAAACGACTCAGTAAGGTAGGTACTGCTGTTGTCCTGATTGAGCAGATGTTGAAATGAGCATAAAGAGCTGTTAGGTCTCACATCCAAAAGCAGCAGCCCATCAATAGCAGAGTTGAGCCCAGAAAATCTGGGTCCAGAATCTGTGTTTTCAAATTGTTATGCTATTCTGCCCTCTTCCCCACCCTTACTGTATAGTTTGATATAGGGGATTATTACACATCAGAACCGAGCTGTCTTTCTCCCAGTCTCCTGAAGGGCATGTTTGTTTGCTTGTTTTTCCCTTTTAAGGTGTCATCGGATAACAACTTTTCTGGATCCCAAGAGTCAGTGTCAGCTCTAAGATTTGGGTTGCTGTGAAAATTTTCTGACTGAATACAGTGTTCCTGCGGATTGGTAAAGAACCTGTAACTTTTTCAACCAATGTGTTTCTGGAAAGGAATTATCATGGGATCTCTCTGCTCCCCTCCTTGGAGGTGAGGCCTGCTGGGCTGGCCTGGCTTGTCTGACCCTGAGTGGCCTGCCAGGGACACTGAGGTTCCTACCCACAGCTCTGAAAGGGGAACCAAGACTCCCAGACGGGGTAGCCAGCCAGTGAACTCGGGAAGTTTATTATAACGGGTCAACGAAACAAGAGAGCAATGAGGTAGGTAAAGAGAGCTGAAGCCAGGTGGAATGGGATTAGAAACCCAGTGAAGGCAGGAGAAGGAGAGGCAACCCAAAGACAGCCGCTGAAGGGCATTGCGGGTAGTTTTGAGCAACTCTGCTACATCAGAGACGGGAAGGTGTTGGCAGAAGCACAAGCATGTTTGAATAAACGTCACAAACTGTAGAGAAAACTTAAAAGGCTATTCAAATCTTTACTAATTTATTTATTTTTTCTTTATTGATTAAGGTATTACATATGTGTCCTTATCCCCTTTACTAACTTATTATGCCTTACAAAAATGTAACCAGTATGAACAATTCTGCGCATTCTTTCTTCTTAGTGTTGTGAATAGAGTCTTTCCAGAAATCAACATAGTCTATATTCTTTAATTTCTGGTAGTTTTGTGACATTTCTTTCTATTGCCAATTGGCCATTTCCTTATTCTTGGATTGGTTCTAGGATCTGTCCCTTCTGGGCAGTGCTTTGATAAGGTGTTGTAGGACTGTACCTGCTAAAATGACAGTCCCCCTGGCCTGCTCAATGTGGGCTTGGAATCTTACCAAAATAGTCATCCTTGGTCCACCTTGTCCAGGTTTTCACCTGTAACATAACCAAAGGTGTCCTGGGACTTGGGGCTTCATAGAAACCTCAAAGGATTAATTGAGAAAGACCAAACAAACACAGACTATGAAAAAATAGATTCTATACTAGTTGCCCTACACATGACCAGATATTCCATCAGTTTCAAAATATTGCATAGGGGTCTACTATGTTAACTTTTACATCCTCTGGCCATGACTAACCCTTGGGTCTCTGCTGCCCAGTATGATTCTTCCTCAGCTTTGTGATTCTTATTCTGCTGGCTTCACTTCCTTGCTCTTAGAATAAAACCTAAGTTTCCAACAGTGGTCAACAGAGTAAGAGCCCCCAAGACGTCCACATCTTCATCCCTGGAACCTGATTATGTTGCCATACACAGCGAAAGAGACTTTGCAGATGTGATTAAAATAAGGGCCTTGATATGGGAAGATTATTCTGGAGTATCTGGGTGGGCCTAATGTAATCATAAGAGTCCTTATAAGAGGGAGGCAAGAAGGCCAGAGTCAGAGAAGTCCATCCTAAGTTCAAGATTATATCTTCTATCATCTACAAGTAGATGATAGAAGTAGAGATGGGAGGAAGGTGAGGCCATGACCCAAGGAATGCAAGTGGGTTTTAGAAGCTGAAAAAGACAGGTTCTCCCCTGGAGAAAGAGCAGCTGAAGGGTGCTGAGGAACATGTTGGGTAAAAACCAAGGCTACTACATTATACTCTTCAATGTGGAATTAGCCTTCTGAAAATCTATGAAGTTGTGTACCAGCCACTGGTTTTGCATATCATTGTATTGGGCTGATAGTACAAACTAGTGGTTCCCCCAAAAGATATGTTCAAGTCTTAACCCCAGAACTTGTGAATGTGATCTTATTTTATTAAATAAAAAAAAATGTTTGCAGATGTGATTAAAGATCTCAAGATGATATAATCTTGAACTTAGAATGGGTCCTAACTCCAATGACAGATGTTCTTGGAAAAGAAAGGCAGAGGGGACTGTGAGGCACAAAGACCCACAGGGGCAAGGCCTTGTGAAGAGGGAGGTACGGACTGGAGCTGTGCTGCAAAGCCCTTGAACACCCAGGGCCACCAGACATGGCAAGAGGAAAGGAGGGATTCTCTCCTAGAGTTTACAGAGGGATCGTGGCCCTGACAGCACCTTCCGAGGGAGGGCAGACTTCTGGTCACCCGAATTGGGAGAAAATAAATTCTTTTTGTTTTTAAGCCCCGTTTGTAGCATTGTCATGGCACCACCGAAGACCAAAACAGCGATCTTCCTTACAGTGTCTGTTATGGTGAAAGCCATTAAGATCCTGTTTGCCTATCATGTTGCAAACAAACGGCGCCGCCTTGCCATCCTCCGCCCTCCCATCCCTCCATGCGGCTGGGATTCTCTCTCACCCGTCTTGTCCTTTAATGACCCAGTGGCACACACTTCTCTGACTTTGCTCTCGTGCGCATAGTACAACCAGCATTAAGATGAAAAATGCTTAGCAACGAGGAAGGCGCGGGTGCTGAGCAATCAGAATGGACGCTGGCTGCAGGGATGGAGCAAAGTCCAGGAGGCCCCGCCATGCCAGGCATGACCCCTTCGGGTGCTGGGTCGTGGCTACCAGATTTGGGGCAGAGTCCTAATGGTAATTCCCACTATCTACCGGCACTGTGCTAAGGGGACTATCTTCCTGAAACCTCACTACAACCTGAGGGGTAGAAACGTGAGGCCCAAAGGGGTTCAGTGATGTGCCCAAGGCCGCACAGGTGGTCAAGCAAGTGCCAGGGAGAGGTGAGCTCTGTGCTCATGGGACAATCCAGGACAGAGAACTCAGAGTGTGCAGAGGCCCAGGGACTTCCGGGGGGCAGGGGTTTTGGCTGTTTCTGGAAAGGGGTCCTGGCCCTGAGCGGGTCTGCTTAGGGCTGGCAGGGGTGTGTGGGTTCTTGACTTCGTGCAGGAAAAAGCTCACAACAGGAGTCCAGGTGAAGGTTAGAGGACGTTAAGCTGGGGGCGTGAAACAAGAAAGGGCTGGGAAGTGAGCCCAGGCCGGGCTGCTCTGGCTAAGAAGTCAGAGAAAAGGGGCCTTGGGGACAGGCTCAGGGGGGTTGCCTGGGATGACCTGCCACTGCCCATGGCTGCCCTGGTTGCAAGCCTCATGGGGTCCCTCAGAGTTTAGGAGATGCATGCCTGTCGGGGGGGAAAGCGGGGGAAGCAGGAGTGTGCTCCTGGGAGGGAGAGGGCACACTGGACTTTGTTTTCAGGGATTTTAAAGGCTGGACAGAGAGGTCATAGGGGAGGATCACAATAGAATATTCGTCAGCTTTATGCTGATGGACCAAAATGAGGTTTATTCTCTTAACTTCCTCTGTCCTTGGGTGTGGTTGGCAAATGGCACTAGTTGGATTTCTGTATCTGTCTCCCTGAGTAGGGAGATTTAAGCTGTTCACCCTCTGGTTGGGGAGAAGTGCAAACCATTTACTCTTAAGCGTCCCTGGTTTAGGGAAGATAGGATTTACTAGGTAGCTGCAAACTGCTGTTTAGCTCCCTGTCTCAGTTGCCCTGTTCCGCTGTCCTCGCTTACCAGCCTGTCTCATAGCCAGGGCCCAGGAGGTGAGAAGCTGGTGAGATTTCCTGAGCCCCATGGCTCCCCCACACTTGCTGTTCTCTCCCTGCCTGCTTACCGGAACTGATCTGCAGTGAGGTCTCGGGGTGGAGAGGACAGGTACTTAGGTGAGGTGGGAGCAGAGACCAGGTGAGGCAAGCACACCTGCATCTCTAGGCGGGGGGAGGGAGAAGTGAAGCCACAGAGGAAAAGAGTGGTGTCCCCTTGAAAGAGGGAAGAGCCTTCAGCAGCCTGAGGCCGGCAGAAGAGAAGAAGAGGAACCAGAGAGACCTACCTCAGCAGAGGCGTGGCCCCTGAGGCTTAACCACTGAACACCTGTGCTCCCCAGACAGGCAGGGGGAGAAGAAAGGAAGGGGGCTGGTGCCATGGCACTTACCAGTAGCTGGCCTTCTTTCCTGTTCCACAGGCTGCTGACAGCCATGCTTGCTGAAAGCCAGTGGCATTTCTGGTTCTACAAATGTAGGTGGACTTCACTGGAGCTTTTAAATCTAGTCCCAAGTGATTCATTGTTCTATTTCATTAGTCGTTAGCAGATCTACCGCACATATGCAAAGCTGAGCTATTTCAGGGCTTGTACTTATGAGTCACTTGCTGACTTTTTATTTTCTACCACTGTTCTATATTGCATTCTTTCATTCAGTGTACACAAGCGATAGTTATGGTCTTATCTTGCCCTCTGTTTTTCTCCTTTTCTTTTTCAGTGAGATCAAGGCAGCATCAACACCAAAAAGGCACATGGTTTTCTTTAATATTTCATGGAGATTTATATAAATGTTCTTCTGAGATTTGCAACAAGTAAAAGTGTATGTCAAGTTAGCCTTGCATTTGAAGGGCTCATCAAATTGTGGGCCCATCTTGCCAACTCTTCAATTTTTTTTTAATGTTTAATAGATCTACTTCATCCATCATTGCTACGAAGCCTAAACACCTACCTCAGTTTCTGTCAACACCAAGAGGGCTGAAGGAGAGAGAGAGAAAAAAAATCCAGTGACCAAAGACAAGATGAAGTGGTAGGACTGTGAAGACCAAGTGTTTCACTCACCTCACTCTTTCTGGAAGGTCTCCCTTGGCAACTTTCAAATGTTGTTCTATCACTTTGCTTGGGAGCTTCTATAGCGGTTTAAATGTGGCGAGAGAGTGAGGGAATTATAATACGAAGGGCGGGGGGAGTCTGTCTCCCCTGATTGAAGATGCTTCTCCATTTCCCCCTTTTGATGTTAGCTTGAAGCGCTTTCCACTTGACTCAGCCACGCTGGTTGGAGCTGCTTAGCGCACACCGAGCGGGACACACACTTCCCCATTCATGTGACCACATCAGGAAGTTAGAAGCACAACTTTGACTCAACAGGAGTTTTTCTACCCACGTGCTTTTCATACAGGAGTCGGCAGGCCTCAGATGAGGGTCTTTACACGGTGCCCAGGTTTCTCCTCAGTAGCGTCCAACCTGATTGCTCAGCAGCTAATTTTGAGAGAAGCTTGGACCTCAGAAAGCAGCCCACGGTCATTTATCCAGGCAGATGCCCTAAAATGACCGATATATCTGCAAGTTAACACTTAAGGAATGGCACTCCTCCACAGCTGCCATGTTCTCAGTTGTTAAAAGCTTTCCTAGATGTCGCCGATGGTCATTTTGCTCTTCAGCCGTAACAAGAAGGGCCCAGATCTTGCTTTTATGGTGACTATGCTCAATTCATTTTGGGCTGATCTACAATAATAAAAGCATAATATGCTAATTAGACAAGACATCCTTCTGGGCGACCTTCTGGACGAAGCCGGGGCTGTGAGGGAAGCTCGGGTCCCGGGTGCCAGAGGGAAGCCGGTGCTGGCAGCCGGGGGAAGGAAGGCCTACTCTTGCATGAATTTCGTGCATCGGGCCTCTAGTTTTGAAATAAAAATAAATGTATTTTAGAGAACCAAAAGTGACTCAAGGTGGCTGGATCAGCGTGTTGATATTGTGAATTAGGAGTCTTTGTTGAAATCAACAGGAAACCCAACCTACACTGCCTTAAACACTCAAGGGAATTCCTCATTTCTCCTAAAAAGACCAGACAGAGATGGTTTAGGCTGTAGATACGGCTTGATGATGTCAAGGTTTCGTTTCTCTTCCTCTCTGCTCGGCTTCCACTATGTGAGCTGCATCTGAGGGCAGACTTCCTTCATGGTGCTGACATGGCTGCCAGCAGTGCTTGGGGTTATATGATTCCAATATTTCTCAACTAAAAAGTGAAAGTAACACAAGGCCATGGTAGACAGTGTTCGTTTTCACCAGTATATCGTTTTTTCTCCTTCCCGGCTGCACAATTGCCTGGTGCTGACCCATAGGCTGTGAACAAAAACCAGTATGTCTCTTCTGGACGGAGGCAGTGAAAAGACCTGTGCAAACTTTCCGCTCTCCCTTCCCCTGCATGGGGATAGTGAGGGCCAGATACTGAGATGGTAAAACCATAAGAGCAAAGGCAGCCTCGGTCCCTGAGTCCAAATGGGGATGGGTTTGGGTAGAAACCTGGGCTGGAGATGGGTGTCAGGGGCGACTGCATACATTGTCAGAGGGAGACCAGGTGAGCAGTGTGATTGGGTGGTTGTTGCTGAAGGACAGCTTGTTTACAGATGATTTGTCCTGCTTGTGAGCATTCCTTGTTTATTGCAACTTAAAATGTACAAAGAGTCATCAGAGAGGCACCAATATAGAGGAGGGGCCTTTGTAGAGTTGGCCAGGATCTGTGAATCAGACATGTGAAGATTTCATTTGCTATTTCCTGCCTTTTCAGGCAAGTGGTAAAACTATATATTTTATTAATTATCTCAATAGCAACAATATTTACTACTACCACCATGTCCGTTGTTTATTGAGCACCTACTATTTGCCAGGCACTTACTATTCACTTATATTTATTTGCTTTACTTCTGTTATCCTTTATCTTTATAATCCTAGGGAGCAGAGATTATTTTTCCCGCTTTCACAAATTTTTTTTTTATTTTTTTTAAATATATATTTTATTGATTTTTCACAGAGAGGAAGGGAGAGGGACAGAGAGTCAGAAACATCGATGAGAGAGAAACATCGATCAGCCGCCTCCTGCACACTCCCCACTGGGGACGTGCCCGCAACCAAGGCACATGCCCCCGACGGGAATCGAACCTGGGACCCTTGAGTCCACAGGCCGACGCTCTATCCACTGAGCCAAACCAGTCAGGGCCACAAATTTTACTAGTAAGAAAATTGAGGCACAGAACAGTTAAGTCATTTACATAAAGTTATACAGCTAATAAATTGCAGAATTGGAATTTGAACCCAGGTCTATCTGGCTCTTAACTATACAATTTTTTACTTTTATTTAACAATGAATTTTAATTATATCATGCTTAAGTTTTTTTCTTTACATAAAAGTATGAATGATCTATCTATACCAGTATTCTAGTAAAAAAAAATTGCTTCTTATAATAGATTCTCCTGATAATATTTAAAGTTTCTGTTGAATTTTATTTAACCTGGCACTGTACAAACTTAATGCAGTGTTCTAACTTTGCAGGTTGTATAGTTATTATTTTTTAAAATAGATTTTATTGATTTCAGAGAAGAAAGGAGAGAGATAGAAACATCAATGATGAGAATCAGTTATCAGCTGCCTCCTGCATACCCGCTACTGGGGATCAAGCCTGCAATCTGGGCATGTGCCCTGACCTGGAATTGACTGTGACCTCCTGGTTCATGGGTCGATGCTCAACCATTGAGCCACACTGGTGGCCAGGTTGTATACTTATTTCAACCTAGTTTTTTTTTTGTTTTTGTTTTTTTTTTACCTAGTATTATAGAAGGTAAGGCTTTCCAATGATTGCTTGTTGAGGTTTATGTTTTATTTGTCATTTACAGAAGTTAATGTTGAGGAGTAAGGTATTTGTTGTATAATTTCCCTCTACTGGCAGGGAAGGTTATATGTAAATAATTTAGGAATTTTCTATAGAATAAAGCAGCTATTGTGTCTTTTTGTGTGTGAGTACTTGAATGTGATTTCTACTTCATTGAAAAACTTATCCATGGCTCCGGCTGGTGTGGCTTGGTTGGAGCATCGTCCCATGCCCTGGAAGGTCATGGGTTCAATTCCTGGTCAGGGCACATACCTAGATTGTGGGTTCAATCCTCAGCTGGGGCTCGTGTGGGAGGCAACCAACCATTACAGGAAAAGATCAGTAATGATTCAAAATGTGTGTATGTGTGTGTGTTTTCTCTGCATGTTCTGTTCCCTCCCTGGACTGCATGAACCCCTATGGAGACCTTTGACTTAAAGCTGTGCTGCAAATACAGTAGTCACTGTCGTTTTCTAAATTAAAAATTCAGTTCCTCAGTCACACTGACCACATTTCAAATACTTAAGAGCCACAGGATTGGTGGACAGCGCAGATATAACATATTTCCACCATTGCTGAAAGTTCTGTTGTATGGCATTGACAAAAGGGGGGTTGGGGGGGTGCAACAAAGTCTCAGGCAGCAGGAGCTACTGTGGGGCCATGTTCAAATCAAGCAATAAGATCTCTCTCTAGGCCTCACACCTCCCCTGTAAAATGAAGATTTAAAAAAAAAGGAAATACCTCATGGATGGCTGAGGGAAGGAAATGAGAAAAGGTGTGTAAGTCTGGCAGAGGGCTTACAAAAATAGAGGAACTTGCAAATGTTAGTACAATTTGAGTGTAATCCAATTCTAAAAGTCGGAAAGGCTAAGATCTTGTTATATCCCTGATTCTAATGGGTAAGTTTATCAAAGGTACTACTGATTTTGGAAAAGACATGAGTTTAGTTAACTTTTCGTTGAAAACAGAGCATTCAAGAGAAAATGGGCTTTACTGGCTCCTGATTTCTTTGTCTTCCCCACCCAGAGACCCTAGTCTTCTCCCCGTCATGCCCATCTCAGCGAATGGCACTGCCACCCACAAACCTGAGTCATTGCCATCTCATCCTCTTTGCCATCTCCTCATCCAATTCCTTTGCCTCCAAAATATTGTAGGTTCAACCTCCAAACCACTCCTCCTCCTCTCCTCGGTCCTGTCTGCACAGGCCCCCACAGGACGGTGTCCCTCCTGGGCAGACACCCTTCTGTGGCTCCCCATATACAGCTTTATACACAGCTTGTAGGACGACCCTATGGAAGAGTGCCTTTCACATTGGAGCATGGCAAATACTATGTTTATTATAAATATTCTCAGGTAGATTTTAGTGAAGGGCCTTGTTCCAATAAAAGTATTTTACTACAATTTTCCAACGAAATGGAAAAGTGTTGGGGAGTGGATGCCTTCCACTCTCTCTAAAAAATCAGTGGAATCAATATGCCCTGGTGTGATTAAATAAAATACATTTCTTAAAAAGAGAGAGAGAGAGGCAAAAGAGACATGACAACTAAATGCCATACCTGAGCCTAGACTAAATCCTGCACAGGAAGGGGAGAATGCAACAAGGACATTATTGACAAAATTGGAGTATGAACAGAAAATTAGATAAAAGGGTTATACCAAAGATAAACTTACTGTTCTAGTTATATAAAAGAATATCCCTATTCTTGGACTGCCCACACGAAAGTATTTAGATAAAGGACCATGATGTATATAATTTACCCTCAGATGATTCAGAAAAAATTTCACATAACATATAATTTAAATATTGTATATAAAAGAGAGAAGACACCTACACCTCAAACCTATATGTTCATGTTGACCAATGTCACCACAATACATTTAAAAAACAACGACCAATGAGACACTGCAATTCCGAATCTCAAATTTTAAAGGTATTTTGGGGATAATAAAATCCATCTCTTTTCCACTGATAGATGTTGCTCTGCATGTAGAGGGGTGTGAGGATGAATGAAGGTGGGGCAGGGTGTGGTTGAGTGGAGCGTCATCCATACTCCTCTAGAGACAACTATGACAAACGCATGTAAAGATTTGTGTGGTGGTGATCCTATAAGCTTCCCCATTTAAAAAAAGTTTGCCCTTGCCAGTTTTTCTCTAGTTAAAAGTGCTTGTTTCTGAGACATTGGCGTAGGGGAGGATGGGAGGCAGAAGACCTGGAGCGGGTAGAATCCTGGACTCACATTCCCTCCCTGGGTGCTCAGCCTCATGAGCCTTTGTTGCTGGCGACTCTCTCTCATCTTCTGGCACCCGAATTATAATTCGGATGTTGGTACGCTTGAAGCTGTCCCAGAAGCTCCTTATACTATCTTTGTATTTTTGGATTCTTTTTTCATTTTGCTTTTCTGGTTGGGTGTTTTTTGCTTCTTCATATTTCAAATCTTTGACTTGATTCTTGCAATCCTCTAGTCTGCTGTTGGGAGTCTGTGTAATATATATATTTAACAACTGGGACCTTTCAGTCCGCAGGCCGATGCTCTATCCACTGAGACAAACTGGTGCTGGCTGTATAATATTCTTTATTTCAGTCAGTGTATGGTTAATTTCTAGTTGGTCCTTTTTCACAACCTTGAGGGTCTCACTAGATTTCTTGAGGGTCTCATTAAGTTTATCGGCGGTTTCTAGAAAATTCTTGAAAAACCTTAAAAATGTGGTTTTGAACTCTATATCCAGTAGTTTGCTTTCCTCCATTTCTGTCATTTGTGTCCTGTTTCTTTGTCTCGGCATTTTTTATGCTTCCCTGTGTTGATAGAGTGGCTTTCTGTGCTAGGTGTCCTATAGGGCCCAGTGGCTCAGCCTCCCCAATTACCTGAGGTGGATACTCTTGGTGCACCCCCTTGTGGGCTTTGTGCACAGTCTTGTTGTAGGTAAGCCTTGATTGTTGTAGGTATCACTGGGAGGAATTGACCTCCAGGCCAATTGGCTGTTAGAATCAGCTGTCTCTGCAGTGGGAGAACTTCTGAGCTGGAGACACCCTTCTGGGGCAAGACTTGCTTCAGTGGGGCTTTGGTGCTCACTGCGTCTGCCCCCTGAGTGTGTCCCTTATGGATCTGAGGAGCTGCAATCTGGATGGTCCCACTCTGACTACCGGGTACACTGGCTCCTGGATCTCTAAGGAGGTGCTAATCTAGCTTCTGCCTGAGGATACCCAGCAGGAGCCAGCTATGATGCAATGCAAGTTGCCCTGGGGCCTTGGGCCAGCTGTAGTTTGTTAGGTAATTATCAGATTGCAAAGGGCCAGGCTTTTCATATGCAAAAGCCTCCTCTGAGTCTTGGTATGCTTTTCTCTTTTCGTCTAGTTGTAGAATTTCCACTCAGCCAGGCTTCCTGTGGTTCTGGATGATGTCCGTTCCATCTTTTAGTTGTATTTTTGAAGTGGTTGTTCGAGGCAGCAATCTCCGGTGTTTACCTATGCCGCCATCTTGGTTTTTCTGCTGGCGGCTCTTATCCAAATGCAATCAAACGAAGGTAAATGATCCCTGAAAGAGATCAATGGGGAAGATACATTTACCCAAATCTAATTCCCACCTACACACTTCGCCTGAAGTGAGTATGCCGTTCCCCTGCCCCCAATTCTTTGTCCATCCTAGAAACCTCCCGCAGCTCTCCATGTGCCCTGCAGCGCACTTAGCACACAGTGGCTGTTGTATCCATGAAAAAGGGCTGGCTCAACCTTACAGACTGTCATTCCAGTTTCCAGGGACGTGAAGTAGTGCATGAGGTTTTGCGTCAGCAGAGAAAAGTTTTGGAAGGACCAGAGATCTAAGGAAGGGAATAAAGCCACGCACTTAAACAAATGAAAAAAGGCAGAGGTGGGATGTACAGAGCACCCGGGGCAAGCGTGGCAGCCATTCTCTCGGTTTCAAACCCTTGGAGTTTTAGGGGAAGCCAATGGAAGACGGGCAGAGAGGGATCGCCTGCTAAGTGGGAGTAGCAAACAAATGTCCCCCCAGCGCCTTTGGGTATCTAGACCCAAAGCCTTTCTTCTCCAGCTGCAGAAAGTTCTTGAGCTCCTGGGAGGCCCAGCCCTCCCTCCGTCCTTCCCACCTACCTAAGAACTTCCCAGAAGAGGAACAATCCTTTTTCTTTTTTCTCGCTCTCTCTAATTGTGGTTTCTCTCAAGCTTCCACAGGTGCTCAGTGATCCAAAGAAAGAATGAAGGAAAGAAAGGGGGAGGGGAGGCAGAGAAGGAATATCTGGAAAAAAAGCAGCGTGACAGTCCAGCTGTTTGCAAACTCATTGCACAACCTCCAATTACATGGCAGTAGAGGGAGGGAGGGGAAAAGAAAAGGGGAGGAAGGAGGGAAAATAACTTAAATAAACACACAAAAAGAAACGAGAAGGAAATGTGACGTGAGCTGGTGATCCATGAAGGCGGGGAGGGGAACCGTTTACCTGTGCTGAACCAAGGGAGGAGGGAGCAGGAGGGGGAAGAGGGAGGGAAGGGGAAAAAAAACTAGAAACACTGGGGTGGCAGGAGGGGGCACGAGACAACTTAATACAACTGCAGAGGAGGCGGCCCGGCTGGTGAGGTCCCGCAATGGCCTCCGGAGTCTTCAGTACAGGTGGCAACGTGGATCTGCTGGTGGCCTGGTGTGGCGGTGGCGTTTCTGGGGGCCCAAGCCGCTGTGCTGACCCTCCGAGGTGGAGCTGCTGCAGTTCTGGTTGGTGACAGCGAAGGGCCGCGTCCGAATGTTGAACTGGAGACCACCAGCGCCGGGGCCGGCTGCATGCGGTTGCACAACTGCTGGCCCTCCGTGGGCTTGGCCGGGGGTGTAGGT
>NW_006282748.1:2235211-2235909 GCF_000327345.1 Myotis davidii | reverse complement strand
CCTGGCTGTGCTGTGTGGCTGGCGTGGTCCCAGGCCCGGGGCCTCTGTTCAGAGCGGGAGCCCCATGCGAGGGGTTGGAGGGTTGAGGGGCCTGCGCTGCTGGCAGCTGCGGTGGAGAGGCCTGGTAGGACCCGCCGTCATCCATGCCGGGGACGGGGGCACGGGGTAGGCGTAGCTGCACTGCGGGTACCACTGGCAGAAGTGCTGATGCTGCTGCAGGGCCGAGGTTTCTGCCTGAGACACAGACTGTGAGCCGGCCACAGGCCCGTTGCTGCTGGCCTGGGAGCTGCCGGCAGCGCCCGCCTTGCCGATGCTGGCCAGGGCCTGGCGGGCCTTCTCCCAGGCCGGGTTCTCGTGCATGGGCGTCTCCATGCCGTTCTCCCTGCCCGCCCTGGCCACCATGCTGTACTGGGAGGACCAGTCTGTGCCGCGCTGATCAACCACATTGGCCGCCATCTGGACCTTGGGGCGGAAGGGGGGAACCTCGGGAGCCAGACTGCTTCTTCACCGTCTCCGCCGTTCGCCCCGGGACTCGGCAGCTGCGGGCCAAGGAGACAACACCACCTCCGAGGGGAAGCTCGCGAGCTGACTGCGAACAAGCCTTTTAAAGACTGGCGGGAGCCAGGCGGGCCGGGTAAAGCCGCTTACCTGCAACCACCAATCACAGACCTGGAGGCCTTGGTGGGTGTGGCCTTCTC
>NW_006282748.1:2234067-2234536 GCF_000327345.1 Myotis davidii | reverse complement strand
GGCGTGAGGACGGGGGTCCCAGCCGTGGCCTCGGCGTCTGAGCGCCCCAACCTCTTTCTGCCCAAAAGTTTGGCGAGTCCGGGCATCAGGGGCGTTGTAACTTGAACAGCGTATTTTAAGTGACTCGGGGCCGAAAATGGCAGGATTTGGTCGGAGAGCAGCGGGGGCTCGGGCACATTATATGAAAGTTGTGCGGTCTTCGCCGAACTTGTTTTCCCCCTAAAACGTTGCGGAAGGCCGGCGGCTCGCTGTTCCTGTTGCTTCGGGCGCCCTGGTGGGTTCCATGGTGGCAGCCGCGCGTGTGCGTGCGTTGGGGAGGAGGAGGAATTGTCCAATTCCTTTTTTGTGTGTGTGTTGTTGTTTTTTTCTTTCTCTGTAATTTATAGGTTCGCAAAGTGTGTACGTTGATGAGTACCTTCTCGTTGTGTTTCGGTGCGTGACGGCAGAGGCTCGTTAAAGGAGGATCCGG
>NW_006282748.1:2225929-2233996 GCF_000327345.1 Myotis davidii | reverse complement strand
TCGTGGGTCCCTGCGAGGCGCGCGCCTGCCGGGGGGTGAGCCTTGACCTCCGCCCGGACTCGGCCGGCTTTCGAGGTCCGCAGGTTCCTGCAGCATTAACGAGGGCGTTTATTTTTAATCTCCTCGGATCCTGACGGCACTCCAGGTGAATGGTATTAAGTTACTTATTTGGAAAGCACATGCAAGCGCCTCAAACACACACACACACACACACACACACTTGGTGTCCTGACCCAGGCATGCAAGCAGATTCATTTACTTGACTGTCCAGTGAAGGAGTAGGAATTGCTCTCTTTTCATGCAGGCGTTTTAGCTGTAAAGTCCTGTGAAATTAACCGCAGGACGCTGAACTACCTGGAATGATAAGCCCCAACACCTGCCTAGAAGAAAGTGGCTTCTTAACCCATGTAGGTAATAATATAGCTCACGCTCAGATTTGATTGCTGATTTTCTTCTTTCTTAAAAAAAAAAAAAGTGTCCTTTTTGTTTTGCTTCACTGTCAACTATATGCCATTGTACATATTTGTTTTTCTGGATGAGGAATGATCTAGAAAGGAGCTGACTTAACTAACTTTACAAATCTAGTGGCCAAACTGGTTTCTAACCCGGGTCTTAGGGCCCTGAAGCTTCTCATTTTCCCTGCGGCAGAATTTTGTCGGATGCACAACTCATTCCTGCGGAACAGTCTCTGTCCACCTTGTGTCTCGCTGCTCTTTCTGATTGTAATTTAGTTTCTCAGTTTAAGTACATACTTTCCAAAGAGCTGGTTTACAAGGGTTCTTGTACTGAAAAGTTCCTCTTAAAAATACTCACTTAAGCCTCTGTGTTCTTTAAAGCCTTTCCCGCGCCGTCCTGCTTAACCACAGCCCCTTTCTCTCCCCAAGAATAATCCGCTTATCATATGACATCCAGTAAATATTACACTGATCTGCATGGCACCTCCCGGGCAGCAGGCTTTGCCAGTCCGATTGGCCTCTCCAACCCCAGAGTGCAGAAAACACAGCACATGCTCAGGGGAGGTTTGAGTGGACGGTACACACATGTTCCTTGTAAATATGCTGCATGAATTTCTTATTAAATTTCAATTTTCATGGTCATAGTAGCTAAATGTTCCCTGCCCCCCCCCCCCCGTTTTTGAGAATTTACCTTGGTAACTCAAATTTTGGCCTGGGGACACAGAACTTGAATGTTATGAAATTTCCAAGTAGATGATGGACAGAAATATAAACAACAAAGAAGGCCTGGGTCAACAAAAGAATAATAATCAGACTTTTAAAGTACAGTTGAATTTATTTGCACTGGATGGAAATGTCTAAACGTTTCGTGTGATGCTTATACATAGAGTAGATCTCATTTTTTTTCTACCAGTTATTGTTTTGTCAGAATTGTCTTAGGATTTTGCCTTGCTTAATGGAAAGCATATAAAAAATGCTTTTCTATTGATAAACTTATCTTTGACAACCAGCTTTTTACACCAGCTGTGTGTTTAATAGCAATGTGCATGTTGGCTTAACCGAATAAAATGTGCTTCATAGATATGCTTGCAGAGTGCTGTTTTATAAGTTCCAAGACCCCTGTATGAGAAGGTATTCTGTAATTCTGTAATGAAATGACTGTAGAATTTGAGGTTAATTCTGTGCCCTACCCATGATAACTTTCTCTCCAGTGAATCCATAAACCACAAACTGGTGTTCTCAATTTGGTAGGTCCTGAATAGAAGACATTTGGGTCCAGTGCTAGAGAGAGCAAGTTGGGTGTAGAGTGGATTGGAACAAAAAAGCAAACCTGAATTCTATCGCTGCTCCTTACCAGCTTGTGACTCATGAACAAGTCCCTTCGCTTCTCTGAGCTTTACTGGACTCATTTGTGAAATGGACACAAATATTTGCCTCACAGTTGTGAGGATTTACTAAGATATTTGTGGAAGTGCCTGGTATATGATATTTAATAAGTTATATTAACAGATTAACAGAGAGACAGTGAATTATTTAGAAGAGTAGATTTTAAAAATTTTAAAAGGAAGGTAACCTTTGGAGATACTTAGTTCAGTTCTCAAACTTGGCTGCACATTAAAATTCCCTGAGTAGCTTCTTAACAATACTGATGCCTGAACTCCACCCTTGAATAAATAAATCAGAATTACTGGGTTTGGGTAAGAAGTAGTTTTACCTTTTTTTTTCACCCATGATTTTAAAATATTGGGGTTGAGAACCATTGATTTAATTCAATCTCCTTTCTCCTTATTTTCTTCATTTTGTGGGAGAATAAAGTGCAGAGAGAGGTGAAGTGCCAGCCAAATTCTTATCACTCAGGCTGGAAAAGATGTATTTGTAGTGGAGGGAAGTGAAGAGCATACATGTTAAAGTAGCAGTTACATTTATTTCAGACCTGCACTCTCCATCACATTCTGCATGGATCATTGTGTCATTTAACCCTGTCACCATTCACAACTACCGCTAGTCTTAAGCTCTGTGGCTAGAGATGGTGATTCAAGCCTTCCTACATCGTATTTGATGAACAAGCTTTTTGTCTTCATTGTCACCTCCAGTCCCTCCCAGGTTGTTAGTTTTCTTCCTTCCTTACAATCCTGAACTCTGTAGTTAACATCCTGTGAACTCACTAGCACTATGTAGTTCTCCTCTCCTTGACCTGCTGTTTATAACTGGTCAATTCTCAACTTGTAAATGTCACCATTTACTTTTTCTACTTCTGTCCCTGCCTAGTACCCCTGAAAAAAAGCCACAGCTGTGGTGATTGTTAAATACTTGTTTTCTAGATGAAAATATATAATTTTAACTTATTCAATTGTCACAAAGAGGCAACCTTTTTTTTTTAAACTAGTAATTTTCATTTGTTCTTTTGGAATTGCCATTTGTATCTTACCCATTTTTCTTTTGGGATATTTTCCTTTTTTCTTATTGATTTATAGGAACCCTTTATATATTTAAAATGTTGACCTTTTGTCATATGTTGCAAATGTGTTTTTTTAATTAAAAAAATCTTTATTGTTGAAAGTATTACATGTCTCCCTTTTCCCCCCCGTGACCCCTTCTAGCCTGCTCCAGCCTCCACCACTCTATTGTCTGTGTCCATGGGTTATGTATGTATGCATACATGTTCTTTGGTTGATCTCTTCCCTCACAGTCATCCTCCTCTGCCTTCCCTCTGAGATTCGGCAGTCTGTTCCATGCTTCTATGTCTTTGGATCTATTTTGTTCACTAGATTTCACATTTGAGTGAGATCATGTGATACTTGTCTTTCTCTGGCTTATTTCGCTTAAGGTAATACTCTCCAGGTCCCTCCATGCTGTCTCAAAGGGTGAGAGATCCTTCTTTTTTACTGTTGCATAGTATTCCATGGTATAAATGTACCACAGCTTTTTTTTTTAATAAGTTTTAAAAATATATATATATTTTATTAACTTTTTACAGAGAGGAAGGGAGAGGAATAGAGTTAGAAATATCGATGAGAGAGAAACATCGACCAGCTGCCTCCTGCACACTCCCGACTGGAGTACATGCCCTTCACCAGAATCGCACCTGGGCTCTTGAGTCCTCAGGCTGACACTCTATCCATTGAGCCAAACCAGTTAGGGCTGTCCCACAGCTTTTTTATCCACTCATCTACAGATGGGCACTTGGGCTGTTTCCAGATCTTAGCTATTATAAATTGCACTGGTATGAACATAGGGATGCATACATTATTTCTAATTGGTATTTCAGGGTTTTTAGGATATATTCCCAGAAGTGGAATCACTGGGTCAAATGGCAGTTCCATATTTAATTTTTTGAGGAAACTCCAGACTGTTTTCCATAATGGCTGCACCACTCTACATTCCCACCAGCAGTGTACTAGGGTTCCCTTTTGTCCACATCCTTGGCAGCACTTGTCATTTGTTGATTCGTTGATGGCAGCTATTCTGACAGGTGTGAGGTGATAACTCATTGTCGTTTTAATTTGCGTCTCTCTGATGATCAGTGACTTTGAGCATTTTTCCATATGTCTCTTGGCCTTCTGTGTGTCCCCTTTGAAGAATTGTCTATTTAGGTCCTTTTCATTTTTTAATTGAATTGTTTGTCTTTTGTTAGGTTGTATGAATTCCTTATATGTTTTGCATATTAACCCTTATATCTTATCAGATATATCGTTGCCAAATATGTTCTCCCATACAGTGGGCTTCCTTTTCATTTTGCTGATGGTTTCTTTTGATGTGCAGAAGCTTTTAATTTTAATATAGTCCCATTTGTTTACTTTCTCCCTAGTTTCCATTGCCCTAGGATATATATTCACAAAAATATTGCTACGAGAGATGTCTGAGATTTTGCTGCCTATGGTTTCTTCTAGGATTTTTATGGCTTCACATCTTACATTTAAGTCTTACCCATTTTGAGTTTATTCCTGTGTATGGTGTAAGTTGGTAGTCTAGTTTCATTTTTTTTTTGCATTTTATCTGTCCAGTTTTCCCAACACCATTTGTTGAAGAGACTGTCTTTACTCCATTGTATGCTCTTGCTTCCTTTGTCAAATATTAATTGAGCGTAATGCCTTGGGTTGATTTCTGGGGTCTCCTGTTCCATTGATCTATATGCCTGCAAATGTTTTTCCTTTAGTATTTTCCCCCCACAGTGTTGAAATTTTAAAATTTATGTGGTAAAATGTTTTATGATATTTGGCTTTTTCACATTATATGTATCCATTCCTTTATATGGCTAGAAATTTGGGTTCTGTTTTTCACTTTTAGAGTTAATGCCAAAGGGGAAACTTTTTATATGTAGTATTCTCCTTTCCTTCCACCCCCACAATAGTTTATTTCTCAGCATGAATTTCTGTGGTTAAAAATTGAAAGGTCAAAGGGTACTGCTTTCTGAAATATTATATATTACCATCACTTTTTGATTTTTCCATGTGTTTCACTGCTTATTATGACCTTTTGGCACAATAAGGTTATTTAAGTCCCTGAGACTTGTGAAACATGTGAAAGCATGTTAAAAGTGTTTTGTACTGCTCTGTTGTCTCCCCTTCTTTCTCATCTTACTTCTCTCCTTTCTAAACGAGGTGTTTCCCAAAGTTTAGTTCTTGTCCCTCTTCTCTCTTCCATAGCATCAGCCAGCTATGTGAATGACTACGAAACCTCTTTCTGTCCTGCAGCTCCCTGCTCATCCTGGTATTTCCACTTGACTGCCAGATGTTTGTCTTGTGGATACCCTGAAAGTATCTCAAGGTAAATATGTCCCAAACTGATTTCTTCTCCCCCTTGGAACAAAACTAGCACCTGACCAATGGCTTATGCTTAAATCTTTGAAGACATCTTATTCACTTTTCATCCACATATTCAGTTGGTTCCTAAATCATAAATGCTATACCTCAGTAATCTCTTACATCCTCCCCACCCCCCTTTTTTAAATAATAGATTACCAGGCATATGCCCTTGACCAGAATCAAACCTGGGCCCTTCAGTTCACGGGCTGATGCTCTGTATCCACTGAGCCAAATCGGCTAGAGCTACATCTTCCCCTTTTTATTTCTGCTGTCAATTATTGGGGCTCAGGCTTTCATTACCTTTCACTTACAGACTGTTGTAATACCTTTTCCCCTTCAATTTTGCTTCTTTAATAGTCACTCCAGTCTGTCCTGTGTACCGCTTCTGTGTACATATTTAATATTTTCCTATTTAAAAACCTTTGTTTTTCTCTTGTTTTCAGTCTGACGCTTACTTTCCTTTGCAGTTTGGCTTTTCTCCATCTTACCAGATTTCTATTCTGCCGCTGTTATTTTCATCTGGTCCTGGGCTCAACTGTGTCCTCTCTGGGGAATACATTTACATATCATCATCCCCTACCAACTACTTTGCTTTAAGGCCCAGCTTGAATTTCTAGTCATTTAACAGTTCTTCCTAAATTCTCTCCCAATCAAAATTACCTCCCAACTAAACCTTTTGGCCCCAAGCTTCATCACTTTTTATTTTTTTTAAATTAAAATTATGTTTTTGGTTTGTTTCTCCTCTACTCCTTAAGACTTTGAGTTCGGAAAAATACCACATGATCTCACTTACTCATGGATAATTGAGACCATTATAAACTTTTAAACAATAATAGATACAGAGGCAGAGCGGCCTCAAACAGAGTGTCAAACTGCAGCGGGAAGGCCGGGGAGGGTTCGGGGGCGGGAGGTAGGGGGGTAAGAGATCAACCAAAGGACTTGTATGCATGCATATATGCCTAACCAATGGACATAAGACACTGGGGAATAGGGGAGGCTAGGGGACTGTCTAGGGCGGGGAAAAAAATGGACACATATTTAATACCCTTTGTAATAAAAAATAAAATTAAAAAAAAAAAGACTTTGAGTTCACACATTTGAGTTAATTATATTCCTCTGTCTATAGCACACTACACGGATACCAAAGCCCCTTATTTTGTTTTTTTCCTTCCTTATCAATCACTTCCATAATCCTCTTTGGTACAGAAACACACGCGAATGTATAAAATATGAATTATATATACTTGTTTATATAAACTTGGGGATATAGCTGTCTTTCTTCACAAAGATTGTTGATTTTGAGTGCTTCTATCTTTTAATACTACTTTGTTAAGAGTAAGTGGCCAATAAATGTTTTCTATTTGAAACTTAGAGTATTATTACCAGTTTTACTACCTTCCATATTGCATAGACTAAACACCTGGGGATTTAATTTCAGCTTTATTCTTTCACAGTTAGTCAGGGCAATTCTGAATCCAACCTATTCTCCTGTTGCAAACTTCAGGCTCTCATCAACTTTCCTCTTTATGCTCTCAGACTTTCTCTTCTCAGTTTATCTTTCATTAGAAAAATCCAGATCAAATCAGGCCACTCCTTCCAAAAGCATCAGAAAGAACTCTCAGGAACCAACCAGATCTCTTGTCTTACTTGTTCTCCCCAGTTTTTCTACTAAATAATTCCTCTCAGCCTCCACTACAGCTGTATATGGGACTTTTTTCTTAAAAACAACACTTTTTTACTTGCAGAGCTTTTATGCCTTTACTTACCATTTTGAAGTTCCAGTTATTGTTCACAACCTTTACCAAGTATTCAAATGCTGCATTTTCCAAGCCATGCCTTTATTCTTTCCTTTTTAGCTTGCTTACCACTTTGTTAATATGTTTATTATTGTGCTTACCTCGTTGTGGTTTATATTAAAAACCTTGTGGTATATGTCTTAACTCCCAGTGCCTGGTTCATTCTTTTTTTCTTTCTAGCATAAAACCTTAAAAATGTAGTGAGCAGATTGTAACTGCTTTGAAAAAATACTAAAGAAAATTTGTTAGGGATGTGATGGGATAACCAGTTCCATAGCAGTATT
Source organism: Myotis davidii (assembly GCF_000327345.1). NCBI lineage: Eukaryota > Metazoa > Chordata > Mammalia > Chiroptera > Vespertilionidae > Myotis > Myotis davidii. The sequence continues at coordinate 2,226,656 of NW_006282748.1, read as the reverse complement.
TTAGTTGAGCTTTGCCAGCTTTATTTTTCAAATATTATACAATGGTTTCTAATAGCTGTCAGCACTGTACAGCTGCCCCTGTATAAATACTTTTTGAAACGATGCAGTTTTTTATCTGAATTTTGTTGATGATGAAAATATGCACACACTTTTTATTTGCTAGCTAAACAGCTGTGCTTTTTGGCGAGAGAAGAAGAAATCATTTCTATATATTATCATGAGATTGAGACTTTCTTAAAACAAGATCTGTTGGAATTCATAATTAGATACTATACAATAGTTAAATGGGCCAGAACATTTGCTCAAAAATTTAAAATCTGTGGGTCTAGTGAAGCAATTAATGTTTGGGAGGTGGTTCCTGTTTTCTGTGAAGATTAGTATAGATGTCAAAAATAAAGTCTGATTTCTGTCCATCTCCAGTCAGAGAAGCTGCTGCCAATTTAACAGCTGGCATCTTCAGCTCAGTGCACCTGTTGGCATGTACACACAAACATTTCTGTAGGTGCTGTTGGGAGTACACAATTGTAGGAAATAATCTTGTTTTCAGGAACCTTCAGATCTGTTGGGAACAAACAGGTACACAAATCTTTATAAACACGAGAGGCCCGGTGCATGAAATTCATGCACGGGAGGATCCCCCTCAGCCCAGCCTGCACCCTCTCCAATCCCGGGCCAACCAGCAGTCGGACATCCCTCTCACATCCGGGACCACTGGCTCCTAACTGCA
>NW_006282748.1:2216557-2225816 GCF_000327345.1 Myotis davidii | reverse complement strand
CCAGCCTGGTTGCCCCACGCACCCTGCTGTTCAGTCATTTGGTCGTCCCTCACTAACCCCCCTGCCGGCCTGGTCGCCCCATGCAGCCTGCTGTTCAGTCGTTACTGTTACTGTGATGGCGTCCTGGACAATTTGCGTACTCCTCTATTATTAGTATAGATTAGTAGAATGTAAATGCCATAAAGTGGTACAGATAAAATGGTATGAGGATTTAAAGTTGAAACTGTATCTGGCTGTGAGGCTACTGAGCTGACTGCATCTTGAAGGACTTAATAAGATTTCAGAATAGCAGGGGAGGGAGGACATATTAACCCAGAGGTAGGGGAGGAAGCCTAGAGCATATTCTGGGGGAATAGCTAGTAGTCTGGTTTGACTGTAACAGAACATACAGAAAGAGATAAAACTGGAATGAGAGACTGGGACAGGTGGGGCCTTAACTGAAGGGCATTGAATACCAGGTTAAAGATTTTGGATTTAGTTTGATTGGCGAGGAAACCTTTGGTTTTTGAATAGTTACCTGATCATAGTTGTAGTTAATTTTGCCTTGTGTGATATGGTTTCAATGCTAAAGACCTGAGAAAGGACTTGTTTAAAACTTGAGGTCCATATTCTTAACCTCTCTCCTACCTTTCTAAAGAAAGACCATTTGTAACTCCTAATGTGGCTCTTCTGGTTTTCCAAATTAATTTTCTAAACTCCTCAACTATGACTTAGTTGTTCTTATATATCATGGTGAGTTTCTATCAAGCCAGACCTATTTGCAGCTGCCTGTACTGACACCCTAAATTAGTCATAGCTTTATTTTTCACTTCTGTATTTGAAGAATCATTTTGAGCTATTTTATACGTATTACCATATGCTTTAATTTTTTTCTCTGATCAGTGGCTTTCCCCAAGTACATAATAAAGTCCACATGAATGAACTATCCCTAGAATATTTATTTCTGAAAGTAGAAAAATATAATGGGAAGAAAATGCATTCTTACAAAAACTAGTTATGAAACCATGGATAAAATAGCCCATGACTCAGTTTAATTTTTTGTGACATGGATCATTTAACAAAATTGAAATTATTGCCCAGCTGGTGTGCCTCAGTGGTTGAGTGTCAGCCCATGAACCAAAAGGTCACTGGTTCTATTCCCAGTCAGGCCACATGCGTGGGTTGTGGCCTTGATCCCCAGTAGGGGGCGTGTAGGAGGCAGCCGATCGATGTTTCTGATAGATGTTTCTATCTCTTTTCCTTCCTCTCTCTAAAATGAATAAAAGTATTTTAAAAGAGACCTGTCTTGTTCTTTGCGTATGTTAGGCACTCAGAATAATTGTTTGTTTTGACTTAGATGCATTAGGAGAGGGTGTAGTTTGCTCTAATATTTACACATTTACTCAGGGAGGATGTACCTTGGGTAATTTGTTGTTCGTTTTTACCTCCTTTCCGTTTGTTTCTTCCTTTCCTTATACATTTTCTGTAAAGTCCCAAGTTAGCAGTAACACAGATTTTAAAATCCCGGTTCTTATTAAGATAGTCAAAACTTTGATTAAAAATTAATTTGTAGTCAAGTAAGGCTTGCTGCTTGCTGTTGCTGTACTGCAGCCACAGCCTTCTCCTCCTCCTCCTCCTCACCTATTCCCTTCTCCTCCCTGACCTCCTCTTCTCTTCCTTCATCTGTCATTTATGTGAAATCTCTTACCGGTGCCTGAGCTAAGATTAGAATCCAGGTCTTCTGGTTCATAGGTCATTCGGTTTTTTTTTTTCATTACAACAAACAGTTGAATACTGAAGCTCACTGATATCAGATATCATGGGTACATGTAAGAAGATAATTAGATGATTTTTTGTTTTAACTCACTTTCAAGGATGAGGTAAGTAATACAGTATTGATTTTCAGTTAGAAGAACTGGGCCATAGTATTTTGTGACAGTTGGGATCTCTTCTCAATTGTAAATAGTATTCTTTTTTTTTTAAAGAGTTTTTAATTTGTCTAGTATTACATTTTTATCAAGTGGTAGACACTCCACTGAAGAACACTACTTTAGAAACAAGATGTTACCAGAAGACTAGGGTGGACAATTCAAATGCAGTTCTTGTCTACATTTGTAAAGGAGGTAACTTTAAACTTTGAATTAAGTTTTAAAAATTGGCATATAAAGCTGGCTTTATGAAAATGAAGAGATTTGGGGGGTGACATGCTTTTGCTATGGTTCTTACATTTTTAACTCTGAATTGAGACTTCCAGACACTATTTGCTGGAAAAGAAAACAAAGGAAGTCAATTGGGAAACTGTTGAAATTTAGAGTTCTGTGAACCCCCCCCCCCCCCCCGCAAAATGTCAGGTTTTCTTATCTATAGTAGTAATTACTGTATTGCCCAAAGTATTGCATCATCTTTGAAGAAGATGCAAAAGTTGTCTGGACATATCCTTATTAGTCTTTTTGCTTATTTGGTTTAAGCTCTCATTTACTGTATTTGAAATTTTAGATTTCTTCATTTTTCATTTCCCATCTAAAACCAATAAAAATATTTTTTAAAAAATAAAAATAAGAAAGAAATATCTTCTTACCCTTTGAGACAGCATGGAGGGACCTGGAGAGTGTTATGCTAAGGGAAGTAAGGCAGAAAAAGACAAATATCACATGTTCTCATTTATAAGTAAAATCTAAAGAAAATAAATTGATGAAGAAAATAGGGTCATAGGTATGGATGCATGGAACAGAATAACAGACCTCAGTGGAATGGGAAGGTGGGCAGAGGGTACGGGAAGGGGTTAACCAAAGAACATACAGTGTATGTATATACTAGTATGTATTACACATGGACACAGACAATAACATGGGGAAGTCCTGGGGTTGGGTGGGGGTTGAGTTTGGGGGGAGGGTCAAAAAGGGAGAAAATGGTAGACATCTGTAATCCAGTCAACAACAACAAAAAAGATTAAGTGGAAAACCACAATACGTACAAAAACATGCATTGTTCATATAGAAAATTTAGAAAATGATACAATTATAAAATAGAAAATAAAATAAAAAATAAAAATTATCCATAGTCCTATTAAAAAAAATACTGTCTCAAAGACAAAATGGATGGATACAGTCATTGTGCTGATTGGTAAATTGGTGTTACCTTTCAGAATGGAAATTTTGTAAAAGTTAGCAAAAACCTTCACCATTTATGCCTTTTGACCCAGTAATTTTACTTCTTGGAATCAATCCTAAAGATGTCATCTCTGCCAATGGGTGGGGAAACTTTCTTCCTATGTTTACTAGTATTCCTTCCTCAGAAACGCAGACAGCTCCTGTTGGGCCACATTTTGTAGTTTTCTTCTGCTGCTTTCTTGTCCCTCAGTGAGTAAGATACGTAAAGAACTTGGGTAGGCCTGATAATTCTAACACTCACAAAAGTCGTTAAGAGTTCGTATTGCTTAGGGCACCTCAGTGTTGTAAATTTGGATTTCGGAAGACTATTTTCAGGGGTCATTTCTATAGTTTGTTACTAGAGAAGTTTCTCTGACTTATAGAGCACCTAAGCCAGCAGTCGGACATCCCTCTCACAGTCTGGGACCCCTTGCTCCTTACCGCCCGCCTGCTTGCTGCTCCTTAACGGCTTGGCTCACTGCTCTGTGGGCCTGGCTAATGGCTGGTCGGCACTCCCCCTGTGGAAGTGCACTGACTGACCATCAGGAGCAGCTCCTGCGTTGAGTGTCTGCCCTCTGGCGGCCAGTGCACATCATAGCAACTGGTCATTCCACCATTCGGTCTATTTGCATAGTATGCTTTTATTATATAGAATAGGATGGTTTTCTAATTTTATTTTCTATATGGGCAGTTACATATTTACAAATGTCTATGATTATGCATTTACACCATATATCATTGAGTCTAAAGATGAACATTGTTTTACTATAGTTTATGTCTGAAATTGGGATATCATACAATCAAGGGTATGCTATGATTAAGTTGGCAGCATTTTTCTGCCTTGGTGCCACATAAAATGAGGGTGTGTATTAAAATCTATAGCATCTTAGATTTGATGTATATTTGAAATAAAAATGAGATCATGATGTTCAGTTCTTTCCCCACCTAAATATCTCGAGCATTTCCCCATATCACTATATTTAGATCTCATTCTTAACATATTTATCATATTATTATGGGTGTATCATAAATTGTTCAACTAATTCCTCTTGATGGACATTCAGAGCTTTTCCAGTTTTTGATAAAACAGTACTGTGTTAATATCCTTGTCTATATCTTTATGCACTTGAGTGAAATTTCTTTTGATTAAATTCCTAGATCAGTGGGTACACATATGTATTTTTTTTAGTGTATGAGGATACCTGTTTTGTGTTTTTGGAAAATTTTTAAATTTTTGTTAATCCAGTAAGTGCAACAATATCTTGTTTTAATGTAATTTCTTTAGTTATGAATGAGATTGAGCTTCTTTTTATGTTTATTAGCTGTTTTTATTTCCTCTTCTGTGATGCACTTGTGAATAGGATAGTAGACCTTTAATTGGCTGGCAGATTTGTCTTAATTAGAAAGAGGGAGGCATCAGTTTGGAGTCATGCATTATCATATTAATTCTTAGGAACAACTTTCAGGGCACAACCCATCCTTGACGGGGGGTAGGGGGTCTAGGGGGTAGGAGGGAGCAGGCAAGAAGACTTATAAGGATCCAAGATTGGGGGTGAGACAGAATTCAGGAATAATCAGAATTACTTCCTTTATAATGGAGACCAGGAAGGGTTACAGCATCATTAGTGTGTAGCTGAATACTGGAACTTAGACTATACTGTTAGTCTTTACACTTTAAATCCTCTTCTCTCTCTCTCTCTCTCTCTCTCTCTCTCTCTCTCTCTCTCTCTTTAATGAATGTTTATTGATTTCAGAGAGGAAGGGAGAGGGAGAGAGAGACAGAAACATCAATGATGAGAGAGAATCACTGATCGGCTGCTTCCTGCACACCCCCAACTGGGGATTGAGCCTGCAACCCAGGCATGTGCCCTTGACGAGAATTGAACCCAAGCCCCTTCAGTTCACAAGCCAACACTCTATCCACTGAGCCTAACCAGCCAGGGCCTCCTTTTCTCTTTAATATGAGTTGATTGTAGTATAGTGTATTAGATTAGTAGTTGTGAAATAGGGCACAACTCTGGGACTTGAGTGAAGTCAACAGGGGATCTAGAGATTAAATCTGTGATTGCTTAAGTTTAGATTAATACAGGTTTTTTGCATATTTCAAAAATGTTCTTGTTAACATTTTTGAGCATCTTTGCTATGACAGAATCTGTCAGTTTCAAAGATAGATATCAGGTGGTTTCTGCCTTTTAGGTTCCACTATATCCTGTGCAAGAGACAGCTAGAAGGTACTAGAACATGAAGAGCACTGAGGGAGGTGTTTAGTCAACAGAGTTTAAGGAAGGGGTTCTAGATTAGATATGATAAGATCAACTGAGTATTGAAGGATAACTAAGAGTTAGCTGGTGGGTAGTAAGTAGTAAAAGATAAAGCAATATGAGAAAGGAAATGGATGGATGAAATGGACTTATGAGTAGGGTATTCTTGGAACATAAAGTCTGAGGTGAAACTGACTGTGATGAGTTTGGAGAGATAAGCAAAAACCAGATAATGGAGGGACTTAATTGTCATGCTAAAGATTCTACATTTAAAGGTCAAGGGGAGTAATTTTGAGTAATAACTCAGTCATATTTGCATTTGAGAGATACTTGCCTGAAAATTGATTTAGGGGCAAGACCAAAGGCAAGGAGACTTGCTGGGAAATAGTTCTGGTAATCCATGCAAAAGAATTAAGGCAGTGGGTTGAGAACAAAACAGACAAAGGGTCCTAATGCCACAACCCTTTAATACAGTTCCTCATGTTGTGATAACTCCCAACCATAAAATTAATTTCGTTGCTACTTCATAACTGTAATGTTGCTACTGTTATGAATCGTCATGTAAATATCTTATATGCAGGTTGTATTTTCATTGTTACAAATTGAACATAATTAAAGCATAGTGATTAATCACAAAAACAATATGTAATTATATATGTGTTTTCCGATGGTCTTAGGTGACCCCTGTGAAAGGGTCGTTCGACCCCAGGTTGAGAACCGCTGAATTAAGGCTTTAGCTCAGTGGTCAGAGCTCAATAATAATTAAGGTTTTAGCTCAATGATAATTTCTTACTGGAAAAATCAGTCATTTCTCTTAGTTTATATAATATTTGGCCCCCTTGTTCAGAATCCCTCTGAGATTAAATTTCATGAAACTATTATTTTGCAGAGTTGACTTATAGTCAATCAGCTGTCTCCTGCACACCTCCCACTGGGGATGTGCCCACAACCAAGGTACATGCCCTTCATCAGAATCGAACCTGGGACCCTTTGGTCCGCAGGCCGATGCTCCATCCACTGAGCCAAACCAGTTAGGGCAATAAGTGTTTTTGACGATTCTAAAAATTATGAGATATTAGCCCTTTTGGCATGCTTAGTGGTTGTCTTAGAGGGAAATAATTTTGGAGCATTTTGCCTTTCAGGTGAAAGTAATGATTTGTTAGACTAAATTTAGGTTATATAGTTTCTTATATGAATTTATAACTCCTGTATGCTAATTTCTTTTTCTTTCTTTTTTTAAAGGCTATTAGCAAAAGATGGTGGATCGTTTGGCAAACAGTGAAGCAAATACTAGGCGTATAAATATAGTAGAAAACTGTTTTGGAGCAGCTGGTCAACCCTTAACTATACCTGGACGGGTTCTTATTGGAGAAGGAGTATTGACTAAGTTGTGCAGAAAAAAGCCCAAAGCCAGGCAGTTTTTCTTATTTAATGATATTCTTGTATATGGCAATATTGTCATCCAGAAGAAAAAATATAACAAACAACATATTATTCCCCTGGAAAATGTCACCATTGATTCCATCAAAGATGAGGGAGACTTGAGGAATGGATGGCTTATCAAGACACCAACTAAATCATTTGCAGTTTATGCTGCCACTGCCACTGAGAAATCGGAATGGATGAATCATATAAATAAATGTGTTACTGACTTACTCTCCAAAAGTGGGAAGACACCCAGTAATGAACATGCTGCTGTCTGGGTTCCTGACTCTGAGGCAACTGTATGTATGCGTTGTCAGAAAGCAAAATTTACACCTGTTAATCGTCGCCACCATTGCCGGAAATGCGGTTTTGTTGTCTGTGGACCCTGCTCTGAAAAGAGATTTCTTCTTCCCAGCCAATCCTCCAAGCCTGTGCGGATATGTGACTTCTGCTATGACCTGCTTTCTACTGGGGACATGGCCTCATGCCAGCCTACTAGATCAGACTCCTACAGTCAGTCATTAAAGTCTCCTTTAAATGATGTATCTGATGATGATGATGACGATGATAGCAGTGACTAAAGACATTATTTGAAATATTTAATTGGGTATGACTATCTGAGAAATCAGCTTTGGGGAGAATGTAAAATTCTGAGCTCACACTCAGTTTTGCTCCAGTCATGCATTTGTCTGAGAAACTTTTAACCCATGTGCCTCAATATATTCTATAGAAAATAGGTCCTGTTTTTGATTACTCCAACCCCACCACTGCCACACTCCCCTCACAGCCCCCAGCTCCCCACTCTCCTACAGGGATAGCCTATTGCAAATATAGCAGATAAAGTTTTGGCTTCTTCTTGTTTAATTTTAGATTATTTTCTTGGAAGATTGGAAAAAGGTGTTTATATAACAGATCATGTACTACATTGTTTATTCTATGTTCTGTTATGTGGAAAAACTAAAAGCAAAGAATGATGGAAAAAGGAGTATAATGTGGTTAGTTAATAATCTAAGCTTTTTTTCTCACCATTCTATCTAATGGTTAAGACACCAGTCACAAAAATACATGATTTAGAAATACTTTGGCTTTTTTATATACCAAGTGGTGCCTTATCATAATAGCACTGTTACATGAAATAAACCCCTACTTTCTCACTTTTTAGTTAGTTTTAAAAATACACTGGTGCTCTTTGAATCGATAAAATGAGTGTTTATGGGTGGGAATAATTAGAAAATACTTGTCATCTGACAGCTACAAATTACTAAATTTAGAGGTTCTTCATTCTGTATGCATAAATATTTTTCCATAAAATAGTTATGGTTATGTTTTTGTTTTATAGGTACCAAATTATAATTGTCAAAATTTTTAAGTTAATAGGAGGTCCTTTTTTAGGAATTTGGTTTGAAATTTATCCAATATAGAACTGTCATATTGCATTACTTTCTGTTTTTAGTAAGACATTTGTAGGTATAAATACATTTGCTTTAACATTATTTCTAGAATGAAAAATCTTATAAATCCTTGTGATGAATTAAAATCCTATGATAGCACAGATCTACTTAGGCTAAGATTTGGAAGAAATAATATGTAAGAATGGTCAAGACAGACCAGGATTGAGTAGACTTCTATGGAAGTATTGTCTATTTCAGTGTGAAACTACCTTGAATTTACAAATATAGTGTTATATTTTATAAAGTTTTGTAAAGTCCCAAACAATATTTCTATTTTTATAAGACAATTGTATGTTTAATCTGTTTCTGAAATAATTTTGTCATGTATGGAACTAGAGTAGCAATTGGTTTTCTAAATTGTGAACCTTGCTGAGTCAGTCTAGATTGCTTTTGAGAAGTGGTAATTTTTCACTCTGCTTTGAGGCAGCCGTTATGTTGAAAGTATATTTATCATATAAAACTTGATGCATTTTGCAATACTTTCTCCATTTGTTTGCTGCAAATAACTAGTCTTTCAAATATGAAAAATCAGTCTAAAGATAGTTTTAAATCATAAATTCTTTTGTTTTTAAACCTTTAAATCTGGATATATTGCATACGTTATGAGAGATTTGACTCAGTAACTTGTGTGGAGGATTCTTTGGTTTGGTTAAGGCACTCATTTTACTGTTAAATTGTGAAAGCTTTGAAATATGTAGATCTCCCTATAGGAAATGTGAAAGAAAGGCACAATAATTTTGTTTGTTTTAATATCAGATGGACTTTTGTTTCCAAGCAATATATCATATAATCAACATATCTAAAAAGAAACATGAAACCTGAGAAGTGCTAATGGAGACTTCCTGGTACCTAGGAGCCTAGCAGAGTCAGGAACCAAGGGAAAGTGTTCTGTGATTACATTTGCGTTGTCAGCCTCTTGACTTTTCTTTACAATAAAAAATGACTTCTTTACAATAAAAAATACCTTGCAACTTACCTTCTGTTTGCATATTGT
>NW_006282748.1:2205919-2216514 GCF_000327345.1 Myotis davidii | reverse complement strand
CCCCCCCCCCATGTAATGGAAATACCCATTTTTTGCCTCATTCCAAAGCTGTGGGTGCCTTCATTGTGCCAGGCACTAGGCCCTTGGAGTAGAGCAGTGAACAAAAATTCCCTCCTTTTCATGCAGTTTACATGCAAATAGAATCCATGTGTTTTCTTCCAGATTTCCCCCCCTATAATTCTTAAAGCTTTTATAAATCTTTTTTTTAAAATATATTTTAATGGTCTTTTACAGAGAGGAAGGGAGAGAGATAGAGAGTTAGAAACATCGATCAGCTGCCTCCTGCACATCTCCTACTGGGGATGTGCCCGCAACCCAGGTACATGCCCTTGACCGGAATTGAACCTGGGACCTCTCAGTCCACAGGCCGACGCTCTATCCACTGAGCCAAACCGGTTTTGGCATAAATCTTAAGTTATATATAAACTTGACACGATTTTGATGCCAATTTTTCATGCCATTTCTCCTGAATGAAATTTACCTGGACTGTGCAGGACACCCAGTACTTGGTCTAAATTGTTAACCACTGGTATAAAGGAAGCAGGATTCTGTAGATGTCAAGGAGACATAGGACCTTAATTTGGATGAAGAATTCATGAATGAAATTTGTTTTTGTGATATAAAAAATAAGTGACCACTGTAATTTATAACTCTACATTTGTGTTTGAGCCAATATGGTAAATCATGGTATATTTCAGAAAAATAAAAATAGGTAGATAGAAACCTTGATATTCACATGTACAAAGGACATATTGCTAATTAAATGAAAATAATTACATAGAATAATGTGTCATTGAGAAATAGAAAAAGCAGAGCAAACTGGCAGAGCAAGAACAGTGAATTTAAAGGATTGTATTGTTTTGAATACCTGGGTTTCTTGAAAACCAGTTTACTTTTAAATTGATATAATAAAGCATATTTGGGGGCATAATGACCCCTAATTTCATAGATTTCTAGCTCTTTTTTTTCTTATTTTTATTGATTTAAGAGAGGAAGGGAGAGGGATAGAAACATCAGTGATGAGAGAGAATCATTGCTTGGCTGCCTCCTGCTTGCCCCACACTGGGGATCAAATCCGCAAACCAGGGCATGTTCCCTGAGGGAATCGCACTATGACCTGATTTATAGGTCGAAGCTCAACAACTGAGCCACACCATCCAGGCTAGACTTCTATCTCTAAAAAAGCATTTTAAAGGGATGTTTTATCTAAATCTTTGGTAATAGAAGCTGAAACCTGTACTAATAAAGGCAAAAAAAATCCTCTTTTCATGAATAAATGGATAAAAAGTATGCTTGATGTATGATCATAAGCAAATGACTAGAGGCCCATTGCATGAATTCGTGCATGGGTGGGGAACTTGGCCTGGCCTGGCCAGCGATTGGGGCTGATTGGGGCTGGCCAGCCAGCAGGAGGGACCACAGGAGGTTGGCTGTGGAAGCGCACTGATGCCTGGGGGGCAGCTCCTGCATTGAGTGTCTGCCCCCTGGTGGTCAGTGCGCATCATAGTGACCGGTCATTCAGTAGACTGGTCATAATGGTCGCTTAGGCTTTTATATATAGAGATAATAGGGAATCTTCAATGCTAATGTCATTAAACTTAGTGGTTTTTGACATTTTTACATCTAGTAGTTGAAAAATAGCTTCTGTGATTTAGAATATTTAGTACCAGCTTTTAAGGCAGCAGTTCTCAACCTGTGGATCGCGAACCCTTTGGCGGTCAAACGACCCTTTCACAGGGGTCGCCTAAGACCATCCTGCATATCAGATATTTACATGATGATTCATCACAGTAGCAACATTACAGTTACGAAGTAGCAACGAAAATAATTTTATGGTTGGGTCACAACATGAGGAACTGTATTTAAAGGGCCAGAAGGTTGAGAACCACTGTTTTAAGGTCTTAAAAGCAGAAAGAATGACAAAATGTTAAAAGTAGCTTGTGCTTAGACAGTTGCTAAAATGCCAAATTATCTTAATCCCAACCAAAGCAAGTTACAGAGTCTAGGCTGAATGTTATAAATGAATATAATTCTTTTTTTTAATGGGAGCCTCCCCTTTATGTAATGTCTGACTATTAGCTCATGGTGGATATGTGTGAATAATTCAATTAGATTTTCATTTACATTAAAAGCTGTTCTGTGTGTTTTAGGGGCTAGATTTACCTTGACTGTTAAAACTGGCCTTCTCTCTGGGATAGGCCCTCATTTGGTTTGGGCCTGGTTGACGTCACTGACTTCGGTGGAAACTAAAATGCCTTTAAATCATAATTGGTAATTTATTTCATCCTTAGGCATACTATGTTCATAACAACACCACCAATTATTTCATTAAAAACAAATACAGCTAACATTTGATGTTACTCTGCATGACGGGCCCTGATTTAAGTACATTTACTGTCAACGAATTCTCATGTTAATCGAACGCGGTATAAATAGTATTATCCGTGACTTACAGGGATAAGGAGGTAGGTCACACCTGTAGTAAGTGGCAGGCCCAGGCTGGTGAACCCAGGCAATCTGCTTCAGAATTCGTGCTCCCATGTTTAACCTAAGGAGGCCATACCAAGTTTGGGGTAGTCTTGTGTGTTTGAGGGAATTAACTGAAGATTTTTGCAAATGGGCCAAACTGGCAAATCCCCACTCTTAATGGTAAGCCTGAGCTCACATGTCCTCATCTGCCCTCACTGCCTTCCTCATTTTGTTGTTGATTTTCCGGGATGTATAACACTTTATTTATGCATGTGTGCATCCTCCAGGTTTGTCATAATGGGTCTGTTCCCTACGAAATGTGACTTCCTGGGGGAAGTTTTTATTTTAGAACTTTGATATTTATTCAAACACATTTACTCTTTTATTCATTTATCCAGTTAGTGGCAGGAATTTAGATGCTCTCCCATAATCTTCAATATTCCCACCAAATCACCCCAAATCAACATACAATCCAAGTAGAAATGCTGTGCTTGCTATACTCACCAACTGTAAGACGCATCCCTTCTGTCCCTAGCCTCCCACACATCAACTTTCATATGCTGCCCTGTGTCCTCTAACTGTTTCAACTACACGGTCTAATGCCTGGCTCCTTCATTCACCTGAGTGAACAAACTGTATCTTATTAAGTCCTTTCCATCAGGCAGTGTTTTAGGCCTTCTGAATTATGGCCATTATGGCAGCATCTGGAGTTCCCACCCTTATGAAGCTCATGCTTTAGTGTGTCGTAACACAAGCCCAGGCAATATGAAAGTGCTGAGATGAAAATGAGGTAATGGTGGGGAGGATTGAAAATGGTGAAGGAAGCTCAGTTTCCATCCCTACTATGTACACAGTACATAGTGGGTGCTTCATAATTGCTGGAATGAATGAAAATTAAGCTCAAGATAGAAATTCAGTCTATTGTCTTAAACTAGAATGAGCTGTTAGGTTATCATTCCATTCTGAAGGGTGAACATTTGTTTTAAGTGACTGTCCTTAAAGTTAGCCTCTGGTCCGAGATGAAGGTAGGCCCTGCTGAGAAATACTTGACTCAGGTTCAAGAACTGGCTCACTTACTGAACTGAAACAGAACAACAATTTTCAGGGTCAAGTTTGCATGCATTTTTTAATTAATGAATTTGTTAATATATCCCATCGAGAGAGGACTACTGAAGAAAGATTTATCTCGCTTTGGGATGACAATGAGAAAAAGACTGTTATGAGGGGATAAATTAAGCATGCCAGCAACGGAGATAATTGGGACGCTAACCAAATGCAGCTCAGCCAGGGCTTAGTCTCATTGAAAGTCATTCTGTGTCCTAGTCTGTCACCAGATGAGTGGCTTTGAAGTCGGCTACCCAATGGCCCTGTTTGGCTTTGAAGGACAGCCACTAATTAGGACGCTGGGCACTGAAAGAATGCAGCTCTTTTCAAGTCTTTGTGAGCCCTTCCTAGAACAATGAACTCTGAAAGATTGGGATTTGCTTCCTGACTCTGAGAAAACAGCTCCAATGTGACTGCTTCTGAAAAGCTCTCCCAGCATCCTCTTCACCCCTGCCTTCTCCACACCCGCTAGTCTCCTCTGCTGCTGTTGTCCTAGAGTTGCTTCATCCGTGCCTGTTTCTTAGGCTACTTGGGACCCGGCAGGGGCAGGGGGCTACCTTGTTTAACCTTTTATGCCCAGAGCCTCACACAGTGCCTGGCATGTGCATTGAATGTGATAAAAGTATTTGAGTATCGCCTCTTCGGAGAAAGATACATGTGTTCCGAGTCTGCATATGCGCACTGTTTTCTTTAAGCGAGTGTTGAAAGCATCAAAGGCGCGCTGCTGCTTGTTGATTTAATCCATCAGTGCAGTGTGCCACGGAACACCAGGCCGCCTGCTCCTACTTAACGGGAGGGTGGCTTGCCCTTCCTTGCTCCAAGTGCCAGAAGGCCAAGCGCACGGCAGGGATTTCCCTTCGGAAAGGTCTCAGAAGTGTCTGTTGGAGTGAGAAGGGGGTCGTGGATCACCTGGCTCAGAGCTCCTTTATGGAGACTTGGGTCCAAAGTCCAATTGTGGTGTCCAGGGTGGGAGAGGGCATGGAGAAGAAAAATGTGAATAATCCTTGCATCTGGTTTGGCTAGAAAGTGTCCGTGTCCAAACCTGGAGAGAATTGTTACGACTTTATTTGAGCCAAACTGACGATAATTGGCAGGAAGCAAAATCTCAACAGATTGAGAAAATGCTCCAGAGAATGGCCGGGTTGCACCTTATGCTAGACAATGAACACGTGCTAGTATAGTACATGGAGATAGGACACGGGAGGAGATGACAACGCGGGATTCTGTGGCCTCAGGTTCTGGAGGGAGATTGTGCCCTGGGGGGATTACTCTGACATTCCGAAGGTATGTTATCATAGCTGCAAAGACAATAGACAAACCCAGTTAAGGTGAAGATTGACCTTTGTCAAGAAGATACTGGCCTAGGACATGTCTACCCCCATGACTCACTTTTAGAAGCAAGTTGGAATTTCAGACCATCCCATGTGGCTACTTAGGTCTCCTGGTCTGCAGAGCTGCCATGCAGGCCTCTCCCGAGCTTGTCAGGTTTAGTATGTGGCTCCTTTTTTGTCCACAGAAGGAAGGGCACTTGCTCGAGAGCAGCTCGGAGGTGAGAGTTCTGTTTTTGTTATAACTTAGGAGTCAACTGAGCCTGTTTAAATGCTGCCAGGAAGGAGTCGGTGAGAGGGAGGGGTTGAGAGGAAGAATAACGGATGAGTCTTCGATCCACGCAGGCGGAACACACTTCCTTTGCACTTGGAGGGAGAAGGCAAGCTGCGGTGTAGATGTAGATGGGCTTGTCGGTGGCCTGGCCAGCTCTCTTCTGATGGCTTCTCTTTTCTTGTGAAGTTGAGGGCGTGCTGTTCTTTGGAAGGCGTGGAGGGTGGGGAGAAGTGTTGAGGAATGAAGAAAATGAGTAGGCTGTCAGGGAGACTGGCAGACAGTCTGGAAGGATTGCTGGACTGTCCTGGAGGTCCAGTTGCAGTTGGAGACCAGGAACGGTAGTGGCCCAACCACCAGGTTAAGGACGTTTCTGTAGGTTCCCTTTGAAGCCAGGTTTGGAAGCGGGGTTAGGAGAGTCAGGGCGTGGGGCTGGAGCTATTCACATTTGGGGACTTTTGGCAGGTGAGTGCGGCGGAAAAGCAATAAACTTGGCGGCGGAGTTGAGGTTATTTGTAAAGCAGTGATTGATGCGATGGGTCATGGAGTCTGGAGTTGCTAGGAGAGAACAGAAGGGGACTGATAGAAGAAAACAGGAACTAAAACAGTGGAGGTCTGGTGGAAATTAAATACAGATGTGGTGACTGTAATTGGAATGAAAAGTGATAACTTGGGATCAAACAAGATTGGATTTAATTGTCCATGGGTAGAGCAATTCTGGGTGCTGGCTGACAAGGTCCAGGGGTGGCCAAGGGAAGGGTGGCTTAAGTGACATTGAGAAGACATTCTTTTGAGATCAGAGAACTAAGATCTTTCCCTCGCTGGTTTGGCTCAGTGGATACAACATCGGCCTGCAGACTGAAGGGTCCCAGGCTCTATTCCGGCCAAGGGCACATACCTGGGTTGTGGGCTTGATCTCCAGTGTGGGGCATGCAGGAGGCAGCCAATCAAGGATTCTCTCTCATCATTGATGTTTCTATCTCTCTCCCTTTCCCTTCCTCTCTGAAATCAATAACAATATTTTTTTTTAAAAAAGTTTGGCCTTTAATGAACTTTAATTTTTAAAGTATTTTACCTTCACAGAAACAAGAAAGCGGGAAGAGTTGGCATGTGTCCCTTTGTCCCCCCCCAGCCCCCTCCCCCCCTCAACCTCCACACCACCACCAGCCGGCCCCACCGTGGTACCTGTGTTATCATCCGTGAACCTACGCTTTTTTGTTTTTTAATGTGATACCAGCAAGTATCAACTGTTCCTTAGAGTGGCCGGCCCTGTGCCCGGGAGCCTTCCCAAGGGATGCCTGTGTCCAGCTTGTTAGGACAAGGGAGGGGGTCAGAGGCCAGCTGCGCCTTAGCCTTTATCATCTACTCCAGATGCGGGCGCTCCAGGGACCTGCAGGGACAGGCGGGCATAGGACAGCCTGTGCGTCCTGTCTGACGGCCCTGCCCTTGTCCCTTCCACTTCATGAAGTCCTTAAGGGCCTCGAAATGCAGAAACTCAGCCCGACCTGAACAATGGGGCGGGAGACAAAGCCAGCTTCCGAGACGCCAGGGTTGACGCTGAAGGGACGTGGGCAGAATATGCCCACAAAGAGTAACACCAGAGGCCATTCACGCCGCGTTCCGGTGGGAGTGGGGAGTGAGGAGCAGGTGCCCAGCCCTCCTCATTCTGCACAAGCTGGACGAACCCCGTGTGGTGGGCAGCGCCCCAATCTCCAGTGAGTGTCTCCTCCGCCCGCTGGCCCAGCGCCACTCGGGCCACAGGCTTGGGGAATCGAGCGGGAAGACTCCACGAAGCATTCACTTTCAAATGAAGCTCTGCCCTAATTAAGGAGGGGACACGGTTCCAGCTGGATGCGGATCCCTTCTCTGTAAGCTCACAACACTTTCACAGAACTGACCATAGAATTCCTTTTCCCCAAACAACCGGACATCTTCAAAAGCAATAGAAGTGCGCCCTGGCCAGTGTGATCAGTGGTTAGAGCGCCAGCCTCTGCACAGAAGGGTCTCAGGTTCAATTTCGGGTCAAGGGCATGTCCCTGGGTTGCAGGTTCCATCCCAGGCCCAGTTGTGGCGTGTGCGGGAGGCAAACACTGGATGTGTCTCCCTCACATCCATGTTTCTCTCTCTCTTTCTCTCTCCACCTCCCTCCCCCTTCCACTCGCTCTATAAATCAACGGGGAAAAAATGTCCTTGGGTGAGGATTAACTAAAAACAAACCAAAAAAATTAACAAGAGTGGAATTTGAACCCGGGACGTGAAAACGACTCAAGAAGCAGGTCCGAGGGCCTCCTGACTCCCTCTGTCTATTGATTTACTAAGAGGGAGAGAAACATTGTACAAACGAGCTGAAGAGGAGTTCCCCACTTGTGGTCTCACCAGAGCCACCAGAAAGGGAAGCCAGACAGCTAATGGGTCCGGGCTGCCTGTCACGACTTGAGCCAATTAAGCAGAGACAGGGGTGAATCATACATGAGCGTTTATTCCAACACTGCGGGCGGCGTGGGAGAGCAGCAGGTCAGCCACGAAAACCTGCTCTCCCCCTCCCGCCGGCTGCCTGGGTATATCGGGATGAAGAAGAGAGCCTGCCTGCCCAGGGGGAAGGGTGGGAGGAGTGGCTGCAGGGTCTGTGGTCCATGTGTCTCCTTCTAGGATGGTAAAGTCCAGTAACAAGCTAGTTCATGTTCATTGGTGTTAAGACCAGCTCTGCAGTTCCTGGGGTCAGAGGATGGTCAGCATTCCTGAGGCAAACTCCCGGAGGGGGTCAGGGTCCAGACACAGCCACCAATTCAAAGCGTGTCCTGTCCTTTGGTCTCAAAATGCATTTTCTTTTCTGAGCAATGGACTCTTCCGGGCCCCTAGTCCGTGGTCGGCAAACTGTGGCTCGCGAGCCACATGCGGCTCTTTGGCCCCTTGAGTGTGGCTCTTCTTAAGCCTTAGGAGTGCCCTAATGAAGTTAATAACAATGTACCTACCTATATAGTTTAAGTTTAAAAAATTTGGCTCTCAAAAGAAATTTCAATCGTTGTATTGTTGATAGTTGGCTCTGTTGACTAATGAGTTTGCCGACGACTGGCCTAGGTGTCTGTTATCTTCTCACAGTTGTTTTTCTTCTTGCAGCACATCTCCAGTTTCCTAGGACCTGTAAGAAAACTTCCTACCTGTAGTTAGGAAGGTGAAGAATTATTAAACAGTGGTGGCTCTATTCTTATTACGTGCCCTTCCCCACTATGAAAGGTACCCCAAAACGCTGACATGCGAGCTTCTTAGAGGCGGAAAGAAGGGAAGTAACATTTATTAGGTGTAACTAGGGGCCCAGGTGTTCTGCAAACATCACTTCATCGAATCTTTATAAGAACCCTATTTCATAGGTAGGTTTTATCAGTTTATAGAAATGGGCACCCAGAGGTTTAGCAACAACCCCAATGTCACAGAACTAAGTGGGGGAGTCAGGATTCATGCCCAGGAGTGACTCTGCAGCCGCCTTCCCGCTGTCTCAGACTGGGCGCCAAACCACCCTTCTGCCTCCCATACCTGTGGATTGTGACACTATTTCTCACCCAGTCCGGGCCAGCCTCAGTGCACTTCCGAACACAGCTGACCACTACCGACCTGGAGGGTGGGCACACAAACCAAGTTCTTGGGCCTTTGGCACCATACAAGCTGCCTTCCAATTGGCCATTAACAGGCTCCTTGTGACAGTTCAGGTGTATCTCAGGGCCCAGCTCCCCCTGCAGAAGGCTGGTGCTGGGGTCAGGTAGACGTGGCCCGGGGTATGGAGAGCTTCCTGTGACTGATGTGGGCATTTTTCCATTAGCAATGCAAACATTGGAGTCAGTCATTCATTGCCTTCTCTGTTAAAATGTCACCTCCTGGAGAAGCGACATCACTCCTGCGAATTTATTGTCCGAGTCACTTTTTCTTTTGTCCGGAAAGATAGGCTAGACTTTCCTAAGTTGCTAGGGGATATCAGCTGAAACTCAAAGCTTGGAATAGTCGGTGATCTCTAGCTCCCCCACCCCCACTCTTAGCTCCACTGCATATATTTTAAAGCGAGGTGCTAGGCCATCCACGAAGAGCTTGCTCAGAAGTATCCAAACCGGTCCTGCAACTCATGGTTTTGGCACATCACCTACTTCCAACCTACATCTAAGAAAGGGGGAGAGATTGCTCAGAAAGTCGAGGATGTCTCTAATGAGAAAGAACACGTCGGTCACCCCAGGTGGCTGCTTTAAACTGTTTCTTGGGAATGGCACACACCTCCAAATGTGTTGGGGGTCAGGGTTGGAATGCTTCCTTGGGGTCCAAGGAGGCCTGATCCCTTGGGAGGTGAGCAGTTGAGGGAACTCCACCCATGACTTCTGCCCACTGGAGGGGGCTGGGGGGACCTAGCAGAGCACCTCTGTGGGCTGTATCTTCAAGCAGGAGCCGAGGGATTTTTGTAGAAAGTTAGATGAAGAGGGCATCACCCATGTTGCCTGGACCAGAGAAAGGACAGCACTGGGCGATCCCCTTGGGAGGCTGTGTTCAAAGAACCTACCGAAGGCTTCCCTAAGGGACATGGAAGGACAGTGGCTAAATAATATCTCCGAGAGATGTCCACATAATCCTCCACCCGTGAGCACGTCCCCTTAATGGCAAAAGGGACTTGCATATGCCATTATATCAAGTACCTTGAGATGAGGAAATTTAATCCTGTTTAATTGAACCCATCATTTCAAGGAAGAGTAACACGCACAGCTTACCAGGCCGTAATTTTACCAGATTGCTCCCCCCCGCCCCCGCCCCCCCCGCTGGGCCCGGAAGGACAACCATGCTCCCCAGAGGGTGAGGAAAGGGACAGGAATTTCAGAGGCCCCTTCAGGGATAAGGAGGCCCACGTGTGAACTCGATAACTTTTGGGGGCCTGGCCATCACAATCTCAGGAGACTGTGCCGGAGCAACTTTGGTGAAACAGTGCCAAATCCTACCATCAATGAACAAACAAATAAATAAGGTGAGGCGGAGAGTCACGTGCCTGGAATTTTCTGGGCAGGTTCTGTGAACATTTCCCAGAGCGAGGCTCCCACCAGAATTCCACATAAAAACAATTGCACTGGCTGCGGTGAGCTGCTTAAGCACATTTCTCTCCACCTGAGTTTTCTTGACCTCAGCAGACCTGAATGGCTTCTGTCTGACTCACCCTGAGCCTGACCTATTTGTGAAATGCTTTCTCTACAAAAAGCTGGGGGAAAGTGCAGGGAATGATACATTCTAATGCCAACATAGACAGGAATGTCTAATCCTCTCATTTTAGCTGCTCCCTGCCTGCCAGTGGTAGGTGAATGCTGACCAAGTGTTGGCAAGTGTCTAATGGCCAAATTAATCTATTGGCTCCAGCAGGAAGGGGGGAGTGGGGGGGTGGGGGCGGGTGGGGGGGGGAGGAG